>NC_092391.1:26110900-26429650 GCF_030028105.1 Mobula birostris | reverse complement strand
ACCTGAAATGAGAACACTGAATGTATGCAGCATTGGGACGTAGCTAACTCACTGGAATTTGAGATGTTCTTTCTGTTTGCATTTGGTCTCACTGTGGGAGTGGGAAGGCAGAGGGCAGATCGGTGAGTGTGCAAGTGGGGAAGAGAGTTAAAGTGACATGCCACAGCAAGCTCGAGATAGCAGGAGCCATTAAACTCTGTCGAGTACAGCCTGGTGCCAGCATGACTGGCGTTACCTGTAGGATGGGTTTGCTGACCATGAGAGGAACTCGGCGCTGAGGGAGACTTGCCGGGGGGCCACAGGCTGCTCGACAGCTGCTTCTGTGCCGTACGATTTGAGGAGGGAGACTGTCCTGCTGGCCAAGGAGGCTCGCTCGTTCCTTCGAAACTTGGCTCTCCGATTCTGGAACCAGACCTATGAAAAGAATGGGATGGTGAGGTGGTGAGGTGGGAGAGAGGAGAAACAGAGATGTATTTGCCTTCTGTAGATCCAAAATCAAAATCAATCCTTTGCATTTCACCGAATTTACCATCAGCAAGAGATCCTTTGAGCCAGATCCACTCAGTTCCTCCTGCACCTCCCCCTTCAAACTGTCACTTCACAGGAGCGTTAAACAGTTAAAATCCGATGCCAAGCCATGTATTAGTTGGAAAAGCTGGGTCAAAAATGTAGGTTTTCACGAGTTGAGGAGTTTCTTGAAGGAGCAGAATGAAGCAGAGGGACTTGGTAAAAGGGAATTCCAGAGACACAGGAGACTGCAGACTGGAGTCTGCAGCAACAAACAATCTGCTGGAAAGAACTCAGCGGGATGAGCAGCGGCCGGGGGAGGACAGGACTCACTGCCGTTTCCAGCTGAAAGTCCCACAGATGTTACTTGACCTGCTGAGCTCTCCCAGAAGATTATTTGTTGCAAGAAGATTCTAGAGCTCTGGGTCAAGGCAGTTGAATTTGGTGTGTTGGAAATCCTGGACCTACAAGAGCCCAGAGCTGGAGCAACGGAGACCTCTCCAAGTGTTCTCGGTCCCTGAGATGTTAACACACACACACACACAATGCTGGAGGAACTCAACAGGTCAGGCAGCAGCTATAGAGAGGAATAAAGAGTCGACATTTTGGGCCAAGACCCTCTATCAGGACTGAGCATTTTGTGTGTGCTACTCTGGATTTCCAACATCTGCTGAACTTCTTGTCTCACTGGGATGGTGTAGGTTTCAGCCATGTAAGGATTTGGATTCAAACAAACAGCAGAGTTTGTTTCTCCACTGTGTTTATCAAACTTTTCCTCAAAGCTGCGCGTCACAGAGTTCCTGCGGTTCAGGCAGAGAGTGTACCAACTCAACAGGCAGAGAGGATCGGTGAAATCAATCGTTAGGGTTGTTAATGGCAACATTTGGAGCCCCAAGTTCTGGTGAGCTACACAAACGACCAAAGAGGAAGGGAGCAAGATAACACTACAGCTGAAGAAATTCCTGCCACACAGCATTTCAAGTCAAGTCAAGTCAAGTCACTTTTTATTGCCATTTCGACCATAACTGCTGGTACAGTACACAGTAAAAACGAGACAACGTTTTTCAGGACCATGGTGCTACATAATACAAAAACTACCCTGAACTACGCAAAACAACACAAAAACTACACTAGACTACAGACCTACCCAGGACTGCATAAAGTGCACAAAACAGTGCAGGCATTACAATAAATAATAAACAAGACAATAGGCACAGTAGAGGGCAGTAGGTTGGTCTCAGTCCAGGCTCTGGGTGTTGAGGAGTCTGATGGCTTGGGGGAAGAAACTGTTTTGCCAATTGCCGAACTTACGGGAGGCCTGAAAAATGTCAAGGCCACGAATGGGAAGAGAGGGGAAGGTAACGAGAGTGGAAGAGTCCGCGTGCTGCAGAAACACCATCGGTGTGCCTGCAGTGTCCCCACTGTAAAACAACCCTGTTTACCAGCAGCATTGCTTTGTTCTGACCTGCACTCTCGCCTCACTCAGATTCACTCTTCTGGCCAGCTCCTCCCGGACAAATGCGTCGGGGTAATGCGTCCTCTCAAACACTCTCTCGAGCGCCTGTAGCTGTGAGCTGTTAAACGTGGTCCGGTTCCTCCTCTGTTTCTTCCGCTCTTTCTGGAGATCTGCGTTTAGGATGCGTCTCACCACTGCAGAGGGGGAGAGAGGAGGGAGGAGAGATTATGGACCAAATAGAATTAAATACAGGTTATCTGACAACAGTATGGATGAAGGAGGGTGAAAGGTCAGTGTGTGTGTGGGACCTGTCCCCAGTGAGGGTCAGTGTGTATGGGACCCGTCTCCCAGTGAGGGTCAGTGTGTGTGTGGGACCCGTCTCCCAGTGAGGGTCAGTGTGTGTGGGACCCCCCAGTGAGGGCCAGTGTGTGTGGGACCCGTCTCCCAGTGAGGGTCCATGTGTGTGTGGGTCCATCCCTCAGTGAGGGTCAGTGTGTTTGGGACCCGTCCCCCAGTGAGGGTCGGTGTGTGTGGGACCTGTCCCCCAGTGAGGGTCAGTGTGTGTGTGGGTCCCGTCTCCCAGTGAGGGTCAGTGTGTGTGGGACCCGTCTCCCAGTGAGGGTCAGTGTGTGTGTGTGTGGGACCCGTCTCCCAGTGAGGGTCAGTGTGTGTGTGGGACCCGTCTCCCAGTGAGGGTCAGTGTGTGTGTGGGACCCGTCCCCCCAGTGAGGGTCAGTGTGTGTGGGACTCGTCCCCCAGTGAGGGTCAGTGTGTGTGGGACCCGTCTCCCAGTGAAGGTCAGTGTGTGTGGGACCCATCCCCCAGTGAGGGTCAGTGTGTGTGGGACCCGTCTCCCAGTGAGGGTCAGTGTGTGTGTGGGACCCATCTCCCAGTGAGGGTCAGTGTGTGTGTGTGTGTGTGGGACCCGTCTCCAGTGAGGGTCAGTGTGTGTGTGGGACCCATCTCCCAGTGAGGGTCAGTGTGTGTGGGACCCGTCTCCCAGTGAGGGTCAGTGTGTGTGGGACCCCCCAGTGAGGGTCAGTGTGTTTGGGAGCCGTTTCCCAGTGAGGGTCCGTGTGTGTGGGTCCATCCCCCAGTGAGGGTCAGTGTGTTTGGGACCCGTCCCCCAGTGAGGGTCGGTGTGTGTGTGTGGGTCCCGTCTCCCAGTGAGGGTCAGTGTGTGTGGGACCCGTCCCCCAGTGAGGGTCAGTGTGTGTGTGTGGGACCCGTCTCCCAGTGAGGGTCAGTGTGTGTGTGTGGGACCCGTCCCCCAGTGAGGGTCAGTGTGTGTGGGACCCATACCCCAGTGAGGGTCAGTGTGTGTGTGGGTCCCGTCTCCCAGTGAGGGTCAGTGTGTGTGGGACCCGTCTCCCAGTGAGGGTCAGTGTGTGTGTGTGTGGGACCTGTCTCCCAGTGAGGATCAGTGTGTGTGTGTGGGACCCATCCCCCAGTGAGGGTCAGTGTGTGTGGGACCCATACCCCAGTGAGGGTCAGTGTGTGTGTGTGTGGGACCCGTCCCCCCAGTGAGGGTCAGTGTGTGTGGGACCCGTCTCCCAGTGAGGGTCAGTGTGTGTGGGACCCATCCCCCAGTGAGGGTCAGTGTGTGTGTGGGATCCGTCCCCCAGTGAGGGTCAGTGTGTGTGGGACCCGTCCCCTTCTGATCCGTGTATCATCGATAAACAGGACCTGACACTCACGGACTTGGGCTATATTATATTTTTGTTTGTGACTGTAAATTTACTGCTATCCTATGTGTGCTAAAGTTGCTTTGTGCTGTGTATGAATTTTGATGCTGTGTTTTATATCTTGGCCCCTGAGGAGGACTGTTTTGTTTGGCTGTATTGATGAGTATTTATGTATGGTTGAATTACAATTAAACTTGAACTTCAGTACATATATTCCTCATGAAATCCCCACTGGATATTGACTATACTTGACAGGAAAATCCAAACTTAATGACAGTGAGCAGCGAATTCCTTTGCAGAGAGACCCTGGTCAATCCTAGGTGCTGGACGTCACTTGACATCACTGAGTCTGTGACTGGCCACCTCAGTGCAAGTTCTCCTTGCACTGTTTACCACATCAGGAGCTCAGAGGATGACACAGAGGAGCAGAATTAGGCCATTTAGCATCTGCACCACCATTCCATCATTCCATCGATCGAGGAACAACTGGGCAGGCGCCTGGATGTCAGCGAGTTAGACTGGCAGGAAGAGTCTTTTAAAAGTCTCCTGGATAGGTACATTGAAAAATAATGGGCTATGGGTAACCCTGGGTAATTTCTAAAGTAAGTACATGTTCGGCATGGCATTTTGGGCCAAAGGGCCTGTATTGTGCTGTAGGTTTTGTATGTTTCTATTTCTGATTTGTTATCCCTCTCAGCTCCATTCTCCTGCCGTCTCCCGTAACCTTTGATGGCCCGACTAATCAAGAACCAATCAACCTCCGTTTTGAATACACCCAATGACTTGATCTCCACAGCCATCAGTGGCAATGAATTTCACAGATTTACCACCCTCTAGTTAAAGAAATTGCTGCTCTTTTAAAGGGCCACCCTTGTACTCTGTGACCATGCCCTCTGGTCTGAACTCCCACACTACTGGAAACACCATTGCTGGTTCAAAGCTCCTTTCTAAGCCCCACAGGAGAACGCAGACCAAGTTAGCAACAATCACTGTCCGATATTTTCAAGGCAATGCTGGACTGGTTTCCTACTCAGATGGTCCCCAGCCTTCTTTGATCCTTCTGACACCTCTACCCTGTTCACACCATCTTTCACTGACTCCATGCTAACCACTCATGTCTCCCCACCCCTTCAATTACCCACATCGCCCAGTAGACGCCCCAATCCGCCACTTAACCCATTACAACCCATGATGCAGAGACCACTTTCCAATCCTTGGCTGATGTCTCTCTTCCCTCCCTGTCCTTAAATCACAGCATTCTTTCATCCATCCTTCTCATTGTCCTAAGCACAAGCCCCAGTTCTTTTCCCACTTCTCACATTGCTGACCGTAGCCCAGACCTCAGCCCCAAAACCCTGCCTTGATCCCACTTCCAGATTAGTGAGAGGTTGCAGTGCCCAAATGGTTATGCTCAAGTTATTGGACCTTGGGTATGGCTTTAGTGCACAAGCAAGGCACACAAAGAATGACAGTCATCTGTACTCTGCTGGAATTCTGGTAGTAATGCAGCATTTCGTGCTGTTGTCACAATTCTCCTGACCTTGGGTTTTCTTCCTGAGACTGTATGGGTTTCCTCCAGCTATTTCTGTTCCCTCTCACATCTCAAAGATCTGCAGATCATCAGGTTAATTGTGCTGTGCGGGGGTACAGGCAGGAAAGTCACAGGGTAGTTAATGGGCGTGTGCGAGAGAGAAGAGGTAACAGGGAACTGCCAGGGAATGGTACCAATGAGATTGCTTTGAGGGTTGTCTAAATAGGCTCCTGTGATTTGAAAATATAAAGAATGACTTTTCCCAGTTCAGGTAGTCACTAACAACTTCACCAGGGGAGTCAGTGAAACATTCTTTACAACCATGCTCCTAATCTAACCAACTCCAGCATTTGAACGGAACCTGGCTGGATATTTTCTGAAAATTTTGAAAAATTCTGTTTTCATGAGGATACAACCCTTGGATTCCAAAGCTTAAGTTATGAGATTCTTTTTTAACAAACTGCAGCTACATTTCTGGGTATTTACAATGTTAAAGGAAGATCTGACTGAAGATTTTAAGATATTAAGTAGGACCACTGGGCTAGATAGTCAGTACCTATCTGCACTGGTTAGGGAATCTTGGACTGAAGCATACAAGCTGAAAATTAAAGCTAAATCCCTCAGGCTAAAGTTAGAAAATGTTCCACCAGGAAGAGGCTGCTGGATGTTTCTTATTCTTCTTAAGCCCATCTCCCCTACTGGGGCATTGGTTGCCAACAGCAACTTGCTCAAGTCTTTGGTCCTGGGCCAAAGGTTGACCAGTCCCGTGGCTTCCGCTTTCACCACATGACTTCACAAGTCTCCTAGGTGAAGATCTTTCCTCTCCCAGGAATGGGGTCTTTGGCGTTTCGGTACCTCTGGGGTTTTACAGGATAGCCCCATGCCCAACCCTCCCATTTCACAGCCGGGCTCAGGGCCGTCCACGGCCCAGGCGTGCTGGACGCATAGACATTTGCAAGTGGTAACTGATGCAAAGTTACTCAACCTCAGATCTCCTGCTGCACTTTGTCTCAATCTCAGCTTATACAAAGCCACGTCCATTTGGACTCACACCAAGTCCCTTTCACTATTTATTGAATTGGCTCCTGGGCCTTCAGCATTCCCATTTTTTCAGACTCTCCCTGCCCCTATCCCGGGCTCTGGTAACTTCCTGCGCCCTTACAACTCTGAGCTAGGACCCTGGGACTTTTCAGTTCTGCCCCTTTTAATCGTTTGCCCTTGGCAATCTTCAGCTGCACAAGATCTGGAATTCATTTCTTAAACCTCTCCAGCTCTCTCTCTCCACTTTTGAGATGCCCCTTCAGAAGTTTCTCTTTGACCAGACTTTTGACCTCTGAGAAACGTCCTTGTGTGGTGTACAATATTCACCTTTCGGTTTTAAACCCGTTTTCAGAAGGGAGCAAGGGTGCTGATTGGGACTTAGATTTTCTTGAAATAAGTATTTTTTTACCTGCTGGAGCAAATCTCTACTGAAGAGGTTTGCTGTTGACGTAGGTGAGGCACTGACTCTCTCCGACAAGGAGAACGTTTCCTTCTTGGGCCTTACTTTCAAAAACCAAAGTGTTTTCAATTACAGATCGAGTGATCTGCCAACATTTAATTCATCACACTTTCAGCTTTGTTTTCCAATTAAAATATCTTTGGCTGCCTTGTTCTCATTAGCTGGGTACACTTTCAATCGGGAGCTGACTACCTGGATTAACACATGTCGTGACGACTCCACCAAACTCCGCAGTTCGAGTTTGCTCTCCTACCTCACTGGCCGTTCCCCCTGCAACCACAGAGTTTTGATTTGAAATTAATCTTCGATTCACTTTCTTCCCTCCCTATTCCAGAAAGGGGGCAGAGATGTGTGGTACCCACCATCTCAGGGCGGAAGAAGTGTTGAGGGAAAGCTGTACTTACTGAGGGAGCTCGGCATTATCAGAGGGAGAGCACCAAAGCAAAGCAGCTCTGTGAGGGGCACTTAATGAGGGAGCTCTGCATTGTTACGGGAGGCGGAGAGTACTCAGCTAATGTGGTACTGTGGGCGAAGGGGGGGAACACTGGCACAGCGTTGCACAGTTGGGGGTGGGAGGAAGAGGACACAATGAGTCAGTACTGATGCCAGACTCTTCTGGCAGAGGGGTCATGCCAACAGCTGGCGCAGAGGCATAGTGAGCTCACACTCCACTGGCAGAGGGGTGGTGCTGACCTCACCGTCCACTGGCAGAGGGGTGGTGCTGACCTCACGGTCCACCGGCAGAGGGGCGGTGCTGACCTCACGCTCTACTGGCAGAGGGGCGGTGCTTACATCACACTACACTGGCAGAGGGGCGGTGCTGACAGCACACTCCACTGGCAGAGGGGCGGTGCTTACATCACACTACACTGGCAGAAGGGCGGTGCTGACCTCTCACTCCACTGGCAGAGGGGCGGCGCTTACATCACACTACACTGGCCGGCCCTGGTGGTCAGTCACCACCTGGGTGGACCTCAGATACTCGTCTGTTTCAGATAGAGTCAGGTAGGTTGGGCAGCTCTTAGCCTCGGACGCAAGGCGTTATTACCATTCAGCCAATGCTTTCAGATAATCCAGAGGTAACCACAATGTTACTTGTGGGACCCTGTTGCGGTCAAGTTAGATGCAGCAATCCCCATTTTACCAAATTACCTCTGGTCATAAACTGCATTGGAAGATCCAAAGGCGGGACAGGCGCTATAAATGCATAAACAAATATTAGAATTTTACCTCTATCCAAAACATTCTAAGAAGCGTGATAGGATTAAGACACCAGTAACCGCGTCCCGGCAGCCCAGCTGCGAGCGGGGTGGACGGGAGCAGCGCCGTGACCATCAGCTTTTGGAGAGAATCAGCGGGAACGGGCGGCGTCCCTCGCACACTTGGAGCTCCTCGGTGCCGGCGCCTGCCTCTCCCGCAGCTCCGGCAGCACCTCCCAGAGACTCCTCCACAGTCAGGGCGCCACGCTCCGCTCACCCAACTCCCGCTGGCAGACGACCCCGACCCTCTCTTTGCAGAGATAGCCCGCACCTCGCCGCACCTCTGCGGCTGGTTCGGTGAAGCGGCGCCGGAGTTGTGTGATCCCCAGTAGCAATCACTGTCACCTCCAACGGAACGCGTTCTGCCCTGCGCTTGAAGCATTGCCGAGCTTCCACCAAACATTCCCGTGAACTATTAATCTTCTATCCTCAACATTCCTGAGCATCCTCCTAAATAACGCCCCCCAGTGAAGGCGAGACCCTCACGTGTTCAGATCCCCCAGTGAAGGTGAGACCCTGGAGGGGAGGGGTTCACATCCCCCAGTGAAGGCGGGACCCTGAGGGGGTTCACATCCTTCTGAAGGCGAAACCCTCACGTTTTTAGATCGCTCTCGCCTTCCTTCTGTAAAATGTTATCATGAATAGTTTGCATCTGTACAGGCAAATAACGAAGCAAAATCCTGAGCCATATTCACCAAGCTGGATCAATGGCACAAATTCAGATCAAGCCACCACTGACTTACTGAAGGGCAGAATGGCTCCTCCCAATGTGCTGAAAGTACTTAACTCGTTTGATGGGTCACTTCCCAGAGACAGTTGATAATCAAACACAAGGGTGCTAGATCCAAAGAGTAAGGGGCAGTTTTCTTTCCCTGAAGGGTATTAATTATTGTGTTTTTTAAACAGCGACGTGCAAGAGGACAGGTTTGGTATGAATGTGCTTTCGTTCTTTCTGTCAACAGAAAAGAAGGAACTGGGGGTTACTGAGGTTCAGTGAAAGCCATGGTGAGAGAACCTGGTCATCACCTTCCCTCCCATTCTCAACAATATCGTTTCACTGTCAGAATAAAGGAAGCAGCAACTACAAACCTTGGAATGCAATGTTTCCTCTGCTAATTATCAGTAGCATCTTCTCCTTCTGAGGCAATCTCTCAGGATGAATGATGATTTGCAGGTTCTGAGGGGGCTAATGAGGGGAATTTGGGAACTGGGAGGGTCCAGGTCTGAAACGTCAACTGTCCAATTCCCTCCACAGATGCTGCCTGGCCCACTGCCTTCCTCCTTCCATTCGATTTTTCACTTTTGCTCCAGATTCTAGCATCCTCACTCTCTGGCACACAATGAGGCCCAGTGTCCAGATAATGGTGATGGCCAAAGGATTAGGACACCAGGTACCATCCCTCTAAGCAGTTTTATAGATGCTGGACAGGGCAGACAGAGCCTCTGTCACATACTGCATCGAAAATCCAACAGTGTGTTAGTCCCTCGATACTACAGGAAATTAAATCAAACGCCAGGGGCTTGGGGTAGTTTAGCATCCCATTTGGCATTTATATATTCAAAAAAATCTTTGGTTACATTAGATTTAAATGAGTTGGTGTTTCTGAAATGGCTTACATTCCTCAGAAATTTAATGACTCCTTTAATTTGGGGCCACAATGTTTCCATTACTGGATTATAAATGTGGGGAATGTGTTTTCTACTCCCACATTGCTACATTATGAGGGTCTGAATTTAGCTTTTAAGAACCTGGAGTAAAGAAGTTGGATTGATGAACATAAAGAAAAAGATGTTTTAGTGTTAAAAACTCAATAATCAATACTCATCTGCCCTTCTTACCCTGCTTGGGTCTAAATACCTCTCCACTCACGTGGTTCATTATCAGCTGAAGTCACCCACCAAACCAGTTTGTTAAGTACCCTCGGCACATAGCGAAAGGATTTGGTCTTCAAGGACAGTTCTACCATTTAGTTAGATCCTGCTTCCATTTAAAACAAAATTCTACCGAACTAAAGGAGTTTGGACTCTGAAGAAGGGCCTCGGCCTGAAACGTCAACTCATAGGTCAATTGGTGCGCAGTTCCTCCAGCATTTTGTGCGTGGTGATTTTGGATTCCCAGCATCTGCAGACTGTCTCGTGTTTACGATCTAAGTCTGGAAATTTTCAACAAGACCCAAGTCTCAAAAGTTCATGAGGGAGAATGGTATTTCCAATTGTCACTTCCCATTGTATGAAGAAATCCCTCCCAAGATCAGTAGTGACAAGCCCAATTCTAATTTGAAGATCATGGCCCCTTGTTATAAAGTGCCCCAACAGAGGAAATAGATCCCTTCTATTCTCTTCACAACAACAAACACCACATTAGATCACTTCTGAACTTCTATATTCAAATTAGATGATGCAACCTGCCTAACTTAATCCCTTATTCTTGCTCTGTTTGTCTGCGAGTGCAATATTTTGTCCTGAGATGCAGAGCCCAGAACTGACTGCAGGAACTCCAGAAGAAGCCCAAGCAGAGCTTTATATAACCGGATCCCAGCTTCTGCCTCTTCTGTATTCCAGCCCTCTGGAGATAAAGGCCAAACATTCCACGAGCCTTGAAATTATTTTTAATACCATCTATCAGCCCTCATCTCTCCGCTCACAGAAGTCTCATGGAGTTTTTGGTATTTGTAACACAGCGAGCTTTACATGTACGGATTTAATCGGAACAGTCTGCCAAAAGCAGACTAAAGTTTATTTCCACTCTGCAGTTTTGAAGTAAGCCCTTGGCTGAAAAAATTTCTTTGAGTAAAGTAATGAACTTATTCAATGCAATTATAGATTCGATCTATAGAGTAAGTTAAGTTGTCTCTCAAATGCTTTGATGATCTGATGTTCCCCCCGCCACCCACCTTTGGTGTTACATTCAATCTGTGATTCCATGTGAACACTGTAACTAGCTGAAGAACAAGAAAGTGATCTCCTCAGTATTACTATCAGTGTTTGCCACTACAGTCAAAGTAAAAAGGCTGCGTAGAGAAGGAAAGGAGAAATAAAGAGAGGGGCTGGGAAGAGAGAGAGAGAGAGAGAGATTCAGAGAAGGACAAGGAAATGCAGGTGCAAACATCAGAAAGGAAAATAATGCAGAGATTGAGAGATACAGACAAGGGAATGAGTCCAATGTGGATCGAGCAGGAGGTGAAGGAACAACCATCCAAGGAAGAAGAGGGTACTAAAGGCCATCAGTAACAGAAATGGGTGAGGGTAGCAGGACAGACAGGGAGATCTTGATGGCCAGGAAGAATATCTGAGATGTTGGGGGACGACAAATTGGGACAGTGTGCTTAGTGACGGGTGGTGAGAGTGACAGACTTGGGCAGGCGGTGACAGAGGGGGGAATTTGGCGAGGGTGACAGATTTGGGAGGAGTGACAGACATGGGGTTGAGGTGACAGACTGAAGTGTTACTGGGGGAGAGGAACAGTGTCAGACATGGGGGAGGTGGGTTTTGAGTAACAGACTGGAGGATGGGTGAAGAGATATAGAGTGGGGTACAGAGTGACAGACTAGTGCGGGGGAGAGCAATGTAATCATTATCCCATTTCTGTTTTGTGGAAGTTTAAAAGATTTTATGTTATTTTAAAAGTTTTAATAACTTTTAAAATCCAGTTTTGAAAATATTCCATTTGTTGACAAGTTCAAATATCTGGGGTCAACTGTTTAGCAGGATGTAGACTTGGATGAGGAACTGATTCATCAAATAACATCAGTTGTGGGTTATGTGGAATTTGGCAGCAGAAATATTTTGCATTTGGACAGGATCAGTGAAACTCAAAAGAAAGCCTAAAACATATGTGCATCAAGCAACTTCGTGCAGAGATGCTGGATAAGGTATGAAAGAGAACACTTCACTACAGAGTGTCATAGAGTCATGGAACTATACAACATGGAAAACAGGCCCTTTGGCCCATCTGTCCATGCTGACAAAGATGCCCCTTTCAATCAAGTCCCCTTTGCCAGCATTTCCCCAATATCATTCTCAACCTTTCCAATCTAAGTTCCTGTCCAGCTGCCATAAAAATTGGTATTGTATTTGCCTCTGGTAGTTTGTTCCACACAGAAACCATCTTTTGTGTAAAAAAAAATTGTCTCTCAAATTTCTATTACATCTCCCCCTCTCACCTTAAACTATGTCCTGTTGTTCTTGGTTCCTCAACCCTGAGAAAAAGTCACCTTGTCTATTCCCCGCATGATTTTTTATACTTCTCAAAGATCACTTCTCAGCCTTCTACACTTCAAGGAATAAAATGCTACTCTGTCCAATCCCTCCTGATAACTCATTCCCTCAAATCCCATGCAAATTAAGGGAATGACGTATTAAAGGTATCTTCAGAAAATACTTGAGTAAAGGCCAGCTTGTTATAGACAGTATGGGGGAACCAGAAACCTGTGCAAAAAGAAATAACCAAAATGGTACTCACAGGTAGAAGGAGAAGAAAAAAAGTGAAGAGAAGAAGATGTGGTGGAAAGAGACTCAAAAGAGGAATTGGAAGAAAATACACAAAGCTGAAGGCGGAACAGCAAACTTACAAGAGAGGGAAAAGTTTTAACATTTTAATGATGTGACTCTTCCAGAAACATTCCTGTCAATTATTGGAACTCTACCCTGTATGTCAGGGCACAGACATTCCGTGAACTAGAATCTGTCCAAGTTTTGGCAATTTTAATCTTCAGACCACACAACCCAACATTTAGAATAACGAGAGTTGGAAATCATGGGTTAACATCATTGAATTATTCCAGCAAGTTAAATGTGTCTAACCAACTCCTTGTGTTTATCTTGCACCATTATCCTAGTTTTATGAATGAAAAGGCTCTAAGTGCCTCTGAATTATGTGATTTTCTGGTTTATTTCAAGGGACATAGTGTAGGTCTTGAGATTAGGGAAGGAAATTGTCAGAATTGCCCAAAGGCAACTGAGAACCAGATGGGGTTCCTAACCACAATTTGATAGGTTCACGACCACTTTCACTGAACCCAGCTTTAATGATAATCCACCCGGTCTCTCAGCCTGTTCTACCACTTGATTATAGTGTGGCTGATTACACCGCATTCCTGTTTACCCACAGCCACCAACTCCCATATTAACTTTTAACTGCAGATTTTCTGAGGTTATTTAAAATTAAACACACAAATACAAATCCAAGTTTTGTGGAGTTGAGCCCGCATTCTTGTCTCTGAACCATGAACACTACCTCGCTATTCCTCTTCTGCATGAATTATTTATTATTTGTTATAACTGAAGGTAATTTGTTTACAAATTTCATGAGATATGTCAGTGATGATAAACCTGATTCTGATTCTCCTCCATTACTAGTCAAGTGAAACAGCTACAATGCTACTGGATCCTTGGGGGGCAGGTACACGACAGGGGAACAGGGGAGGAAAAGGGCAAAGGGAAAGTCGTCCTAATTCACGAATCTTCCCCAGTAATAAACAAATCAAAAATATTAAAATTACGAACGTGTCTGGACAGGGAAACCAATCAGAGAGAATACTGTATATTGGCCCCGCCAGATTACAGAGATTAGGTTGTATACTTATTTTAGGTTGTATTACTTTTGACTCTAAACATAATAACACGTGTAGCCGGAATTTGGATGCAGAAGAAGACCATTCGGCCCCTCAACTGCTCGCCCTTTGATAAGGTCACGGCTCATGAACTGCCACCTCTACTTCCCGTTCTTGTCTCCCCCGGTAACTCTACACCTCTGAATTTATTCCCCTACCTCTGATTTTAAACATTCAAAGACTCTGCTTGAGAGAGAGAGAGAGAGAGAGAGAGAGAGAGAGAGATATCGTTCCGAAGATGGATTTAGACGGAAGACTCGGATTCGTTTTCCCGGGGTAGAAATGTCAAACCCGAGAGAGCACAGTGTTGAGGGGAGAGGGGGCAAGAGTGAAGGAGATGCGTTGGATAAGTTTAATTTTGTTTTCTACGCAGAATGGTAGGTGTCTGATACGCACTTCTAGAGGGGAGTGATGGAAGCAGATACGATAGTGGCGCGTTAAGAGTCTTTTGAACAGATGGACGAACATGCTGGGGATAGAGAGAAATGGATCATGTGCAGGAAGATGGGATCAGTTTAATTTGGCACCACGTTCGTCTAAAACATAAAAGGCCGAAGGGTCTACTGTCCATTTTCTATGCAACCCTCTGTATCAGATCTTTCCTGAAAGGGCAGCCCCTTATCATTGAGAGTGACTTCTGCATCCCACTAGAGAAAACACACTCTCCACATCCACCCTCATTTTAGCAGCCCACAATATTTTTCCAGTGCAGACCTACAGTGGTGACTTTCAATTGCAATTGTGTTTATAGTCAGATTCCTTCACACGCCCCTCTAAAATATTGCAATCGTCCTACGACTTGTATGAGTGTGGAAATATAATTGTTTCTGGACGGAGTAATTGATGGTGGTGGGTTTGGCGCCGACCGGTTCGGATCACCCCGAGCTCCCCCAGCACCATCACTCACCATCCTGCCGAGCAGTCTCCCCTCCTTCGCTGTCGCCGAGACCGGCCTGATCCTTCCCTCTCCTGCTGGCCTCTCTCGCCGGCTCTATCTCACCGTTCATGTCGGCTGCCTCCTCCAGGTCGAGCAGATGACTGACGGAGAAACTCTTTCTGTTCTGAACGGCGTCCGGCGTGTCCAGCGCAGCCGAACGCGGAATGCGAGCCTTTTCCATGAGTTTAACAGTCCACTCTCCTCACCCCAACCATTCTCCCCCTCCTCCAGTCCCGTGGGCACCAGGGATCACCCCCACCCTCAAAACTTTTCACAACTTCTCACAACTTTTGTCTTGCTGTAAAACACACGCCGCTTCTTGCTGACGAATAGGAAAAGAAGCCTTTCAAGGTTTTGCCAGTTCCTGCCTCCCAGCCCACTCACTCCCCCCCCCACCCCCTGGGACTCTTACACAACTCACAGAGAGAAAAAAAGCGCATCGGGACAGCCGCCCACTTTAACCTCTGCCGTGACTCAGCCCGGGTCTAACCGTATAATCTCCACCTCCTCCCCTTCTCCAACACACCACCGCACTCCCTCTTGACTTTCAAATTCCGCCCAAAAGGCTCAAAAACATCATCTGAAAACATCCTAAAGCTGGGCGTCATCAAACCTCGAAAACAGCCTCCCCACCCCTACAGTGACCCGATGTGATGTGTCAGGGATTCGCTGGCCGCTGGCAACTTCTTCCTCAGCGTCAATTTCAGCCTTTCCGACTGGCTCCCGAGATTTTGGTTTCGGTGGTTTATAAATAAAATAACGGACTGATCCGTGTAATTTTACAGAGGCTACGTCCAATGTATGTATCGAGCCAACATTAATAACCGTTAACCTAGCCAGTACTGAGAAGCACGATAAATTCAAATCGGGCGTTTTGGGTGCTTTAGAACCGGAATAACACGTACCTTGAATGAATTACTGGTTGGAATTTGTGTGGTCTGGAAATTAAAATAGTGAAAACTTTGGAGTGTGTTACAGGCTGAATCTATTCGGGGGATTAGAATGTTTACTTTACCAATAACAGAACAAAGTCAATTAAAGCGATTTACATTTTCAATAATAGATAATCGGCTTTGAGATATTGACTGGATTCTAACTAAGCGAGACTAACAAATGTTGGAATCCAGAGCGGCACAAAAACCTGGAAGAACTCAGCCAGTCGGGCAGCATCTGTGGAAGGGCTGTCCATTCACCTCATTGTTGCTGTCTGACCAGTTGACTACCTCCAGTTTTTTTTTGTGTGTTGCTCTAAGCTGGGAAAGTTGGCCTGGGATGGAAGAGCTCAGGATTGGAAAAGACTACAGAAAGTGATGGATACCACCCAGCCCATCACAGGAAAAGCCCTCCCCACCAATGAGCACATTTTACATGGAGTGCAGCCACAAGAAAGCAGCGTCTGTCCTCAGAGAACCCCCCCCCCCCAATCCAGGCCAGGGTCTCTTCTCACTACTACCATTCAGCAGGAGGTACAGGGGCTTTAGGTCCCAGACCTCCAGCTTCAGGATCAGTTATTACCCTTCAACCATCAGTGTGGATAACTTCACACAACTCTGAACTGATTCTATGACTACAGACTCACTTTCAATGACTCTTAAACAACTCCAGTTCTTAGTGTCGTTGTGTTTTTATATGCACTGTTTGTCTTCTTGTGCACTCTGATTGTTTGTCAGACTTATGTACAGATTTTCGTACATTCTATTGCATTTCTTTATTTTCTTGTAAATGCCTGCAAGAAAATGAATCTGGAGGTCGTGTGTGGTAACATACACAGACTTTGATAATACATTTACGTTGAACTTTGAAGTAATGCAGCATTTTGGGACAAAGGGTTGGCCTTTGTCTGAACTCCTCTAACCTGGGGAAGGGAACCCAAGATCCAGCAAGTGAACAATATTCCGGTCGTTTCGCACCGACATGGCATGCCCGCGCTTCTGAAACATCCTGCTTGCTGGGCCCTCTCAAGCATAGCCAAGCGATGCTCAGCAACATATATTTCAGAATCAGAGATCATTTGCAGTACAGCAGACCTTTCAGCCCATCTAACCTTTTGCAAGAAGATTCCTTTAAGTCCCAACAACCAGTTAGAATAACTGTAGATTCCTTTTGACCATGAATCTGCTTCCACACTCCTTACAGTGATTTCCAGATCATGACTAATTGAGTGGGGGGGGGCGGGGGCTCATGGCTAATTGCTCTGAGTTGTATTTCTTCATTCCTCATCTATTAGCCACTGTAAACTATCACTTTATAACATTAAAATACAGCATGTCTTCTGCGTTATTTTTAAATTTTTTTACAGATACATCGCAGAACAGGTCCTTCCCGCCAACATCGCGCCACCCAGCAACCCAACTATTTAACACTAGCTTAATCACAGGACAGTTTACAATGACCAATTAACCTACTAATTGATACATCTTTGGACTGTAGAAGGAAACCAGAGCATCTGGACGAAACCTACGTGGGTCACGGAGTGAATCTACAAACCGCTCACTGACAGCACCGGAACTGGACGCCGACGGCCCGAGCAGTAATGGCATCTCGCTGACCTCGTTACCATGTTGGTGGCCCGCGGTAGTCCTTAACACTTCTTACAATGGGAGGAGTTCTCTTCTATCTATTGTGGTCCCGAGTCTTCAAGATTTTCAATGCTTCTATCAAATTACCTTTGACAGCAATCCAAATTTTCCCAAATTCTAATCATGATGAGCCTCATTTCCAGATGCAGTCCACTATTTTTTTTCTCTCTGTAACCTCCCCTGTGACAAGAACTGGATGAGGCACTGTTTACAAAGAGAAGTTTTATAGAGGTTCCACAGAGTAACTCTTTGTTTTGCACTGTATGTCTCAAGCTTTTGAATCCCAGCAGAATTAATACTGTTTTACTTTTTCAACATTTCCATCATCAAGGCCTGTATACCAGGTTTCTCTTTGGAATTGCACACTTTTTATCATATTACCTTTCTTTGTTTATCACTTTGGAGGGCATCTTTGCCTTAACTTTCATTTGTCTGCTCATCCCAATAGCCCGTCTATTTCCACGTGAGGTCCATCACTGGTTTCTTCATTGTTTACTACTTTTCCAAGTTGAGTCATCTGCTGATTTTGAAACAGGGCCCAATGCATCAAAGTCCAAGTCATTAATAAGTATCAAAATAAAACAATGGCCCTGTTATCAGCCGGTGGGGAATAGCCTGAGAAACAACTCTTCACCACAACTCTCTCTTTCCAGTCCCTAAGCCAGTTCTACAGCAGACACTTTATGAAGGACTGAATTTGCTTACTAGTGTATAACGGAGCACTTTATCAAGCACCCTTTGAAGTCCATTTACACAAATTAAAATCATTTCTCTAATTTCTTAACATAACCCTAACTCTTCTATTACCTCTTTAAAAATTCACTTTAATTACTTGAGCAAATTTTGTTCTTTTAACAAGGCAAGCCCTGAAATTGAGGCTTTATTCATGTATTTCACACTTGTTAACTACACCCCCAACTCCTGGCACTCTACTCTGATGGGGAACCTTATATTGTATATTTCAACTAGATTGAAACCCCGAAACTCCAAATCATATGTCTACTAAATGTCTCCTATAGGTACATATATATTTCCTAAGGTATGGAAACTGCACATACATTTTAGACATCTATACTTAACTAAGCCTGCAAAGTTGCTACCGTTAACCTTCACCCCCTGACATAAGAGGCCAACACACCACATGTTTCCCTAATTGCTTGCTTCTGGTTATCAATTTATTGTGATTTATTTACAAGAACATCCAAACCAATATTTAAGTTTCTTGACAAATAAAAACATTCTGCTTCCCTCTCTTCTACATTTCCCACCCCTTTTCTCTGTCTGATACCATTTTGCTAAGTTATTTGATCCCTTTGAAAGCACCTTGTGCATACCTCATTGTTACTCTTCTATCGGCTTTTCCCTCAATCAAATTATTAACATAACTTGTAATTACTTGAGGACCATGTCCTGTTCTTTTTGGCCTGTCACTAATAAAAACAGGCTATTCTGAAAATGATGCATTTACTCTTGGTCTCAGTTTCCTGTTCTTTAATTAATTATCTATCCATTTTTATATCTTGTTACTAACATTGAGAGCCCTTAATTTGTGGAACAACTATTCACATGCCGCCTTATCAAATGGTTTAGGACAAACATTGGTCCAATACCAACCTCCCCCCGCCCACCTTACTGCTGGTTACATGGCCAAATACTCCTGGACGTACGCCAAACACAATTTCCCTTTCATAAAACATGTTGACTCTGCTTATTATATTATGATTTTCTAAATGCCTTACAATTTCCTTAATAGTGGATTCTAGTATTTTGCCAACAACTAAAATCAGGCTAACTGGCTTGTAACTCCTTAGAGAAACCTTCCCCCTGTAATGCTAAATTTGCCACTTTTAGTCCATTTCAGAATGCTTGAATTTTTTCAAGCTGTTGTGGATGCAGGGTAGTCACTCCCAATACATCCACCAACTTTGCAGCGAACTCATTAAAACACCAAGATGCAGGTTGTCAGATCCACAGTAGTTGCTGGCTTTTGATCTCGTTCTCCAGCTTTTGAAAAACATAATTACTTTAAGATCCTTACTTCTCCACTGATTTGTATGTTACTTGTTGCTCCTACTGTGAAGATGTAAAACGAATTGCTGAGCAGACTGGATGAGCTGAACGGCTTAACTCTGTCAAATGGTCTAAATATTCATTAATGTTTATAATATCCATATTATAATTTCTCCAGTCTCTCATTTGTCACATTCACTACTCTCTTATTTTTTTAAATATTTGTAATCTGTTTTAATATTAATTGCCAATTTATAATCTTAATATATTATTAGCATCGTTGTCAGTTTGTGGCCATCATAAGGTATGTGGTTTCAAAATTTCTCCCAATCCTCAGATTTAATATTTTTATTTTTCAGAATCTTGAGCCATTACTTAAAATGAAATAATCTCCTGTTCCTCTTTCATTAACTACAAATGGATGATTTTATTATTTTTCCATGGGATTTTGTTTCTCAATGGACTGTATATTCATCGAGAACTGTCACAGAATCGGAACCAAATATTTATTTTCTGTGTTTACTGTTGCCCATCTGGCATCAAAATACAATTTCTTGATGAATCTTAGCAAACTTGGGCTTTTATATATACATATATATTTACTGGGTTTGTTTAATTCTTTGTTCTTAAGTAGATTACTTTTGATTAATGTAAAATTCTATTGTACTGTTGTCACTCTCAGGACATCTAGTTCTATCAGGTTACAAGTTTACACTGTGTTATTACATGACGAGATCTCAAATAACCTACAATGTATTGCTCTAGAAATTAATTATCTTAAATGCATTCAATGAATTGTTTTCCAAACTGCTTTTGCCAATTGATTTGTCATATCCACATGAAAATTAAAGTCTCTTTTAAGTTTTACAGGACGTTGATTACAGGCTCCTCTAATTTCCTGAATATTGTCCAACTGTATGACTATTGCCTAGAGACCTATAAACTAGATTCTTTTGTGCTTTGTTATTAAATTCTGTCAGAGATTTGGTTAAAACAAGGACAGGACTGGCAATTCAACATTCCAGGTTAATGGATCTTCAAGTGTGTGTGTGTGTGTGTGTGTGTGTGTGTGCGCGCGTGCGCGCTCGTGCGTGTGTGTGCGTGTGTTTAATGTAAAAGTGGAGGTAGCATTATGGTATTGACCAAGCGATCTACTACTGTGACAAAGGAGGATATCCTGAAGCTTCCTCAAATGAGAATGTATGGGTAGAGTCCTGATGAAGGGTCTTGACCTGAAATATCCACTGTTTATCCTTCTCCATAGATGCTGCCTGACCTGCTGAGTTCCTCCAGCATTTTGTGTGTGTGTTACCTGTGGGTAGAGGTTAGCTACAAAAAGGGGGTAATCACTTTACTGAAAGTAGATTATAGGCCTTATAAAAGGAAGCAATAGAGCAGCTACATTGTAGAGAGATGTAAAAGTAAAGGGGTTATAGTGCAGGGGATTTCTATTGCCCCAATATACAGTGGCATGCAAAAGTTTGGGCATCCCGGTCAAAATTTCTGTTACTATGAATAGCTAAGCAAGTAAAAGATGAACTGATCTCCAAAAGGCATAATGTTAAAGATGACACATTTCTTTAATATTTTAAGCAAGAAAACTTTTTTTATTTCCATCTTTTACAGTTTCAAAATAACAAAAAAAAGAAAAATGGCCCGAAGCAAAAGTTTGGGCACCCTGCATGGTCAGTACTTAGTAACACCCCCTTTGGCAAGTATCACAGCTTGTAAACGCTTTTTGTAGCCAGCTAAGAGTCTTTCAATTATTGTTTGGGGGATTTTCACCCATTCTTCCTTGCAAAAGGCTTCTAGTTCTGTGAGATTCTTGGGCCATCTTGCATGCACTGCTCTTTTGAGGTCTATCCACAGATTCTCGATGATGTTTAGGTCGGGGGACTGTGAGGGCCATGACAAAACCTTCAGCTTGTGCCTCCTGAGGTAGTCCATTGTGGATTTTGAGGTGTGTTTAGGATCATTAACCTGTCGTAGAAGCCATCCTCTTTTCATCTTCAGCTTTTTTACAGACGGTGTGATGTTTGCTTCCAGAATTTGCTGGTATTCATTCTTCCCTCTACCAGTGAAATGTTCCCCGTGCCACTGGCTGCAACAAAGCCCAAAGCATGATCAATCCACCCCCGTGCTTAGCAGTTGAAGGGGGGTTCTTTTCATGAAATTCTGCACCCTTTTTTCTCTAAATATACCTTTGCTCATTGCGGCCAAAATGTTCTATTCAAAAGATTCAAAGGAACATCTAAACAAGCCTGATGCATCTTGGAAACAAGTCCTGTGGACTGATGAAGTTAAAATGGAACTTATCTCTTTTTCTCCAATTCATCTTTTTTCTCCAGTCCTGCCGAAGGGTCTCGGCCCGAAACTTGGACTGTATTTTTTTCCATAGGTGCTGCCTGGCCTGCAGAGTTACTCCAGCATTTTGTGTGTATTGCTTGGATTTCCAGCATCTGCAGAGTCTCTCTTCTTTGTGAGGTGTCAGTGGCGATCATTTAGGAGAAAGTGACTGGAAGTGTGTGAGTTCTTTTTACAGAAAGGGATAAGAAATGATTTTAATTTAAAGTTCAGAGCTGGGGAAAAGCCAATTTCATATCATAAGACAGGACTTGGCAAAAGGAGACTGCCAGCAGTTACTCAGAGGTAGGTCTTCATAGCCAAATGGGAGTCAGGAGTCATTCAAAAGGGAAATAATTAGAGTTCAGGGCCACCATGTTCTCATAAAAGAGAAAGGTGTGGACAGCAAGTCCAAATAATCCTGGCTGTTAAATGATATCAAGGGAAGTATAAATCAAAACAAAACGAAATATATGGCAAGTATAGAGAACCAAGGAGGAAGGCTCTTGAGGAGTACGGAAAAAACTAAATAAAAAAAACTCGGAAGGCAAAGCTGGGTACAAATATCACCGGCATTCAAAATGAAGGGAAATTCCAAAAGATGTTATGAATATTAAGAGCGAGAGGTAATCAGGGAGTGAGTGCATCCTTTTGTGGACTAAAGGGGAAATCTGGGCATGGAGAAAGAGGAGGTGGGTGAGATCTTAAAAGAATGCTTCTCACCTGTATTCAATAAAGACGAGGACACTGTAGCTGGAGAATTCAAAGAGGGCAGTGGGACGTTAGGACAATTACGAAGAAAGTAGTATTAGAGTCTTTAATGGGCTTTAATGTAGATTAATCTCCAAGGCCCAAAGGGATGTAACCCAGGTTACTATGGGAAGCAATGGAGAAGATTGCTGGGGCGCTGAAAGAGATCTTAAAATTTTTGCTGGCCACACATTAGGTACAAAATGACAGGGGACAGCAGATATGATATCCTCTTCAAGAAGGGCAGCAAGTGGATAAGCCAACTAATTGCAGACCTTTGAGTCTAACATCAGTGGTAGGGAAGTTACAATGAGACCATAAGACTTAAGAGCAAAGTTAAGCCATTCGGCCCATCATGTCTGCTCTGCCATTCAATTATGGCTGATTTATTATCCCTCTCAACCCCATTCTCCTACCTACTCTCCATAAGCTTTGATGCCTTTACTAATCAAGAACCTATCAGCCTCCTCTTTGAAAATACCCAATGACTTGGCCTCCACAGCTATCTGTGGCAATGAATTCCACAGATTCATCACTGTTAGGCTAAAGAAAACCTTCCTCATCTCTGTTCTGAAAAGATGTTCTTCTATTTTGACGCTGTGCCTGCTGATCCCAGACTCTCTCACTATTGGAAACAGCTCCACAATAGGGCAACAAAGCAAGGTTAGGGAGGGGAAAGTTACACAGAACCATAGAAACAATACAGCACAGGAACAGACCCTTTAGCACAAACCAAGATGACAGTTTAACTTAATCCCTTCTGCTTGCACATAGCCCAAATCCCCAAACAGTTCATATGTCTGTCTGTCTAAATGCATCTTGAACATTGCTATCTTAACTTCTTCTACTGTGCAGTGACACACCATGGTAACAGGCCCAGTGATACACCATGGTAACAGGCCCTATGGCCCAGTGATACACCATGGTTACAGGCCCTACGGCCCAGTGCTACACCATGGTAACAGGCCCTACGGGCCAGTGATACACCGTGGTAACAGGCCCTACGGGCCAGTGATACACCGTGGTAACAGGCCCTACGGGCCAGTGATACACCGTGGTAACAGGCCCTACGGGCCAGTGATACACCGTGGTAACAGGCCCTACGGGCCAGTGATACACCGTGGTAACAGGCCCTACGGGCCAGTGATACACCGTGGTAACAGGCCCTACGGGCCAGTGATACACCGTGGTAACAGGCCCTACGGGCCAGTGATACACCGTGGTAACAGGCCCTACGGGCCAGTGATACACCGTGGTAACAGGCCCTACGGGCCAGTGATACACCGTGGTAACAGGCCCTACGGGCCAGTGATACACCGTGGTAACAGGCCCTACGGGCCAGTGATACACCGTGGTAACAGGCCCTACGGGCCAGTGATACACCGTGGTAACAGGCCCTACGGGCCAGTGATACACCGTGGTAACAGGCCCTACGGGCCAGTGATACACCGTGGTAACAGGCCCTACGGGCCAGTGATACACCGTGGTAACAGGCCCTACGGGCCAGTGATACACCATGGTAACAGGCCGTACGGACCAGTGATACACCATGGTAACAGGCCCTACGGGCCAGTGATACACCATGGTAACAGGCCCTATGGGCCAGTGATACACCATGGTAACAGGCCCTACGGCCCAGTGATACACCATGGTAACAGGCCCTATGGGCCAACTCATCTTGTTGACCAGGATGCCCACTGACATTACTCCCATTTGCCTACCTTTTCCTCATTGGCTCAGGGGCAGAAAACAGTAAATAATTGAATTTCAGACCAGAGGGAAGTATACAAAGGCCTTTTCCAGAGGTCAGCGTTAGGACCACCGGTTTTTTGATGTATATTAATGGCCTAGACCTGGATATTCAGAACTTAATATCAAAGTTTACAGGTGACATTAAATCAGAAATGTGGCAGGCTACGCAGAGAATAGTAATAAAGTTAAAGAACAAAGATGGACTGGTGAAATGGGCAGACACGTGGTCAATCCCTCTCAGTATTTCCTATGCATACTCTTATCCAAATGTTTTTAAAATACTGTTACTGTACCTGCTTCAGTTAAATCCTCTGGCAGCTCATTGCATATTTGTTTCACTCTCTACGTGAGGTGCCGCCCTGCAGGTTCCTTATAAATCTTTCCCTTCTCACCCCTGTCCTGCAGTTTTTGGTTCTTTACCTGGGAGGAAGATGGAGCACATTCACTCTATCTATACCCCTCATGATTTTATACATCTTTACATTATAAATTCATGTCTCAGTCTCCTATGTTCCAAAGAAGCAGTGGGAACTGCTCGCAGTTTCAAGCTCCTGGGAGCACACATCTCACACAGCCTCTCGTGGTCCGTGAACACATTCAGCACGGTCAGGAAAGCTCACCAACACCTCTGCTTTCTGGACATCCATTCTCACATCATTGTACAGATGTGCAGCAGAGAGCATCACTGTTTGATATGGAAGCTACTCTGTGGCAGACAGGAGGGCTCTGCACCGGGTCATCATAACAGCCTACCTGCTAATCAAGGACAACTCTACAAAAAGGTACCGGAAAAGGGCCAGCAACATCACGAAGGATCCCACCCACCCTGGTCACGGACTGTTTGTCCCACTCCCGTCAGGGGGGAGGCTATGCCACCAGACTGAAAGACAGTTATTTTCCCCAAGCAGTAAGGCTGACCAACATCTCCACTAACTCCACCAATACTTTATCATTTCCTGTCAGTCTCCTTACGTACAGACACTCCTGTGCCTAGCGACACTTACAATAACAATCTCTGTATGTAAGCTATCTTGCGTGTTATATTTATTGTGTTGTGTTCTTAATCTAATTGTATTTTCTTGTGATGGGTCGGATCTGGAGTTACAATGATTTCGTTCTCCTTTACACTTGTGTACAGGAAATGACGCTAAGTGATCTTGAGTCTTGGGTACAGTCCTGGCTTGTCGAACCTCTCCCTAAAACTGAACATAACGTACAGCTCAGCCGGAGTACTACACGTAGTCTGGACTATTGTGCCAAAGGAAGGCCATGATTGCGATGAAGAAGTAATTCACCAGGATGTTCCCTGGGATGGAGAGTTTCATTCTGGAGGAAAGAAGGGACAGGCCTTGCAGCAGAGGAGGCTGAGCAGCAAATCAATAGAAATTCTGGAACATGAAGGCATTTTATTTACGTCTACCTGGACTGGAAAGCTCCAACAAAGATTAATGCAATCTTGTCCGGATCATTGGTCTAGCTACTGTGCATTGGTTAACTTTGAAACATTTCCAACTCTAGATTCCATCTCCCCCTCCCCCCACCCCGAGAGGGGGACCTGGCAGATCTTTACAACATTATGAGAGGCAAAGATGGGGAAGATAGGTGGAAGTTTATGAAATAGATTCGGAGCAAGGGGTTAAGAAGTCGGGGTGGGTTCTCAGGAGGTTGGAATCTGAAACGTGCTACCTTAGCGGGTGGTGGGTGTCCCAGTAGTCAAACAATGTCCTGGTCAGTACCTGACCTGTCCATAGATGGAAGCCAGGGACCGTGCACTGGTAAATGGACTAGTCCAGGCAGGTGCCTCTCGGTCAGCCGAAGAGCCTGTCCCCATCCTCTCTGACTCTGTGCTCCATCCTCTGATCCAAGATTATTTACTGCTGCTCTAATGTCACCTTTTACCATTAGACGTTACTCTGCTCCTTCTCGATTGAGTCTGTGGTGTCAAAATATTAAATATCCTAGAATATTCAGCTCGCAAGCAAAGTCGTCATACAATCATATTACTATAATGGCTATTGTATTGAACTAATTCATCTCTGTTTCCACCATTATGAAGTGTCAGAGATGCTTGATAGGAGTAGATTAATATTTTACACAAGTATTTATTTCACAGGGACATGAAACAGTATTAGATGCCACTTTATTAGGTACAGGAGTGGAGTCTGGTGTGGTTTTCTCCAGCTGTGGCCCACCATTTCGAGGTTCAACGTGTTGTGCATTCAGAGATGTCCTTTCTCATACCGCTGTAACGCATGGTTACTTGAGGTACTGTTGCCTTCCTGTCAGCTTGAACCTGCCTGGCCATTCTCCTCTGACCTCTCTCACTAAAAATCTGCCGCTCACTGGATATTTTTCGTACCATTCTCTGTACAGTCTTGAGACCATTGTGTGTGAAAATCCCAGGAGTTCAGCAGTTTTTGAGATACTCAAACCACCTCATCTGGCACCAACAATCATTCCACAGTCAAAGTTACTCAGATCACATTTCTTCCCCCATTTTGATGTTTGGTCTGAACAACAACTGAACCCCTCGACCATGTCTGCATGCTTTTATGCATTAAGTTGCTGCCACATGACTGGCTGATTTTATATTTAAAATTAACAGGCAGGTGCATCTAATGAGTGTAGGTACAGAGAAATGAAAGCCATTTAAAGAGAGAATGACAAGATGGATACAAAATTGGCTCGGGGCAGAAAACAGTAAACAATTGAATTTCAGAGCAGAGGGAAGTATACAAAGGCCTTTTCTAGAGGTCAGTGTTAGGAGCACTGGTTTTTTGATGTATATTAATGGCCTAGACCTGGATATTCAGAACTTAATATCAAAGTTTACAGGTGACATTAAATCAGAAATGTGGCAGGCTACGCAGAGAATAGTAATAAAGTTAAAGGACAAAGATGGACTGGCGAAACGGGCAGGCACGTGGTCAATGACATTTAAAGCACAGGAGTGTAAAGTGATGCATTTTGTTAGGAATGTGGTGGCGGGGGGGTGCAGGGAGGTAAGATAGATTAAATGTTACAGGTTTAAGAAGGGGTGGGGAAATCCAGTGCTGAAACCAGGATGTCTGTGTATGCAGCCTGGAGATGGTTGGACGTGTTGGGCAGTGCAGGTAAAACCAGCAATCAGGGCTTTGCGAATTCATTACTGGAGGCTCAGATCTCAGCTGGAGCAGAGTGGGATGAAAAGCTGTCAAGCCTTAGAGAGGAGCGATAGTAGAACGATACAGGAGAGAGAGGTGTTAAACCTCATGTTAAATAGGCTTAATAAGGAGATTTTCTGGTGGGAGAAAATTGATACCAGAAGACATCAGTTTAAGGCCATGGACCAATACCATTAAGCAAGGGGTTTGGACCCCAGGTTGGGAACATCTGTTTAAGTTTGTTGATGAAAGAATCAGAACGATACGAGGATTTTTTCCCTTTAAATTCGTGATTTCTTATGATTTAGAATGTACCCCCTTAAGTGGAAGCAAATTTGCTAATACCCTCCAAAGGAATTAGGTAAAAACGGGAAGGGAATAAAATGGTAAGATTATAACAGGAGGCGGAGATGTGAAACTGATTGAACAGCTCATTCATTTCGCCAGCTTTGGGCCCACTATCTAAGAAAGGATGTGCTGGCATTGGAGAGAGTCCAGAGGAGGTTCATGGGAAAGAAAGGAGCATATTATGATATGATGATCCTAGGCCTGTACTCACTGGAGTTTAGAAGAATGGGGGGGGGGGGAATCTCATTGAAATCTATCGATTACTGAAAGGCCTGAAAGAGTGGACGTGCAGAGGATGTTTCCTACAGTGGGGGAGTCTAGGACCAGAGGGCACAGCCTCAGGATAGAGGGAAGTCCATTTCAAACACAGATGAGGAATCATTTCTTTAGCCAGAGGGTGGTGAATCTGTGGATTTCATTGTTACAGATGGTGTGGAAGCCAAGACATTAGGAATATTTAAAGCGGTTGATAGGTTCTTAATTAATCGGTGTCAAAGGTTACAGGGAGAAGGCAGGAGAATGGGGATGAGAGGGATAATAAATCAGCCATGATGGAATGGCATGGCTGCTGACGGGCCGAATAACCTCATTCTGCTCCTGTGTCTTATGGTCTGTATATACTTTCTGGATAAAATAACTATTTTCTTTCTACTACATTCGATAACTGATGATCAGGAGTAAGTTACAGAGCTGTCTAGTTCAGGGATTTGGACGCAGGGTATCAACTATAGAAAAATAGACATCAGGATGGGTTAGAGCCTGACATATAATTGAGGGACTGACTGTGGGTCCGAAATAGAGAACAACCGATCATCAGTAGGGAACATGTTGAACTCAGCACTGATCTTAGATACGAAAGTTACCAATCAGAGTTTAGCATGCATTTTGCCTGCTCCTACACCAGAGAAATCTGCAGGAACTAACAAAACCAAACTCTCTGTGGAGGTATTAATTTAAATACTATCCATTGTTTGCAGTTGACATCTTGCTGACTGAAATTTTAGATCCCACTTATGAAAATGTGGATGGGACAGATATGGAATCAATTAATTCACAGGGTAACTCTAATTAAGGAAATATTTTTGATTCTCTCCAGTACCTGGACCACAGAGATCTGAACAAAATTAATCAGTGACAATGCTGTAATTACAGAAATTGATTCCTAAGAATCCAATGCCCTTTCCTCCTCTCCTGTATCACATATCTCAGTGCCTTTGAATACAGACATTCTGGTGAAATATAACCTTCTAAATGATCAAAGCAATCAGGGATAGTGGAGTTGGAAACAAAATACACAACTTGCTCTACAAATGCACTTCCCAAACGAGAATGCCCCACAAAACACATGCTGAGGGCAGCGCCAAGACCTGGTCGCTTTGCTTATTCATCTCGCAATCAACAAGCATTCTTGGTTATTAAACCAGCAATCAACAATCTCTGTTCAACAGGATGCAAATATAAACAAGACCCTCAAGCACTGTAGCTCGGCAGTGCTGCAGTGTGAACACCATCAAGGCCTTTGCTGTCCAAAGGGGCTTTAAAAACTTAATCTAAAAAACTCCCTGTGTATTACAGAACCAGTGTCCTGACTTCTGGATCATCTGATATGGTCACGTGGGTTTGAATCCCAGCACTCAGACTTTAAATTCAACCAAACAACAGGAATTCTGCAGATGCTGGAAATTCAAGCAACACACATCAAAGTTGCTGGTGAATGCAGCAGGCCAGGCAGCATCTCTAGGAAGAGGTGCAGTCGACGTTTCAGGCCGAGACTAACTGAAGTCCTGACGAAGGGTCTCGGCCTGAAACGTCGACTGCACCTCTTCCTACAGATGCTGCCTGGCCTGCTGCGTTCACCAGCAACTTTGATGTGTGTTGTTTAAATTCAACCACATGCTTTAGTAATTAAAAGCTTCATATTTAGCTGCACTGCACTATTTCAGCATATTTATACTTTATTCAGCATTTATATTGTTTTTCCTTATTCTAGCTCAATGCTCTATGTAAAGATTTGATCTGTATGAATAATATGCAAGACAAGTCTTTCACCATGTCTTGGTACATATAACAATAATGAAGTTCAAAAGGTTACAGTAAATTTATTATCCAGGTATGTATATGTCATCATATATAGTCATACTGTATTGATCCCGAGGGAAATTGGGTTTCGTTACAGTTGCACCAACCAACCAACCCTGAGATTAATTTTCTTGCAGGTCTTCACAGTACAACAAAGAAATACAACAGAATCAGTGAAAAGCTAAACAAACACTGACAACCGACGTGCAAAAGACGACAAGTTGTGCAAATATAATAGTAATAATAAATAAATAAACAATATTGAGAACATGAGTTGTAGAGTCCTTGACAGTCAGTCTATATGTTGTGGAATCAGTTCAGTGTTGAGGAGGGTGAGGTTATCCGTGCTGATGGTTGAAGGATAATAACTGTGTCCGAATCTGGTGGTGTGGAGGCTCTTCTACCTGTCTCCCGGCGGCAGCAGCGAGAAGAGAGCGTGGCCTGGACGGAGAGGTCCTCGATGATGGATGCTTTCCCGTGGTGGTGCTCCTTGCAGATGAGCTCAATAGCGGGGAGGGCTTTGCCTGTGAGGGACCGGGCTGCACCCACTACTTTTTGTGGGCTTCCCCATCTCAGTCACTGGTTGACTCACAGCCTGGTGTGGAAACACCAGTCAGAAAACTCTCCACTGCGCATTTAGAGAAGTTTGTCAAAGTTTTAGATAATATACCGAATCTGCGTAACTTTCTAAGAAAGTGGAGGCACTGCCATGCTTTCTTTGTAATGGCTTTTACGTAAACCAGTAACAATAACAGGAGCCCTGAAATTACTGGATTGTTGTACGATCCCCCCTGATTCCCAGATGTCCTCTGGAGAAAGGAAACCCCACCTTCTTCACCTGCTTGTCACTCCACGTCCTCCAGGGTGCTTGGCTCTCAGGACCCTCAGTTCAGGGACAATCACAAACAGGCAACAAAATGCCAAAGGCTCACGTTGTAGAAAGCAGACTGTTTTTCATTCACACACAGTCCTGTCTGCAACACCCTTCTGATGGAGGAAGATAAACAAGTATATGGATGACACATACCCTCATAAATGTGTGCATTTATTTGCATGCAATCCTACACTCATGCAATACGTTGTTATTTATCATGTTGCAACACATCATCATCACACACCCCACCACTTCCTACCCTCATGCTCCTTGTCTCAGTAGTTTTGTGGCAGATCAAAGCAATCTTTTATAGTCTGTACCCATTGCTGGAGATGTGCGTGCCTGTGAGCCCGCGTGCAGCCGGGTGATACAGGGAGATGGATTGCAGCTAACAACGAGTTAAATGAGGAAGAAATTCCGAGGCCTAAATGAACTAAATATACTGAAGGGCCACAGCTCCCAAATGCCATGAGATAGGAAAGAGGGAAGGCATCAAAGTCACACATATTGAAGCCATGTGTGTGTGTGCTCTACCAGTACGGCACAAATTTAATTAAATCTCCCAGACAGCCAGGAACTTTCTTGAAATATAATGATCACATTTCGCTGGCTCACACTCTATCCCTGCCCTTGTTCCTGTTGTATATTCACTGACATCCTTCCAACAGTTGCACTGCTCAGAATTTAAAGGAAAACTTCAGAAAACTGTTTAGTTCTAGTCTTAAAACACACATGGCTGAAGAGGCGCTAGTGAAGACACGGGTTCACAATGATGCTACAACTTCCAGGACAGATTTAAAAAAATGCTTGGGCTCCATTCTGTAGTGGAGAGGATAAATGGTGACGCAAAGGACATTTTTAGAAAACATTTGGTAGAATGAACATAGAGAAGTGGTTTCCATTCCAGGAAGAATCTAGAAGCACACAACAGCAACATAGTCCTGTTGCAGGTTGTGCAGCCATCTCACAGCTCTGGTGACCCCAGTCTGACTGAGATTTCCAGTGCAGTCTGTGTGGAGTTTACATGTTCTTCCAATGCCTCTGGGTGCCCTGGTTTCCTCCCACAACCTAAAGAAACACTGTTCTAGACTATCAAACTACTTCAAATTTCCCCGAGCATCAGTGGCTGGTTGGAGAGTTGGGGTTTGCTGCGGGTGGGTGTGGTTCGAAGGGAATGTGGGAGGGAACGGTTTACCCGGGAAATTAGTTGGGAAATAGGATTAATAGAACTGCTCCAAGAGCTGACAGAGACTGAGTGGCCCAAATGGCTTCCTTCTACATCGCAGAGAACATAACAGTATCAACAATAAATCCAGCAGGGGACTGGGGGGGCATTTCTTTAATGTAAAGAATGGTGAGAATCTGCAAATTTCTTGGTCAGAGAGTGATTAAAGCAAATAGTATGGATGGGTCTGACAATATGGTCAGAGAAAAGAATGAAAGGATAGCAAGATGAAGGGGGATGGGAGGAGAGGTGCAAGGATCAAAAGCCCAGTGCTGTCAACAGACTATTCTGAAAGCTAAAATTCTGCACAATTCATAGTTCCATCCTCTTAATTAATTCTTTTGTGTAGAAGAGCTGAATAAACTCATAATGCAATCTTTCTTTTCTACCCCTCACTTTTGATATAAGACATTCAAAATCCATTAAACTAAAACTAATTCAAATCACTTATGAAAATCCTGACAGTTTTGCCTTCACAGTTCTTGTCTTTAATGGGTGATTAATGAATAGGTACAGCAATTCACATTTGCTCCTTTTTACCATGTGCGTTAACAGACCATTGAAGAATCAGTTCATATGCCATATTAGCACATACATTTTTCAAGCAGGCATTGGAGAATCTATTCAGTTCCCACTGCCAACATCTTAACAACTCATAAGTGCTAAGGCAAATTGCAGCAACCCATCTTCTCATTTCTGGAATCGGTTAACTCAGCACAGATTGAGATTGGATCTACCAGTCTCTCCCTGTACCAGGGAACCGTGCTCTGAAAAGTAAAAGAAGGACATACCACGGTCATAAGGAGACCCCTATGAAGTCTTAGTAGTTATCGGAAGACCATTAACAGAAGAGGTGGAAAAATATTGGCATAGGGATCACTACCACAACTGACTTGTGTCAGCAGTTTACAGATTTAAGATCTATTCCTTAATCTATGTGATGATTCCTGTGCTGTACTGAGGGAGTGCTGTTGTGTCAGAAGTGTCAACTTTGCATTAAGTAGCTGTATGAACTCTAGTCCCTAGATATAGCAGTTCTAATAAGCATTCAGAGAGGCACGTTTACCCAGAGAGCAGAGAATGTGCAACTTGCTTTCAAGTGGTACTGTTGAAGAGAACAGAGGAAGCATTGACACAAATGATGCATTTTGGTGTATGTTTCAATGTTCTGATCTAGATGTCACAAATAAAGCTAGTCTTTAAAAGAAGCATTTCAGATCAAGCTAGATAGAATGAGAGAAGGGGGAGACTTACATTGTGCATAATCACCAGTATAGACATTATCTGTCTCTACGAGGTGCTTTTTGTACGATGATCAGCCTGGAATATGATCCCTTACAAGGTGGAAGGAGTCTGCTGACACTGCTTTGGCTTTGTCCATCAGGAAGGGCAACAGAGGGCATTTTGCATCCTCTTATTCTCTCATATTTCATTCAGGGTTCTGGGTCAGAATAGCAATCAGTGCAGGAATAAAACCAGTAATCAGCAGCAAACTCCCACTGGAACCTTTCGGTGGCTGAACACAAGCAGGAGCAAGGACCACAGAGGCACCTTGATTTACCGAGCGGGCAGGGAGATTGGAGCAGTGATTAGTAAAAGCACATTTACTTTACACAGATGCCTGAGACACACTGTGTGAAGGAACAGTAGAAACAAACAGCAGAAATTAGACATTAGATACCTTGCATCTAGTAATCACAAAATGCCATTAGTTTCAAGGTAATTATGGGAAAAGGATAGGTCTGATCCTGAGGCTGAGATTCCAAATGGGAGAAAGTCCAACTTGGATGGTATCTGGCATGTTTGGATTGGGACAGGCTGGTTCTGGCAAAAGGATGTTTGGTAAGTGGGAGGCCTACACAAAATGAAAAATGGAGAATACAGAATTTGTATGTTCCTATTAGAAGAAAAGGCCTACTGGTATAGTCAGCAAGGAATAAATGAGGCACTCGAGAGGTAGAAGAAATGCAAGAAAACACTTGAGGGAAATCAGAGAGCTAAAAGGCATATGAATGCTCTGGCAGACAAGGTGAAGGAGTATCCCAAGGGCTTCTACAGATATATTAAGAGCAAAATGATAACAAATAACAAAATTCTCCTCTTGAAGATCATCGACGCATGAAGCCAAAATAGCTGGAGATGTTAAATGGATTTTTTTACATCTGTATTTACTCAAAATCTATAGAACTGAGACAAAACAGTGGTGAGGTCATTAACCGTATACAGATTACAGAAGAAAAATGCTTGCTATCCTGAAGCACATCAGGGAGGACAAGTCCCCAGGGGCTGACAAAGTGTCCCCTCCCACCTGGTGGGAGGCTAGTGCTGAAATTGTAGGGGCACTGGCAGAGGTAAGTAAAATATCCTTAACCACGGATGAGGTGCCAGAGGACAGGCATTGTTGTTCTGTTGTTTAAGAAAGGTCCTAAGAATAAGCCTGGAAATTATAGGCTGGTGAGCCTGACGTCAGTGGTGGGTAAATTATTGGAAGGTATTCTAAGGGACCATTACAAACAAGAAAATTTGCAGATGCTTGAAATCCATGCAACACACACACACAATGCTGGAGGAACTCAGCAGGCCAGGCAGCATCTATGGAAAAAAAACAGTCCACGTTTCGGGCCGAGACCCTTCAGCAGGGCATATACATTACATACTTAGATAGGCAGGGTCTGATTGGTAGGTCATATGTAATCAATGTTATGGAGCTTTTTGAGGACGTTACCAGGAAAGCTCAGGAAGAAAAGGCAGTGGACATTGTCTGCGTGGACTTTAGAAAGGCTTTTGACAAAGTCCAATGTTTGGCATTCAGAATGATGTAGTAATTGGGTTCACCATGGCCTTTGGGGGAGAGCCAGAGAGCGGTAGTAAATACTTGCCTCTCTGACTGGAGGCCTGTGACTAGTGGTGTGCCACAGCGATTGTTGCCCAGTCCCTCGTTTGTCAGCGACATCAACAGTGTGGTAAACTTCATCAGGAAGTCTTGGCTCAAAATGTCCACTGTTTATTCTCTTCCATACATGCAGCCTGACCTGCTGAGTTCTTCCAGCACTGTCTGTGTTGCTCTGGATTTCCAACTTCTGCAGATTTCCATTTCATTTTTAAAATTTACAAGAATGTTGCCCGGACTTAAGGACTAGAGTTGCAGGGAAAGGTTGAATAGGTTAGAACATTTTTCCTGATGAGGGGAGATTTGATAGGAGGTACACAAAATCACAAGAGGCATAGTCAGGGTAAATGCAAGCAGGCTTTCTCCATTGAAGTTGGGCAAGACTAGAACTCATAGGTTGAAGGTGAAAGGTTCCTCACGCAGGTGGTGAGAGTGTGGAACAAGCCAGTGGAAGTGGTGGATGCAAAAATTCAATTGCCACATTTAAGAGAAGTTTGGCTAAGTACATGAATGGGAGGGGTATGAAGAGCTATGGTCCAGGTGTGGGTCAATGGCACCAGGCAGAATTACAGCTCAGCATGGATAAGATGGGCCGAAGAGTCTGGTTCTGTGTTGTAGTGCTCCATATGTGCTTAAAGTGAGAGAAATCGAAGCCTCTGGGGAAGAGCAAACAGGATAAATTCAATATCCCTTCAATGCTGATTCAATGACCTTTGGAAAAATGCAGTGTGATGCTTCAGGGCTGGTCGTGATAAAGACATCACTCAAAACTAAAGCCGGAGATCGAAAGAGATCCAAGCTCTTCCTCTGTCCCAGTGTGGGTCTCACCTCTTCCCTCTGCTGTACAGTAGAGCTGAGCTCTTTACTCGGAGTCGCCAAGTGGACTTTGAAGCTTTAACTGCACAGAGCAGTATGGTAATTCAGTTCTTCATGAACACCTTGACCTACGACAACTGATGGTACGCCCAGATTGCTCCCAGGCTTGAGGGAAGTGAATAAAGAGATGGCTTACGTTGTGGCTGTGAAAGGGTTAAGTGCAAAAGGCTGAGATCTCTTCACCCATCCCCCAACCCATTCCCATCAAGTTTTATTGGCACCGACAGTCAAACCATATCTAGTACCTGCAAAACATTAAGACCTTGAGTACAGAGACTAGGAAACAGTCCAAATGCCCTGAGGTGCGGATATTGATAGTCTGATACAGCCACCAGTCCCTACCACATGAAAGACCTTCAGCCTTGGATTAACTGAGGCAGCTATTAAACCCAACTGAATCCCCCAAAATCATTGTTCATTGAGAGGAGACAGGAATTTGGCAACTGATAGACTTCAGTTTCCCCTGATCTTTCCACAATTTTCTCTCAAGGATGGGAGAAAGTGGGAGTTGAGGAATAGTCTGCACAGCTGATGGGATCCAAATCTTCATGCAGATCCAAACATTTCACCAGTTGGATCATCATACATTTTAAATGTTCCACTCACTTCCACGATTCTGATCTCAACATAATGCAGTGATGTCAGAGATCTGTTGGGGTGGCCCCTCATATTCAATACAGTTCCTTGGGGCAGAGGTTGGGAGCAAACAAAGTGCAGGAGGAACTCAGTACGTCAATAAGCCTCTGCGGAGGCAAGAAGGACAGTAGGTGTTTTGAGGTTGAGACCCTGCATGAGTGTAGAGAGCTGAAAGCCAGAATAAAGAGGCAAGAGGGAGGGCTGAGATGGGGCTGGTAGATGAAAGGTGGAACCAGTGAGGATATGATAATGAGCAGGCAGATCCAGATGGGGAGAGGCAAGATTTGAGACAGAAACTGATGGATGATAGGTGGAAATCTCTGGTTCTTGTCTTGCATCTCAAACTGCTTTTCTGGTGGCCTTTGCCCTGATGGTGGTGAGTCACCATCCTGAACTGTTTGGGTCGTGAGAGGGCTCTGGTGATGATGAAAGTCATGCTTACAGCACAATCTTGTCTGCCTGGTCTGGAAGATATAAACATACTCTTCAGATATGCGTTGTTGATAAACGGCGGAAATGTTGATACTAGCCAACTGACCTCTACATTACTTTTGCTTATTTATTGAAAAGTCTTCTTTGCTGCTGACATAGCCACATAGTCAGTGTTAGAGTGAATTTTTTGGGTATATGATTCATTTACACTTAAATGACTCTGGCCACCAGTCTTCTGTTTGACAAAGTACCATGCCAGGCCTGACCAAATGTTGAGGCGTGGATGAAATCACCAGAGAGACAGAGTTACTGGTAGATACAAAGCAGCTTAACATCACACCTTCTGACTTCGTCCTTTCCTCCCAACGCCAATGTGTCTGGGTTGGTGCTCACAGCCTTTAGGAGTGCAAGTCAAATCCACAATATCTGGTGAATTTCAACCATTTCCTCGAGCTTGTGTGTAGCCCACACTGCTGGGAACTGCTGACAAGGTAACCCAGACACACCCTAAAGATATTGTGGATTTGACTTGCACTCCTAAAGGTTGTGGATACCAACCCAGAAATGTTGGTGTCGGGAGGAAAGGATGAAGTCAGAAGGTGTGATGTTTTGTACGTAGCTTCAAAAGGAAGCATTGACTATAACTTTGTAAGTAGCGATTGTCTTTGTGTTTAGCATATAAATATCAAGCCCACATTGGGCTAGCAGACCTTTCTACCGAAAGCGTCTCCGTCCGTATGATGCCTGCTGTACCTGGTTGTGTCAAATAAAGAAGCTGCTTTGTATCTACCAGTGACTCTGTCTGTCCGGTGATTTCATCCACGTTACAACATTTGGTGTCAGGAATGGGATACTTCATGACCCATCGTGTGACCAGCGTTCCTCGCAGTCTAAGTTGGTGAGTATTTTTCTAAAATAACACTCACACTTGGATCTGTTCCGTCGGTGGTACACGGAAACACGAGGTTATCACGAACGCAGAGAGCTGAACTGGTAGACATAAAAGTAGTGTGTGCCTGTGCATGTGTGTTTAAGTAAGTGAGGAAACTTTGCATGTTAACTTGGTGAACTTGGTGAGACGAAGCCACCAGTTGCAAAAGATGGTAACCAACGGTACGGTTCGCGACGCCAGAGTAGGGGCGTGTATACTCGTTCGGTCCTTCAACACTTTAAGTTGGTTACAAAGGTCTTTCACAGTCAGGACCAAGGAATAGCATTCTTTCACTATAAATTGGAAGGTTATAGAACTGCAACACTCTCTAGAAACCCATAATCCAGACTGATGTTCCAAATGTAGTGCCACGTAGGTAGAGGTGCCATGCTTGAAATTAGGTTTTAAACTCAAGTTCTGCTAATCCCATAAATTTTAAACAACAAGAGAAATCTTCTTGGCAAGTCATATCTCTCTCTCTCTCTCTCTCTCTCTCTCTCTCTCTCTCTCTCTCTCTCTCTCTCTCTCTCTCTCTCTCTCTATGATGATCAATAACAAGCAGGTTATTTAGTCATTGTAATCTGCGGGATGCTGCTGTGAGAAAAACAATACTTCCTATATTCCAACTGTGCCTCCATTTCAAACAGTACCACATTAGCACTTTCGGAAGTCCTGAGGTGGTGAATGATACTTTGCAACTGAAAGACTCTTTCTCATACACCCTATTTTTAGTCAAGATCTACTCCTGTAAGTTTGCAACACACACAACATGCTGGTGAACGCAGCAGGCCAGGCAGCATCTATAGGAAGAGGTACAGTCGACGTTTCAGGCCGAGACCCTTCGTCAGGACTAACTGAAGGAAGAGTTAGTAAGAGATTTGAAAGTGGGAGAGGGAGGGGGAGATCCGAAATGATAGGAGAAGACAGGAGGGGGAGGGATGGAGCCAAGAGCTGGACAGTTGATTGGCAAAAGGGATCTGAGAGGATCATGAGACAGGAGGCCGAGGGAGCAAGAAAGGGGGAGGGAAGCCCAGAGGAAGATGGAGAGCAGGAAGGGAGTGATTGTGAGAGGGACAGAGAGAGGGGAAAAAAGGGGGGGGGATAAAAATAAGTAAGGGATAGGGTAAGAAGGGGAGAAGGGGCATTAACGGATGTTAGAGAAATCAATGTTCATGCCATCAGGTTGGAGGCTACCCAGACGGAATATAAGGTGTTGTTCCTCCAACCTGAGTGTGGCTTCACTTTGACAGTAGAGGAGGCCAAGGATTGACATATGCGCCTGTAAGTTTGCAACCCGTTTTTAACGTTACCTCCAAGCCCACTCCAACAGCGATCCTCCTTACTTTCAATTACAGCGTGTTGTCCCTGTCAGCTAAGGCTATTAGTCACTCTGAACATGCACACTAGAAATTCCTTTGCTATGCTTCTCACCTGAAAGTCCCCTCCTCAATGAGCTTTCTGATGGAATGCTCAGCCACACTCTCATCCCTGCTCTCTCTACACCATACTCTAAAACGGAGTGGAACAACACACTGCCGTCTTTATGCATTTCTCAATTAGAATGAGACAGATCAGACAACTTACCGGTCAATCTTGTTTGAAAACTTCTCAGCTTTAAGTGACAAGGGTTGACTTCACACACACGATTTGTTAACATTCAATGATATAAGTGTTCTGCTGGAAAAATTTAACGAAACACTCAATTTGAATAGAAAAAGCCTCACCTGAGCAGAAGAGATACAGCACAGAAACAGGCCCTTTGGCCCATTGAATTGATGCTGTACATTAAGAACATTTTATTTAAATTCTATTCTATCCCATTTAATTCTCCTTACCACCCCATATTCTACCTTTCACCCACACAATAGGGGAGTAATTTATAGCAACAAATTAGCCTATCATCCCACATCTTTGGCATGCGGGATGAAAGCAGACCCATACAGTCAGAAAAAATGTCCGAACTCCAATGGAGGTCAGAAATGAGCTGCACCCGTCTGCTGCCTAGAAAGTTGGATAAGTGAGCAGAACATTTATTACAGTTGTGCTGGTTGAGAATTCCCCTGCTCCTGTTACATAATACCATAGAAACTTCCACATCACTTGAGAAAATAGGTAACACAAATCAAAGTTGCTGGTGAACGCAGCAGGCCAGGCAGCATCTCTAGGAAGAGGTACAGTCGACGTTTCGGGCCGAGACCCTTCGTCAGGTGATGCTTTTGTTTAATATTTTATCTGAGAAACACTGCTAACCTACAGTGCAGCATTTTGTCAGTACCATTATGTTCCTTCAGCAGTGCATGGGAAGAGTCAAGCTGGATGAAAACTCTCAAATCCCTGGCAACACATTTGTCCCATAACCTTCTGACTCAGGGAAGAATATTAGTCTCTGAATGAGGTTCAACGCCACTGCATGTGTGAAATGAGTGGTTAAATCTGGAAGGATTCAAACACACTGGTTTAACAGTTATTTTGTGTTAGGGATTCTTGACGTATCCGTAAAGAATGAGTTGAAATCAGATAGCTTGAGGGCTCTAATGGGTTCAGCATGTGGCACAAGTGGAGCCAGAGACGAGAGACTCAGTCCGGGTGGCTTAAGCTAATCACAGAACAAGCGGTTAAATTGTTTTAAAGATTCAAATTCACTTCCAGTTCATGAGAGGCACTAATACAAGAAACACTTTCCACTAGCAGGTAGATCAATAAAACTAATTTAAGGGAAAACATCAGTCAGAACTTTAGGAAAAGGTCTTACTGATGTCAGAAATTTTGAAGTGATGGTGATGGCAGCAGTGGGGTGATTGGTGGAGTATGGAGCTATTCCCCCCCCCCCATATTAAGTTATATTCTAGAATACATTGCTGGAGTAGGTGGTAAAAGCTGATCCAATACTGATTGAAAGAATAATAAAGCAGAAGGCCAAAAGACAAAAGGATGTAGACTAATTGGTTCTTTCAAAGAAATGCCACAGAAATGATACACTGAAAAGCTTCTTTCTCTGCCATTTGATGTTTTGATCCTACTTAGTACACTTCAAGAATAAACTATCCCAGTCACAGACTCTGATTAATTAGTGTGAGCAAATCCTTAATTTGTGAATTTGAAAAACCAGAAACTGCTCACTTCACAGGTTCAATGTTAAATGTATCTTAAGAAGAACCTATATTGTCTGGACTGTCATTTGAAGTAGCTCAGTAAATTAAGCAGCTAAATGAAACAGAGAACATCATTTACTGTAATTGACCTAACGGGTTGTAAGAAAAAGTCTCACACACAGTTATATATGAACAAGTCCGCACACTCATTCACTTTCCTGGTAACACTTTAGCCTTTGAACTAGAAGGTCTAGTACTGGACGCATACGATACATACACTCAATGCAATACCGATGTTCCATTGTTATTCACGAGCTATGGCATCTTCTACTCACTTATCCCATGCCATCATTTCAGAGTAGAGAAACTTAACTTGAGGTTCTGACCAAAGTTTATCACTAAATCAGCATTACTGGCAGATTATCTGGTTGTTGCTGTTTGTGGGAATTTGTTGCACGTAAAGTGACGGCCATATTCCCAATTACTTCAGAAGTACCTGACCACAAAGCCCAAAATCACAAAAGGTGCTCAAATTTCAATCTTCCTTAAATCATGCATGTTGCATTCTTTTTAATTTTGAGGGAAGCTTTGAATAAATATTTGTACCTGTCACTGCAATCTAATAGTAGAACATCCATGTGCAAGGGAGAAAGAACAATAAGCATTATCACAGAGGAAGAGTACCAGTGAACTAATGAAACTAAATTATTTGCCAAGTTCTCTGAACTAGATGATCTGTATCCTAGGATCTAACATGAAATGGCTGCATTGATTATTTCAAAACTTCTCAGAATCTGGAAAGGTTTAGATAATTGGAAAACTGCAAACAAAAACAGCCCAATTCTAGGGTGGGAGGTAAGAGTGCAGAAGCTGTAGGCCAGTTAATCTGACATCTGTCATTGGGAAAACAGGGGGATATCTGAGAATCAATTCTAAAAAAGAATTTAGAAAATCATAATTTAATCAAGTAGAGTCTGTTGCTTTTGGGAAGGGAAAATATATTTGACAACTTTCTTATAGCACATTGAGTTTATAAAGAGTAGATAAACAGGAACCAATGGGAATTCCAGGATTTAATTTTAAAAAGACCTCATTAAATAGGATTAATATATCAGTGTAGTTAGTGGGTTGGCTAACGAACGTGGAGTCGGCCTTAGTGGTTCATTTTCAGGTTGGTAATATCTAACTAGTTTCAGGTCAGGGCTGGGACTTCATCTATTTATAATCTAGACTATTGACTAACATAAAAAGATAAAGTGTATTACAATCAAACTGATATGTGGAAAACAAATTTTTCAGGAAGAGGCAAAGGGAAGTACAATGTACACACAAAAAAAACAAAAAATTGCTAGTGAACGCAGCAGGCCGGGCAGCATCTCTAGGAAGAGGTACAGTCGACGTTTCAGGCCGAGACCCTTCGTCAGGACTAACTGAAAGAAGAGATAGTAAGAGATTTGAAAGTGGGAGGGGGAGGGGGAGAGGGAGATCCGAAATGATAGGAGAAGGCAGGAGGGGGAGGGATGGAGCCAAGAGCTGGACAGTTGATTGGCAAAAGGGATATGAGAGGATCATGGGACAGGAGGCCTAGGGAGAAAGAAAGGGGGGAGGGAACCTAGAGGATGGGCAAGGAGTTATAGTGAGAGGGTCAGAGGGAGAGAAAAAAAGAGAAATAAATAAATAAATAAATAACGGATGGGGTATGAAGGGGAGGAGGGGCATTAACAGAAGTTAGAAAAGTCAATATTCATGCCATCAGGTTGGAGGCTACCCAGACGGAATATAAGGTGTTGTTCCTCCAACCTGAGTGTGGCTTCATCTTGTCAGTAGATGCGGCCTTCTATATATTGGCGAGACCCGACGCAGGCTGGGAGACCATTTCACTGAACACCTACACTCAGTCCGCCAGAGAAAGCAGGACCTCCCAGTGGCCACACATTTTAATTCTACTTCCCATTCCCATTCTGATATGCCTATCCATAGCCTCCTCTGCTGTCAAGATGAAGTCACACTCAGGTTGGAGGAACAACACCTTATATTCCGTCTGGGTAGCCTCCAACCTGATGGCATGAACATTGACTTCTCTAACTTCCGTTAATGCCCCACCTCCCCTTCGTACCCCATTCCTTATTTATTTATTTATTTACTTTCTCCCTCTGTTCCTCTCACTATACCCCTTGCCCATCCTCTGGGCTTCCCCCCCCACCTTTCTTTCTCCCTAGGCCTCCTGTCCCATGGTTCTCTCCCTCCTCCAGCCTCATATCCCTTTTGCCAATCAGCTTTCTAGCTCTTGGCTCCATCCCTCCCTCTCCTGTCTTCTCCTATCATTTCGGATCTCCCCCTTCCACTCCCAAATCTCTTACTATCTTTTCTTTCAGTTAGTCCTGACGAAGGGTCTTGGCCCGAAATGTTAACTGTACCTCTTCCTATAGATGCTGCCTGACCTGCTGTGTTCACCAGCATTTTTTGTGTGTGTTGCTTGAATTTCCAGCATCTGCACATTTTTGTGTTTGCGGAAATACAATGTAAGTGGGCAAAAACTTGACAAATATAGTACAATGTGACAAAATATGAAGTTATCCACTTTGTTGGAAGATTAGAAAATCAGATTATTATTTAATGGTGAGAGGTGCTATGATACAGATCAACATATAAAAGCAGTCAAGCTACAACTGGAAATAAAAGCATTGGCAAGACTACATCCACAATCTGACCTCCTTATTTAAGGAGGGAGAGATTTGCACTGGAGGCAGTTCAGAGAAAGGTTACTGGGTTAACTCCGGGGTGAAGGAGTTGCCATGAGGAAAGTTCGAGAAGGTTGGGCCTATACACATTGGAATTTAGAAGAATGAGAGGCGTTGCTATGAAAACATCTACAATTCTGAGGGAGCTTGCCAAGGTAAATGATGAAAGGATGTATTCCTTCATGGACAAATCTAGAAATGGCAAATTTAAAAACAAATATAGATTTTGCTCAATTAAGGTAAAATGATGAGGAGTTTCTTCTTTTTGTATTTCATAAATCTTTCAATTCTCCACCACAAGAAGAGGTGGAGGCTTATTCATTAAATAAAATGAAGTCTAAATTGAACTGAAGTTTTTGTTCTACAGGAGATCAAGGCTATGACAAACATGCAGGGTAGTAGAGAACTGAGACAAGCAATTATGTTAATGAATTGCATAGCAGTCTTAAGGGGACTCGTAGCCTATCCGTGCTTCCCTTGCTTATGTTACTGCTGTGTAAAGGGCCTCCCGCAGAGTCAGAACTATTTGACGAGCTCACCTTGAGAACTGGTTCAGGGACACTGAGGTGATTACTGCCCTCTTGTGGTAACACAAGTGGGCTGCTGGAATTATGTGAATGATGCAGCAGAATTAGACACTGGTTGGAATCAGATTATACATGCAGAATTTCAGTCAGGTTGAGGAACAGAATAATCTGTTTATTTGGAGGGTTAAGAAGTGGGCCCTGGGATTTCACGTGATGAGATCTCTGATTATGCATCATACTACAAGTATGCTCATATTATGCATACAGCTGTTTATAACAGGTTGGAGGATGTCACCTCAGATATTCAGGAATAGGAGAAAAGGTTAGCTTTGTTACACGTACATTGAAGAATATAGTAAAATGCATAATTTGCATCAAATCAAATCAGCAAGGATTGTGCTGGTCAGCTTGCAAATTTCACCACGCTCCCAGAACCAAAGTAGCATGCTGACAACTCACAAATCCTAACTGCAAGCCTTTAGGAAGTGAGAGAAAAATCAGAGTACCCAGAGGAAAACCACGTGGCCATGGAAGGCCCAGATAGCTCCAACAACTGGACCATAGCTGATACAGACCTCAATTCTATTGAGCTGCCTTAGCTTTATACCTTAGGTCGCTCTACAAGCCTATCAAGTCTTGATGTTAATTTTCCTTCAAAACTAATTTTGCAGGTGCTTGAGGCAGGGGAAGGGACATGGAGGTTAGCAGAAAGAATCCAAATTGTCACTATCCTTTGTTTAGAAATATTATGTATTTTCATGCCACAAAACCCATCTACAGCTAAGGGTAAAGCCCTGCCCACCATTGAGCACATCTACACAGAGCAATGTCACAGGAAAGCAGCATCCATGATCAGGGACCCCCATGCTCTCTTCTCACTGCTCCTATTGGGTCAGTGGTACAGAAGCCTCAGGGCTCACACCACCAGGTTCAGGAACAGTTATTACCCCCTCAGCCATCACTCTTGAACCAGCGGGGATAACTTCACTCACTCCATCACTGTTCCCACAACCAATGGACTCACTTTCAAGACTCATTTAATCTTCTTGATATTTATTTTTTTTTTTCCTTTTGTATATCAGTTGTCTTTTGCACATCAGTTGTTGGTCTGTCCTATTGGGTGTGATCTTTCATTGATTCTTTTATGGCTCTTAGATTTATTGAGCATGCCCTCAAGAAAACGTATCTCACAGTGTCATGGTGAAATATTTACTTTGAACAGGTCAAGATTATGCCATCTGGACCCACAATTTCAGGTGGTGCTAAACTGCTTCATATTAGTTTCAATTACTGCAAAGTTAGAAATACGCCAGCCAATTTGGTTTCATGATATTGCAGCTATTTTACATGACAGCACAATGTTGATTGGAATAAAAATATGAGATCATTCATAAAGTCTATCCAGTCATTCTGCAAAGTCATTCAAATGTTTGGATTGAATTTTTAAAAAAATCAAATTTTGATTCTTTTTATATTGGTAGCATTTACTCATAGCCACTGATGTTGAGCTGTCTTAACCGCTAGTGCCCAAACTACAAATGTGATCCTACACAGCCATCAGATATGGGAGGTGGGTATTTCCATAATTCTGACCTAGCCATAATGAAGGACTGGCAAGAATAGATCCTATTCAGGATAACTTACACAAGTTGGAGAGGAGCCAAGGAGTGATGGTGGTTGAAATCTGCATGAACAAACTTCCAATTCTAGATTCAGCTCACAAGGCTTTTACACTGGTATTTGTCTCATTAGAATAGAGTCACTAGTTACAGCCAAATGCAAAGAACGCAGTACACAATGCCAAATTGAGGTGGCATTGTGTAATACACGCTATGCAGCTGTTTCCAACTAGAATTGTGCCCATTCCCATTCTCCATAAACCTAGGACCTCTCCCTCAACACCAGGAGTTTCCAACCTGAAGCCTGCAGACCCCTTGCTTAATGGCATTAAAAAAAAACTTGGGAATGCCTGCCCAAGTTCTTTTTCCAAGTCTCCAACATGAGCAGCTGATTAAAATCCCTTTACACCTACAGAGAAAATGACTTTTAACCACTTTCTCAATAGTCTGGATGGCATTAGGGAAAATCAGATGAAACTGTAGAGATGATTCACTTTAATTGCTTCAGGCTTCAACAAAAACAAAATCCAAATATGTACTGTTGTTCTTAATATAAACTTTGGTACAGATCTGTCTTGATCCTCAAAACTATTGACAGTGCAAGATCTTAATTGAAAAAGATTTTAAGACAAACCTCAAGCTTTTAAAACTAGTCTTTTCTTCAATCAACTTGTAATTGAAAGAAAGACACAACCAGTGAAATATGTTTTCTGCTTTCCTCAGACTTCAAGATTTTCAGAAAGACAAATATAAAACTGAGCCTGGTTACACAAGTGATGGAAATCCAGAGCAACATACAAAATGCTTGAGGACCTGATGGTCTCAACCCAAAACGTTACCCATACATTTCCATCCACAGATGCTGCATGACCCACTTGAGTTCCTCCAATATTTTGGTCTCTGGAGCCTGGCTATATACTCTGAAGGAGCTACCAATTATGGGGTGGGAGCATCAAAGCAGTTAATTTCCATGATGCTTCTGAACAATAACTTTTTTCAAGGTGTTCCATAGGAGCATTGTCTTGCAATATTTGAAAAGACACAAAGAAGTTAGATCAGGTACCACTGAGTCAAAACAAGAATGCCATACATGTAGAAGGGGTTAGGAATGGGATTCTAGAGTTGCCAGCAAGAGTCACCACCAAAATGTAAGAAACATACAAGAACCCAGTAGAAGAGAACTATTTGTGATTATATAGATAGGAAAGGGTGTGTTAACAGGGGTATTTAAACACATAGGTATGACTATTGAATATATTTCAAGAGCATAAGCCTGTTTAAGTCAGTCAGTACATTAGGAGTTCTGGATGAGCTTAATTTTTGTTCTTTACCCTTTTTTATTGTGACTTCAATCACAAAGATTATAATTCATTCCTCCAGTTACCCTGTTGCCAAACTGGTGGAGCAATGGTGTGAAACTAACATTAATCCTAAGTCACACACTGACCTGATTTAGACATACCTTCAACACTGGGCCAATACTGCCGAATTTCTAGGCAGAATATGCTGTCAGAGTACCGGCACAACGGAAGATAATCATATATAGGAACAAATAGAGCATTCATCCATTCAAGTTTCTTCAGTTAATTTATTAGCTCATGATTGAATTTGTACCTCAGCTTTTGTTGCTCCATATTTCTTGATGCAGCTTTGCCAACATCGCTGCACCAGTTTAGCAGCGGTGTCAGAGTGGGAGATGTCATTTTGGTGATTGAAAAAAATTGTAAAATTCAGGATGCGGCATAATCAGATTTATTATCAATTTCTTCTGTGAAATTTATTTCTGTACAGTGCAAGACATTACATTACTGTAAGTTACAAAAATAAGTAGTGCAAAATACAAATAATGAGGTAAAGAACAAGATTAAGCTCATCCAAAAATCCTAATGCACCAACTGACTTAAACTAGCTCATAGGGGTGAATAGTGTTACTTGTATGTTTCCAGCACAGTTTGGGGTACTCTTTGATCAGGGTGTCTCTAGAATTGATGTGGCAATTCTTCTATGTTTTAAGATGGTCTTTGAAACATTCTCAGACACAGCATTAAAGGCATTTTTATAACAGATTAATTTGCTTAAATATATTATGCATATCTGAGAGTGGACATTACCTCACCATGGTAAACTATGATTTTCATGGTGGGTTTGCAGTTTTGATCTTCAGACACTTTTTCTAAGGATTCTGCGAGGGTGTTAGAAGCAATGGCTGACTTCACCATAAGTGGGTACCCTCAAAAATATGGGAAGTGTTCCATGACTGACTGGTGCTGTCTACTGTCACTTGGGAGATTCATTTCTACATATCCTGTAATTTTAACTGAGTTACCACTTCAAAATGCTGTTTCTTACTTCAACACTGTCAGATAAGAGTTCTCAAATTCATCAACTGCTTAAAATGCATTTCTCGGACTTTCAACACTCCATAATAGACATTCCACAATGAGAACCCGATTAACTTACCTGAATCACCCAATATGAAGAATATTAGCCAGCCAATATTTAACCAAGACCTTAGTTAGACCCCACTTTGAGTGCCATGTTCAGTTCTGCTCACCTCATTACAGGAAGGATGTGGATGCTAGAGAGAGTGCAGGGATGTTGCTTGGATTGGAGAGCATGCCTTATGAGAATTGGTTGAGTGAACTTGGCCTTTTCTGTTTGGAGCGACGGAGGATGAGCAGTGACCTGATAGGGGTGCATAAGATGGTGAGAAGCATTGATCATATTGTTAGCCAGCAGCTTTTTCCCAGGGCTGAAATGGCTAAAACAAGGGGGCATAGTTTTAAGGAGCTTGGAAGCAGGAACAAGGGGTATGTCAGAGGTATGTTTTTCCGCTACAGAGTGTGGTGGGTGTGTGGAATGTACTGCCAGCAAGGGTGGTAGAGGGGAATACAATAGGGTCCTTTAAGAGACTCTTAGATAGTGACATGGAGCTTAGAAAAATAGAGGGCTACATTCTAGAGTAGGTTACATGGTTGGCACAACATTGTGGGCCGAAGAGCCTGTAACATGCTGTAGATTTTTTAACGTTCTAATTACTGCAGAATTTTTGTGCTTCAGTTTAAAATCACCTGTTTCATTTTAGTCTGAGAGTAGATGTGTGAGAAAGGGGGCTCAATGTTGACTCCATAGAAAGAGATGTAAGGAATGAAATAAATCTCTAGTCTAAGTATGTGGGTAGTATATACACAGCTTACAACAAAAGAGGCAAAGCTTGAATGGCCAAATTGTAGTCTCAGCTAAATGTGTAAATAGGCATAGAAAACAGTTACAGTGGCATGCAAAAGTTTGGGCAGCCCTGGTCAAAATTTCTGTTACTGTGAATAGCTGAGCAAGTAAAAGATGACCTGATTTCCAAAAGACATAAAGTTAAAGAGGACACATTTCTTTAATATTTTAAGCAAGAAAACTTTTTTAATTTTCATCTTTTACACTTTCAAAATAACAAAAAAGGAAAAGGGCTCGAAGCAAAAGTTTGAACACCCTGCATGGCAGTACTTAGTAACACCTCCTTTGGCAAGTATCACAGCTTGTAAACACTTTTTATAGCCAGCTAAGAGTCTTTCAATTCTTGTTTGGGGGATTTTCGCCCATTCTTCCTTGCAAAGTTCTATTCAAAAGGTTCAAAGGAACATATAAACAAGCCCGATGCATTTTGGAAACAAGCCCTGTGGACTGATGAAGTTAAAATAGAACTTTTTGGCCGCAATGAGCAAAGGTATGTTTGGAGAAAAAAGGGTGCAGAATTTCATGAAAAGAACCCCCCTGCAACTGTTAAGCACGGGGGTGGATCGATCATGCTTTGGGCTTGTGTTGCAGCCAGTGGCATGGGGAACATTTACTGGTAGAGGGAAGAATGAATTCAATTAAATACCAGCAAATTCTGGAAGCAAACACCACACCGTTTGTAAAAAAGCTGAAGATGAAAACAGGATGGCTTTTACAACAGGATAATGATCCTAAACACACCTCAAAATCCACAATGGACTACCTCAAGAGGCACAAGCTGAAGGTTTTGCCATGACCCTCACAGTTCCCCGACCTAAACATCATCGAGAATCTGTGGATAGACTTCAAAAGAGCAGTGCATGCAAGATGGCCCAAGAATCTCACAGAACTAGAAGCCTTTTCCAAGGAAGAATGGGTGAAAATCCCCCAAACAAGAATTGAAAGACTCTTAGCTGGCTATAAAAAGTGTTTACAAGCTGTGATACTTGCCAAAGGGGGTGTTACTAAGTACTGTCATGCAGGGTGCCCAAAGTTTTGCTTCGGGCCCTTTTCCTTTTTTGTTATTTTGAAAGTGTAAAAGATGAAAATTAAAAAAGTTTTCTTGCTTAAAATATTAAAGAAATGTGTCACCTTTAACTTTATACCTTTTGGAAATCAGTTCATCTTTTACTTGCTTAGCTATTCACAGTAACAGAAATTTTGAGCAGGGGTGCTCAAACTTTTGCATGCCACTGTACATTATGTCTCCTTTAATTTAGCTTATTTTGCAGGTTAGAACAGCGTGACCAAACAGAAGTCTTGGAGATGGCTCACTCTGACTTGTTATTCCAAAAGCAAAAAAATGTTCAAAGGTATTTGGAGTTAAGGAATGAATTATTATGTGTATTCATATAATTGACATTTAAATGACTCACTAATAAATCTTACTATAAAATTACATCTGTGAATCATATTTAGAGTTTTTGTTGCCAGACTAAAAGTCCATTAATGTGTCAGTAATCACCAAGGAATCCTCTAACAGTGCCCAAGTGACAGGACAAACAGGCCCTTGGAAACAATATATGCCTAACAAAGCAATAACCCATTAGCATTGCTTTGGCAGTGTCATCCTTAATTAAAGCTTCAAGCTGCTGGCTCAGATCCTCCTCAGCCTCTGGCCAGAGATGAGACGAATAGTTTATGTTTAATACTTAGTGACTTACTGAGGAGACTAAAAACAAACAAGTTGTGTATTGGAGAAAATGTAACATGTGACTGAAGGATTCCTGTAATACTGTCACTAACAGCCCTGTATCAAAGAAACAGCTCTTCTGAATGACAAAATACACACAGTTCACACAAAAATAATTTATTTCATAAATTATGACATCTGATGAATTGCATTTATGAAAATGAAAGGTGGTTTCTTGCATCTCAGAATGAGGTTAGTATGCCTTTCCTAACATGAAATACCACAGTCAAATGCAAAGGGCAGAAAAAGGCAAAAAAAAGGGCCAGTTAGGGGCAATGAAAGGAGTAAGTGAGAGCAGGTGAGAAAGAATTAATTACTTTGAGGGTTAGCCTCAGTTATATGGGCAAATGCAGAAGCCCAATTATAGGCTCTAGACCTGGAGTAGACTGTTCTAACCTCAGAAAAAGCAGACAAGCTTTTCCTGCTGATTCCCACTCATACTAGGTGCCAAACTGAATTCAAATATTTAAAACATACTCATTCTTTCTGTTCTGGAAACTATTCTGAAAAAACATCATCTTTCATTAGCTGCAGCTAATCAGATTCTAGCTAAGGTAATTAATCTTCCAAAGCTGCGACTCAGCATCCTGCAGTTAAGTACTTGCTCCAAGTTTATTGATCATCAGACTCATTCACTTGGATGATGGTGGAGGCTGCCTTTCAGGAATAAAGTCAAATTCAGTTTGCTGTAACCTCACTGTGCTTTATTTCAATTAAACCCAAAACCCCAGAGCTGTACCACCTTGTTTTTTTTTTCAGTTCCCTCCTCTGAGATACGGTACCCCTTCACCAACCCATCCCTGCGCCCGTGGATAGGGTCACTTCACCTCAAAGCCAGACTGTACACCTGATAAATTTCATCAGGGAAGTTATCCTGCTTCTCCTCTGCCAACACCTGGAGTCCTGCCAGCTGCACAATGGTGTGCAGGGAGTCCAAGTCTCGGCAGACACTACTGTCCACTTCGTCCTCAATCACACCCTCCTGGCTCACGTTATCCTTCACACAGATGATTCCATTTGGCCGAAGACCTTTCTGACACCTTTTCAGGAACTGGATGAGGTGGTCATCAGTCAGGTGCCCTGCAACAAGCCCGAGAGAGACTGGAAGTTACAAAAAATTGTCAAAATGGTTCATATGCTGACTGAAATTCATACAATTGTAATCACAGCACAAAAGGAGGCCATTTTCCCCTTCCTCATGCTCTTCACTGTTAAGATGGCAGTACTGAAGAAGGATGACAGCTTACTGATGGATCATAAAGAAATACAACTAAATATTTTATTAACACTTTTTCAGTGAAAAATTGTGGTTAAACTATCACTGCAAACAATGAAGAGGCGAGTGAAGGTGAGGTTGGCTTGAGAGTTGAGGAGTACGGGTGCGAAGCAAATTTAGAGCGAGGTTGAAGCACGTTCGAGACAGTTGGAGCAAGCAAAGTGGAGTAGATTCAGAGTCTTGTCAATCTAAACTGAGAGCAAGGCTGAATCGATCTAAGGGCTGGGCTGATTTGGAAAAGTCGGATACGGGCCAGAATGTGGCAGCGGGGGTGACCCAGTGTTTGGACAACTTACACACTGGCACAGATGGACTGAAAAGGTAGAGTGTCAGGACCGGAGGCAGAGCAGAGGTCAGGGCACTCATTACTCTGTGATGTTTACTCCACTGTCCACAAACCATGGCTCTGAAGCTGAGGCCTAGGCTGTGGGCCTGCTCTGTCTGCTCCAGGCTTCCAGGCTATGGCCTCACTTTCATTCTGAATGCGGTTGCTTTTATTATTTGCAATATTGTGCCCCCCACCCCCCCTCCCCATTGGCTGTTGGTCTTTTTTAAAAAATGCAGTTATTTCAGGTTTCTTGTTTTGTGGCTGCCTGTAGCAGACGAGTCTCAGGGTTGTATAATTTAAACATATTTTGATAATAAATGTACTTTGAACTTTTTCCACAGGCCTGTAATATTTACATCACATTAAATATATTCAATTCTATTTTCAAAGTTACTAAATTTGCTTATTCAGACACTGCGTCCATAAAAAAGCAGCTTGCTGTGTAGAAGCAGTTACTTTGTGGCCCATTAAGATGTTCTAGTTTAAGATGGCGCTACCGAAGATGTGTAACAGCTTGCTGGTAGCTTGAAGGCAAAGGAATTTGATTAAAACCATTAAGAATAACACTTGGAGTTGGGACCATGCTGGTTGGAGTGGACAATATGGAGGGGAGAAGTCGGGACAGAGGAGTTCTGATGCCCATCCAACTCACCCGAGTATGAGGGTGGATCACTCTAAACGCCGAGCTGAATTGGAGAGGTTGAGAATAGCTTGTTCAGCAGTAAAATCCAGGCCCAAAGCAAATCAATAGACAGCGTGTGCAAGGCCAGGAGTGACTCACCACGGTGAGGCCCAGGTCCCGATGCAAAGTACAATCTGCTGTTTGGACAATCTAAATGCTGGCCCATGTAAACAGGAAAGGCAGGGTGTTGGAGTCAGACGAGGTTGGTTGGCTGGCTCTGGACGCTGAGCCAATTTGGAGAGGTTGAGAATGGCTCTTTTGGCAGTGAAACCTAGGCCTGGAACAACTCACTGGCAGCCAAGCCCGGGTTCTAACGAGAGGTTCGGATTATTTAAACGCTGGCCAAGATAGTCTGGGGGCTTCTCTCCCTGCAACAGTAAGGCTGTGAGGCTGCCCCTGGCTGATGTGTTTCATGTCTGTGAACTTTGCGGTAACATGTTCCACTAATATGATGAACTGAAATCCGAGGATTTGAGCCTACTCTGTGGATTTGAATCTAAGGACTTAATTTGGTTCAGAATACTGTTGTTGTTCACTTGTATTGTTGTTCCCCCCGCCTTTCTCTGAGGGCACTGAGGGGTTGGTCTTACTTTTTTTTTTAAAAATTAGGTTCTTTTGGATTCCTTGTTTTGCGACTGGTTGTAGGTGAACAAGTCTGAAGGATGTATAACTTATACATTCTTTGATAATAAATGCACTTTGAAACTTTGATTACAGACACTGCTGTGACAGAATCCCTTAAATTTTGCAATTTTACCTTTTAAATCTCATCTTATCCTTTGCCAACCATGGAAAAGTCATACAAATTAAACTGTTCGTTCCTGATGTCATTTTGGCAAACCTTTTCCCCTCTCCTCTTCTATTCCCCCCTCTGGCCTCTTACCTCTTCTCACCTATCAACTGCCCTGGAGCCCCTCCTCCTTCCCTTTCTCCCATGATCCACTATCCCCTCGTCAGATTTCTTCCTCTCCTGCCCTTTACCTTTCCCACGCAACTGGCTTGACCTATCACCTCTTCTACACCCCCCTGCTTTTCATTCTGGCATCTTCCCCATTCCTTTCCATTCCTGAAGAAGGGTTTTGGACCAAAACATCAACCTATTTTACATCTCCATAGAAGATGCCTGACCTGCTGAGCTCCTCCAGCATTTTGTGTGTTGCTTTGGGTGTTTCATTGCTGGATTTGCACCAGGCTCCTGGCACAGCAGAAGACATTCAAAGATTTGCCTCAGGTTCCTAACATAACAGCATTTATAATCCCATCATGACCCTGTTAAGCACTGATTCCACTAACACTTTGTTCTTGGTAAAGGAGTCCAAATCCTAAGCAAGATACCAGTGTACTCAAGGTCTACTTAATGCTTTATTTGTAAAAATTTGACATTATCTAATTGCAATCTCTAGTTTTTTTTTAAAAACACAAGCTATTGCCTCGATTGAACTAACAGTTGAAAGATTAGAAGCAGCCTGTTGTTTCCACACTGTCTAGACTGAGTACATCAATTGATCTTTTTTTCCCCAACATGTTACTGAGGTAGAAACATTAATATCATCCCAGTTCTGAGTTCAGTTAGCCAAACTCAGCTTGGGAGGGGCAATAAGGATTAACAACCTCCCCCCCACTTGCCTTCACTAAATCTTGCCACGTCTCCATTCAAAATAACTTTTTTGCCATCTAGTGATCTCTACAGGGAGACACCAAGCACCAAGTGGGAAGAGAAGTGAGTCTGGACAATAAAACAGTACACTCAGTATTCAGGGTCATGGCTGGGAGGTTGCTCATATCAAGCACTATTCTATAATACTGAAAATAAGGTTGGGTGTAGCAGTATTATTTATTTCTGCAGTCTGCACCATTCATGCGAGGCATGATTTACCAATTTACTTCTACAAATATAACCCCAAACTGAAGAGACCAGAAAAAATTAAGGTTATTGGCTCTTAATGGTGCTATTATGATTGTCCTTACTGAGCTGCACTTTAACTGCAAGCTAGTTAGTAAATACAGCATATCCTGGTAATATGAAATAAAAGCAAACTGTTGCAAATACAGTTTCTGCATGAAATAAAGCACAAATTTCAAATTGTTTACAGAAACATCTAACGGCATTCAATGTTCGGATATTATAAATGACCTGTTGTCTTAAATATGGATGCTTTAAATGCCAAGAACACTACAACACTGAGCTCAGACAATAAACATCCAGGGTAGTGATGCAGCAGTACCCAGGAACTATGTAGTGAAAGCTGCTGCCTTGTGCCCAGCTCTTAAACCTCTGGCTCAGAGGCAGGAGTGCCGCAGTCCATGATGCCATATTCATAAGAGAAAAGTAGCTTGCCATGCTGAACATGTTTCATAGCTGTTAGCTCAATTTATATTGCACATATTCTCCTATTACAACCATTTATCTGCTTCCCAAACTGCCCTCTGTGGGACATGCTTTCATTAATGAAGATGTCATTATCACAACTGACAGGAAAGCATAATTATAGCATAACAGCTTTACAAGTAGTTTCCAATCTTAATGTGGATATGGAATGTAAAAAAAAAAGCCAAGTTAAAAATATGGCTTTCTAACTAGACTAGAAGACCAGATAAAGGAAAGGAAAGCAAAACTTTGGAAACATTCAATCGGTAGTAAGCTCAGAAGAATTTAAGAATTTCTCTGCAATATGATTAAGGACCTTTTAGCCACAAGCTCAGAGAGCCCATTGGCCTACATCTGCTTTTGCTTTCTAAGTCTCCACGTTTGTTTAAAGTGGGGTTTGTTGTCCAGGTTCAATTTTCCTCCCTTGTGTAACCCCACCCCTAATAGTTTTGGTCAATGACATACCAATCACCCACTGGATCCAGATGACATCGTATCGCTGGGGTTGGGGGATGAAGTCTTGCAGGCCACAGCAGAAGTAGTTGCCCACGCGGCTGCCCTCTTCCCCCAGGTGGGTCTTGGCCTTGGCCAGGAAACCCTCTGTTACATCCACCATGTCAACAACTTTAAACAAGGGCAGCAGCAATCGCTTTGTAATTCTGCCAATTCCAGCACCGCAGTCCAGCGCACAGTTTGACCCTGCCTTTCCAGTTCCTTCCTGTCGAGAATGGAAAACAGCTTGAACACCTTGCGTTCCAGTAGCGTGATAGACGATAATTCACTACCTGCTTTGGGGTTGTATCAAACATCATTTGTGGTAGGAAGCACACAACAGAACAAGCAAGGCATGCATGTTCCATATAATTAAATTTCAAAAGCAAGTTCCTGCTGCAATTCAGCAAACCAGGCAACATTTATGCAAATAACAAATTTACCAAATGGATTACCTTTCTTTAAAAAGAATTGGTTAAAGGACAATAATTGGAAGTTGACAATGCCGTCTCCTCTACATTGGAGGAAGCAAATATGTACTGGGTGATCATCTACACTCAGTTCGCAGGATTGGTCCCAAGATTACTGTTAACACGCCACTTTAATTCCCAATCACACTCTAATTCTCATTCCAACCCGCCTATCTGCAGGCTCCTCCACTATTGTAGAGAGGATCAAAGTAAACTAGTAGAACATTTTATCTTCAGTCCGGGGATTTTGCAGCTGTCTGGAATAAACACTGATACTTCCAAATTCAGGTAAACTGCTCTTATCTTTTCCCATTATTATACTTATTCCTTTTTTTCTCAGTTTCTTTTAAATGTCTTGCTAACGGTCAGTACTCATGCTCTATCTTATCTATCCTAATCTATCTGAACCTATCACATATAGGCTTTTATTTTAAATTTCACTCCTCACCACCGGACTGTTTATAATCTGTAGACCTGTCATTCTCCTCCACTGCCTCCCCCCCGCCCCCAACCAATATCCCCATTTATGAGGAAGCATCGCAGACCCGAAAAATTGACTGGATTTTCTTTCCACAGATGCTGCTTGACTAGCTGAGTTCTTCCAGTATTTCTGTTTTTAATAATGATATTAGGGGATAAATATACTGATTCATAGAGGATACTACAGTATAACTGAGCATAGGAATTATCACAAAGTTGGCAAGTAGCCTAAGCAGCAGGACTGCAAATTCTGAGGCTCTTTCTTGTTCCACATCCAAAGTGAAAGCTCTATTCATTTCCAATTACCTGACTCTGATTATATCTTATTTGACCAGGGGCAATTTAAATCTATCATTAAGTCAGCCTTCCCTCCGTGGACACTCTACACATGGTGACGTGCAGCCAGCAAGTCAAAGACCCCACTCACCCTGGACATTCTCTCTTCTCCTCCTCTTGTCAGGCAAGAGATAGAAAAGCTTGAAAGCACTTCCCACCAGACTGAAGGAAAGCTTCTAACTTGCTGGTATAAGACTACTCAATGGTTCCCTGGTATGATACGTTGGATTCCTGACATCACAATCTACCTTGTCACGATCTTGCACCTTATAGTCTACCTCCACTACACTTCCTGCGTAGCTGTTGCACTCTATTCTGCATACTATTGTTTACCTTGCACTACCTCAGTGCACTATGCAACAATTTAATATATATGAACAACTTACAAGTCAAACTTTGCACTTTACCTCAGTACATGTGACAATAATAAACCAATTCCAAATGAGACAAAGGCTTGTTTGCAGACATGAAAGTCAAAAAGTTCACACAACTTTTGTTTGTGCGTGGGGAGGGGTAGTAGTGGAATAGGGGGAAGGGTGGGAGAAAGTGGTCAATAGACTCGTAGACTTTCAAGAACATGCAAAACCCATTAACACAGATGATCATGAAGACTCACCCCAATGAACCGCTGCAGAAATTTCTTGGAGGAATTGATGTCAATGCTAGAGATGTGTCCATAACCTCCCAACATACCATCCACTGTTGGAGGTATATTCTTCCAGTATTTCTCAGCTCTGGAGTAGAATCTGTCCTCATCGCCAATGACCTCAGCAGTCATAATGCAGACTTCAAATTCAATCAGGTGAAAATGGATGTAAAACTAGAAGGCTGATAATTGGGAAGAGGGGAGGTAAAACAGAAATGAAAATTAAAAAAGAGAAAACATTAACAGTACAGCACAGGAACATGCTCTCTGGCCCATAATACCTGTGATGACCTTCATTATATATTATCTATATACTACTAAAACTCTCACGCTCTGTCTGTCTGTTTGTGACCTCCAATTAGCGCAAATGGTGCATTACAGCGGCACTTTTTTTTGGCTAAATCGAATTAAAATGCGCTAACTTACAGAATGCAGGCAAAGTGCAGGGTTATATATTTGTATAAAATTGCTCATTCAAAAAGTTCACACAACTTTTGTTTGTGCGTGGGGAGGGGCTGTAGTGGAATAGGGGGAAATCAACAGGCTGCCTTTCAACCGAGACCCCATCGGCCATCATGGAAATTGCGACGCCACAGCCCGACACATGCGCACGGCCAGCTTCAGCAGCTCCTTACGATGCTCACACAGCTGCTTCAACCTTCCACGGAGACCGCGACGCCACACCATGACGCATGCGCACAGCCAGCCTCAGCAGTTTGGAGGCTTTGGTGTTACTGCTTCCTATCTTCTATCAAGCATTAGGGCAAAAATATATAGATAGCCTAATTATGCCGCGTGGAAAGAGTAGGAGGTCATTATGGTCAAGAGATGATGCCAAATGTCGTCGGGAAGCGGCAAGGAGAGGGAGGGAACAACAATCGGATGAGGCCAGGGCCGCACGACTCCAGGATCACAGAGTCAGGACAAAAAAGATGAGAGAAGATGAGACAGAGGAAGACAGGCATGCACGTCTCCAAAATGACAACAATAGGCACAGACGGAGGACAGAACAAGAATCCGATCAGGCCAGGGCCGCACGACTCTAGGATGAGAGAGAACAAATGGTAGAAGGGATGAAGGATGAAAGGGCTGTGCATCTCCGGAATGACAAAAACAGGCAGAGAAGGAGAAGAGAGGAAGAGACAGAAGAGAAAAGGAAAGATCAACTCGAGAATATGCGGCACAGAGTAATTATTGTGAGAGTTGCTGAAGACGACAATGGTCGCTTTCGACGACAATACCTCGACAGAGAAAGAGCAAGGCAAAATTCACAACTGGCATGCCGTCACATTTCTGCTGATGTTGGTTCGATGACGAGAGTATGCCTTCACTGTCGTGCCTTCCTATTCACTGGAGAAACTGCACAGTTCTGCTGTATGAAGGGAAAGGTCAGGACAGGCAACCTGCAGCCTCTACCTAATGAACTCCTCAATTTGTACAGCAATGATGAACCTATTGCAAACGAGTTCAGGAAGAACATCAGACAATACAATTGCCTCTTCCAAATGACATCCGTTGGTGCCAAAAAAGTCATTCCAACCAGGAATCGATGGAATCCATCTGTGATTATTCAAGGCCAAACCCATCATTACATCGGACATTTAATTCCGGACCCGACCCAGCAAGCCCGATTCCTTCAAATTTACTTCATATTGTCTTGCTATGCGTCTTTCTTCTTTAATAAGCTGAGCTTTTCTTTAATTTCCAAATCAAAGAGATAGCAATAGCATTCAGGAAAATTTAATGTTCATTCTGGTCACATCAGACTGCACTACCCTTCTCTCAAAGGGTGCCCCAACGGGTCACCCTGTTGTCTAGTTAACTGTATAAATCCCTCAAATACAAGCTATAATAACACAGATTTAAAGTGTAGGATTCCTTTACTGAGAAGCTCAAAACGACTCAGTTCAGTATAATAAGCAGAAAAAACAGGATAATTGTGCAACACACACTACTGCCAGTACATTGAGAAATAAATCAAAGGATACAGGAATAGGACAGCAAAGTTACATCGATATAGAAGATCTGCCACAACCTTACTCAATGACAACACAATTCAAGAGGGCATGAATGACTTAAGGCAAATCAACAAAACTAAAACAGTGGATAAAATTGCAAAAGATAGTTCAGATTTTGACAATTCATAAAGAACATCAAAAAATTACAACAGACTGCATGAGTTACAAAAATGAAACATAAAAATTGCACAAATCAACAATTAAAAAAAAGCCACCAAGTGTTATGTGCTTCTATTAAAAACTGATATTTGTAATAAAAAACAGACAAGAGATTTTGCAGATGCTGTAAATCTAGAGCAATACACACAAAATTCTGGAGGAACTGAGCAGGTTAGGCTGCATCTATGGAAGGAAATGAAGAGTTGACATTTCAGGCCAAGATCAGTCCTAATAAAGGGTCCTGGCCTGAAATGTTGACTGTTCATTTATTTCCCTCCATAGGTCATGCCTGACCTGCAGAGTTCCTCCAGCATTGTGTGTGTTACTTATAAGGAAATATTAACACAATGAATAATTGCCAGAATTTGCAACAGAGAATTGCAGGCATGCTAACTCACCAATGTTATTCGAAGCAAAACAGAATAGAAATTAAATGCACAAAAGATAACTAATTTCGGAGACCAGATGATTCCTTTTACAGAATTTTCAGAGTAGACAGGAATAATTGGAAGTTATGGTGAGGGAACCAGCAAAGTTCTCTCAAACATTCTTAAATTTAAAAAGAAACACAGACCGCTATGCATTTTAAAAATGTTGAGAGTTAAGACATTAGGCATTGGCCAAACATCTTACAGAAAATTTCAAGAGTCCAGAGTTAAGGACAGAGTTAAAATTTCAAGATAAACTTACCAAAAATGTACAATTGCATGGAAAAGTTTGTGAACCCATTGCAATTACCTGGTTTTCTGCACTAATTACTCAAAATGTAGCATGATCTTCATCTAAGTCACAACAACAGACAAACACAATATGCCTAAACTAATAACACACAAGAGAAAATCTGCAGGTGCTGGAAATCCAAGCAACACTCAAAATGCTGGAGGAACTCAGCAGGCCAGGCAGCATCTATGGAAAAGAGCAAACAATCAACACTTAGAGCCGAGACCCTCAGCAGGTCCTGATAAAGGGTCTTGGCCCGAAACATTGACTGCACTCTTTTCCATAGATGCTGCCTGACCTGCTGAGTTCCTCCAGCATCTTTCTGTGTGTTGCACAAACAATTATACTACTTCTCATCACTACTGAATACACCATTTAAACAATCACAGTCTAGGTTCAAAAGTATGTAAACTTCTGGGGTAATGCCTTCTACAAAAGCTATTTGGAGTCAGGTGATCCAATCAATGAGATGAGATTAGAGGCATGGGTTGTAAAGGTGCCCTGCCCTATAAAAAGGCACACAAAGTGAGGTTACTGACAGAGCCTGCTCTTCTCAAGAAAGACCTGCTTATGTGCACACCTTGATTAAAACAACTTTCAAAGGACCTTAGAACAAGAACTGTAGAGATGTATGAAATTGGAAAGGGCAGCAAAAGCATTTTTAAAGAGCTGAGTGCTCATAAGTCCACAATACGAGAAAAGCCTGCAGAAATCTCTAGAACTTGCTAAAGTCTCTGTTCATGTGCACACTAAGGAAAACACCAAACAAGAATGGTGTTCACAGAAGGACACTACAGAAAAAAACTTTGCTGCATGACTCAAGTTTGCAAAAGACCACCTGGATGTTCCAGAACCCTTCTGGGACAATGTTCTATGGACAAGAGACAACAGTTGAACTTTCTGGCAGAAATGCACACTACTATGTTTGGAGGAAAAAGGGCACTGCACAGCAACACCAAAACCTCATTCCAACTGTGAAGCATGGTGGAAGGTGCATCACCATGATGATATAACCATATAACAATTACAGCACGGAAACAGGCTATTTCAGCCCTTCTAGTCCGTGCCGAACTCTTACCCTATCCTAGTCCCACTGACCTGCACTCAGCCCATAACCCTCCACTAGCTTCCTCTGCATTCTCGCAACAAAAGGGGCAGGAGGGGCCAAGGTGACCATCCGGTACCACAACATGGAGGCCACCAGCTGGTTTATGACCCTGGGAGTGTGTAATGGGATGGTGTAGAGGGAGTTTCACTCTGTGTCTGACCCCGGGAGTGTGTGATGGGACGATGTAGAGGGAGCTTCACTCTGTGTCTGACCCTGGGAGTGTGTGATGGGACGATGTAGAGGGAGCTTCACTCTGTGTCTGACCCCGGGAGTGTGTGATGGGATAGTGTAGAGGGAGCTTCACTCTGTGTCTGACCCCAGGAGTGTGTGATGGGATGGTGTGGAAGGAATTTCACTCTGTGTCTGACCCCGGGAGTGCGTGATGGGACAGTGTAGACAGACTGAGCACATCTCCAAACAACCCGCGTACCTTTTGTGTTGGTCTAACAGGTCCTTGTCAGTGATGAGCACTTTCAGATCCTTGAGGTCCTTCAGGAATTCCCTATCCAGGTCCACATCCATGTCATCAACATTGGAGTCTACGGCCCCCAGGGGCTGATTTACTGCCTCAGGGCCTGGACAGCTTACAATAGTTGAGGAAACAATTAATTCAAAATTGTATCAAGACATTTTACAGAAGAATGTCAGAGTAGCAGTCCTTCACCTGAAACTTAATAGAAATTGGATGATGCAACAAGACATTGATCCACAATGTGAGAGTAAATCAACAACAGAATGGTTTAAAAAGAAGAAAACTTGTGTCTCAGAATGGCCAAGTCACAGTCCAGACCTTAACCCAATTGAGATGCTGTGGCATGACCTGAAGAGGGCTGTTCACGCAAGGTATCCCAGGAATATTGATAAACTAAAACAGTTTTATATGGAGCAATGGTCTAAAATTCCTCTTTGTCATTGTGCAAGTCTGATCAGCAGCTACAGGAAACATTTGGTGGTGGTGACTGCTGCTAAATGAGGTTCTACCAGTTATTAAATTCAAGGGTTCATATACTTTTTCCAGTCTGGACTGTTAATGATTAAACAATAGGTAGATACTTTATTGACCCTGAAGGAAATTAGTGTTACAGTAGCATTACAAGTGAACAGATATAAATAAAGAGAAATAGAAAGAATTAAAAAGTTACCTTAAAAATAAGATGTACAAGATTTACAAGTTCACATTGATAAGATGGTAATGCAAGGATTACTGCAATGGGTGCACATCCACACCATCCAGATATCAAGTGATGGAAGTATTGCACAGGGTGTCCATGATAGCAGGGTGTGGTAAACAGAGCTCTGCCAACAATTTTGGGCCCCATATCTCAGAAAGAATGTGTTGTCATTGGAGAGAGTCCAAAGGATGTTCACAAAGATGATTCTCAGAATGAGAGGGTTAACTTACGAGGAGCATTTGGCAGCTTTGGGCCTGTACTCACTGGAATTTAGAAGAATACAAGGGGATCTCATTGAAACCAATCAGATGTTGAAAGGACTAGATAGGGTGGATGTGGAGGGGATGTTTCCTATCGTGGGGGTATCCAGAACTAGAGGTCACAGCCTCAATAATGAGGGTTGACCTTTCAGAATGGAGGCAAGGAGAAGTTTTTTTGGCCAGACAGCAGTGAATCTGTGGAATGCTCTGCCATAGACTGTGGTGGAGGCCAAGTCCGTGGGTATATTTAAGGTGGAAGTTGATCATTTCCTGATCGGTCAGGGCATTAAAGGATATGGCAAGAAGGCAGGTGTATGGGGTTGAGTGGGATCTGGGATCAGCCATGATGGAGTGGCAGAACTCTATGGGATGAATGGCCTAATTCTGCTCCTATATCATGGTAAATAGAGATTAATAACAGAATAAAGTGTTCAATAAAGACATGAAAAGTACATTGTTTGTGTGTTAATAGTTTAGGCAGATTGTGTTTGTCTATTTTTGTAACTTAGATGAAGATCAGACCACATTTTATGAGTAATTAATGCAGAAAACCAGGTAACTGCAAAGGGTTCACAAACTTTTTCTTGGAACTGTACATGCTAATATGCAGTGCTACAAGTTCATTGATCTTACTCCATATACTGTGCACATTCAAATATAACACCTTCGGTCCTGTATTCATCATTTTCAATTTTGTCAGCTCACCGTTGACTGCAATTTTGCCCTATTAACAGCCTCTCCTCACTACACATTGCCTCTGTATGTAAACCAGCTACTTAATCTTCAGCATTCACCCACCTTTCCTTGCATTGAAATACACACAGCTCAGGACACCAGTCACACCATGCCCACTTTTTGATTCCTAACTTTGTCTTATAAGACCATAAGACACAGGAACAGAATTAGGCCATTTGGTCCATTGAGACTGCTCTGTCATTTTGTCAATGCTGATCCATTTCCCCCCATTCCAATCTCCTGCCTTCTCCCCATAACCATTCATGCCCAAACAAATTAAGAATCCACCTACCTCTGCCTTAAATAAACCCATAGCCACCCGTGGCAACAAATTCCGCAGATTCACCAGCCTCTAGCTAAAGAAATTACTCATCTCCATCCTAAATGGATGTCCCGTCCTGCCCCCCCCCCCCCCCCCACCTTTTGAAGCCTTGCCCTCAGGTTCTACACTCATAGGAAACATCCTCTCCAAATCCAATCTATCAAGGGCTTTAAACATTTAAGAGGTTTCAATGAGATACACCCCCCAACCCCACCATTCTTCTGAATTCCAATAACAGGCCCAGAGCCATCAATTAGTCCTCATATGGTAACCCTTTCATTCCCAGAACTCCTCTTAACCCTCTCCAATGTCATCACATCCTTTCTTAGGCAAGGGGCCCAAAACTACTCTCAATACTCCAGCGAGGCCTTACTGGTGCCTTATAAAGCATCAACATTACATTCCTGCCTTTATATTCTATTTCTCTCAGAATAAACACTTACACTGTATTTGCGTTCCTCACCTTCAACTCCACCTGCAAATTAACATTCAGAGAATTCTGCATGAGGATTCCCTTTGCACCTTGGATTTTTGAATTTTCTCTCCATTTAAAAAATAATCTACATTTTATTTTTTTTCTACCCAAAGTGCATGGCAATACACTTCGCAACACTGTATTCCATCTTAATCATTACGAGTTATTTTAATTGTGTGTCAACGTCCAGCATCATTTTAAAATTTGTGCTGGCACTGAAGTCCAAAGGATTATGATACAAAGTTCAGATCAACGTCAGAATGCCACTGCAAATTCTGCTGCTGCACCAAAAACAATGGGTGTCTACTCACATCTATTGACTGTGACTACAGCTGTCTTACATGATCTGTAATCAAAAAAGCAGTTGCTTAGAATCTGAAATAAGATCAAGAATGATAGAAGTACTCAGCAAATGAGAGAACACCACCAACAATGTTATAGAGGAACCAACCCAAAATAGGAAAAAATGATTATTCAAACTATTGAATTCAATTTTGAGTCCCAAGGGCTGTTACCTTGCCTAGGTTGAGGAAGGAGTGCTGTTACTCAAGTTGAAGATGGACATTAGTAGGATAGTGTAGAGGACAAAGACAGGTCAAAATGAGACAGGAACATAAAGCGATGGTATGGCGGAATTGCAAGGGCAGTTTGAGCACCTGGTGAGGAAGGAACAAAGCAGACAGGCAGTTTCTGATGCAAGATCATCCACTAGTAACATTAACTCATTTTTGCTCTCTCCACAGTTGCTGGCTGATCTGTACCTCAGAGCTTCAGTGTATTACTCTCTCTTCTACCGTCATTCATCTGCTGTTAATTGTTATGATTAACGAGAATGAATTTCTATTTCTTAGGCAGTATCAAAAGCAATTATGTCACCTGGACAACCTCTGTCTGTACCATATCACAGAATCACACATTCCCTTTTGTTTGCTTCAATGTTCCCCATCTCTGGAACTTAAAAACATACTCGCTTTCTCATTTTTCCAATTATAATGGACCCAAAACATTAACTGTTTCATTCTTTACAACTGCTGCCTGACTTGATGAGTACTCCCAGTATTTCCCATTCTGTTTCCCCTTACTTCCAAGTTGGAACTGAAAATAAAGATTGCAGGTGCAAATACAGCTTGGCAATCCTAATGCCAAAGTGTCATTCTAACAGCTGATAAGCTTTTAATTATCAATTCATCTGATTTTTTGCAAAATATGGTTTTGTACCCAACCTAAAGAAGGCAGAGATGAAGAGGGGTGTAAAATAGGTAAAAACAGACCCTCGAGGGGAGAGATGGCAATGATTGATATAAGCAACAGAATATTGTTCAAACCTGAATATTTTAACAGAACAAACTATATGACAGAGGAGAATTAGGCTATTAGACCCATCAAGTCTATTCCGCTATTCGATCATGGCTGTTTTATTTTCCCTGTCAATCCCATTCTCCTGCCTTCTCCCTGTAAGGATGTGAAAGGTTACTAATCAAGAACCTATCAATCCCCACTTTAAATATACCCAATGTCATGGCCTCCACAGCTGTCTGTGGCAATGAATTCCACAAACTTACCATCCTCGGGCTAAAGAAATTACTCATCTCTGTTCCAAAGAACACCCTTCCATATCCCACTATTGAAAACATCCTCTTCATATTCACTCTATCCAGTACTTTCAATATTTGGTATGTTTCAATGAAAGCTCCCCTTCATTCTTCAGCAAGTACAGACCCAGAGCCAGCAAACACTCCTTATATGTTAACCATTTCATTCCCAGAATCATTCTTGCAAAACCTCCACTAGACCCTCTCCGATGCCAGTACATCCATCCAAAACTACGCACAATACTCTAAATGCAGTCCCAAAAAATGCTTTGTGCTCACTATATTCCAAGTGAGGTCTGACCAACAACTTATAAGCCTCAGCATTATATTCTTGTCCTCTCAAACTAAATGTACTTTTCCTTACTGCCGATTCAACATGCAAATTAACCTTTAGGGAATCCTGCACTGGGGCTCTCAACTCCCTTTGCACCTCCGATTCCTGAATTCCCCCCCCCCATTTAGAAAAGTGTACATATTTATTCCTTCTAAAAAAGTGCATGGCCATACACTTCCCTATTCCATCAATAGCTTCTTTGCCCATTCTCCTAATCTGTCCAAGTCTTTCTGCAGAATCCCTGCTTCATCAACACCACCTTTTTAAAAAAATCATCAGCAAACTTGGCCACAAAGCCATCATTTCTGTCATCCAAGTTATCAACGTACAGTGTGAAAAGCACAACACCGACCCCACAAGTCAACCGCAGCCAGTCAGAAAAGGGCCTCTTTATTCCCATCTTTTATCCATGCTAGTATCTTTCTTGCAATAACATGGGTTCCTATCTTGCTTGGCAGCCTCATGCAAGGCACCTTTTCAAAGGCCTTCTGAAAATCCAAAGCACAAGAGATTCTGCAGATGCTGGAAATCTTGAGCAACACACATGAAATGCTGGAGGAACTCAGCAGGTCAAGCAACATCTATGGAGAAGAATAAACAGGCGATGTTTAGGGCCAAGATCCTTCATTAGGACTTGTTACAATTAGGACAATCTTATATAATGGATCTTCTAATCATAGTGTCCAATGTGCAACTGGTACCAGGATTTAATTGGATTTATGGTCATCCAATGCGATCATAAACAGTTAAAAACCACAAGAGAACGAACATTCACAAAAATGTTTTATGCTAAATTTTCAGTTTAAATTCTCTGCCAGAAATTGTTGCCAGAGCAGTGTTTATTATTTTTAAAGGAGCTGCTACAGGGAGAAAACACACGTGAAGTGAAAATATCCACCGTCCATTCAGGTATTTGATTCTATTTTCAGCATAAGGCATGAAGGAAATCAAACCAAAACCAAATCTGTGCATTGCAGGGCCGCTGCATGTCCATCAGACAGTAAACGACTTCCCTGTGGGGCGTTAGGAAGGTTAATCAGAGATTGTAAAATTATAACCTCAACTGGAACACGATAAAGCGAATGCAGTTTTTTTTTTGTATCGCCAGAAATAATTCACAGGATGATGGGTTAAACAGAATCTGCAGTCACTAGTGAATCTGGACACGTCAATTCCCAGAATAGTCTGCGTGCTTCAACAAATGTGGGTCGACACAAATGGCGAAACTGGAGCCCAGTAAATTCCACGGCTATATTGGGAGAGCTCTCACCTCGGCAGTGTGACCCGCTTCTCACAGGGAAGGGTGCTGAGACTCAAGGTCTGTCACTCTCCCCGAGTCACCGATCTGGTCACGTTAAAGAGAAGCAAAGGCCCGCAGCAGGGACGGGAGAAGGACAAGGGGTACCAGCATGGGTGGGGAGACGAGAGGCCCGTGTGGCAAGAGCCAGGGATCGGGGTGGGAGGGAAGGGACAACCTACCCCGCTCCACGGCTGCTTCCAGAACCTTCTGGCTTCCAGCCTCTGACAGTCGGGACCCCGCGACGCTCTCGCACCGACAGCTCGCCGCCGGCCCCGCCAGACCCAGTGCCGAGGCGCCGCCGAAGGCCGCAGGCTCCCGAGTCCTTCACTCTGAGCTAACAGCCACTCCACGCGGACCGGAGCGCCGTTCTCCCCGCCCCGTGACGCAATCGCGTACCCGCCTCAGTTGCTAATGGCGACGCGTCCATATGATGTCACTGCTGGTTGCGGAGACATACAGTAACCAAGTTCTGTACGAGTTGTGGCCATTCCTTAAGTTTAAAGTGACACACACTAGATTTGGTCAGCACCTTGCAATGCGCTTATACTAGCCAATAATGTGTTTCTCGGCCCGAAACGTCGACCGTACTTTTTTCCATAGATGCTGCCTGGCCTGCTGAGTTCCTCCAGCATTGTGTGTGTGTGTGTGTGTGTGTGTGTTGCTCGGATTTCCAGCAACTGCAGATATTCTCTTGTTTGTGGTCAAATTACAAAGGGCAGGACATTTACAAAGACAGCTGTGTAGGAGGGGTCCGAAGTATCACTGGGGACCTGAGTCACCCCAACCACAAAGCGTTCCAGCTGCTACCATCCGGGAAACGGTACCGCAGCATAAAAACCAGGAGCAACAGGAACCGGGACAGCTTCTTCCACCAGGCCATCAGACTGACTAATTCATGCTGATACAATTGTATTTCTGTGTTACATTGACTGTCCTGTTGTACATGCTATTTATAACAAATTACTATAAATTGCACATTTAGACGAAGACGTAACGTAAAGATTTTTTACTCCTCATGTATATGAAGTATATAAGTAATAAAGTCAATTCAACTCAATTCAATTCACAAATATTGTTTTGTGTGGTATTTGAGAATGGACATTGGTCAAGAACCTCGGGAGAAATAGTGGTGTTGAGAACTTGTACACCGGGAAGAATTTGGCAGGAAGACTTCTAGTTTAAATCTCATCTTTGGCCTCTCTTTCAGCCGAATTGGAATGATGGCCTGGATTTTATTAATGCATTCCTAGTAAGTGGAAACCTCTGTCTGTCTGTGGTCACACCAGCAATAGGTCAGTGGATTAAGACAAATGTCCTGGCTGAGAGGGGAAACCTATCTCAGAGAGGCCTTATCTCAATACTTTCCTCGCATTCATTCTTCTTTCTAATCTATTTTCCTTCCCTTCAAAAACTCCACCCCTCCTCCTTTTACAGGGTCCTGCTTCCCTCCTGGGCACGATGACCTGAATTGAACATTCATAGTCCCTCCTGTGGAATGGTTGGAATACTCAACATAAAGCAATTCTTTAAAGCTTTCAAAAATATCGGGCCGGCGAAACTCAGCTCCGATTGGATGAAAGTCCTGTTATGTGAACGTACTCCCCACTCTTTGAGGAGTGTGTCAGGGAGCTTAACCAACATAACTTTGGAATTGCAGAGGACTCTTCCTTGCTTATCTCCGGGCCGCAGCTGAGAAACTGTCAGACTATTCCAGTTGACAAGTTCCAGTTCACTGGTGGCTACAGATTCCGTCTGTTGCTTTGCTTTAACAATCCCGTTTGAAAACTGCTTCATTTCTTTCACCATTACTTCTCCACTTGTTAGCTTCCGACCTTTCACTGATCTCACCAGCGCCGGCTTCATTATTATTTGTTATTGGATTTCAATGTCAGGTTTTCATTTATTTTCGGGCACCACGGGGGTACAGCTGACAGAGCTGCTCACTGGTGGCTCCAACCACCCAGGTTTCATCCTGACCTCTAGAGATGTGTGTGGAGTTTACAAGTTCTACTACGTCCCTGGCATATATCAGGGTTAAATGGACACTGTAAATCGCCTCTGGTGAGTGAGTGAGTGGAATGAGTTGAGGGGATATGGAATTAATTTAGGATTATTTTGAGAGATCACTTGGTGATAACTGAAGACTCGGAAGGTTTATTAGACTATAGACATTGGAGCAGAATTCGGCCATTTGGTCCATTGCATCTGCTCCGCCATTCCATCCTGGCCGATTTATTACCCTCTCAACCCCACTCCAACTCGGCCATGGACCGGTCCCAAGCCAGACTGTGAAAGGAGGAGGGCAGGGCAGGGCAGGGCAGGGCAGGGCAAGGCACGGGGCTAGCAACCCCATCCTGTCAAAGCCGACCCTACAGCAATGCCCAGGGAAGACCTTATTCCTGGGAGAGGAAGGGTCTTCAAAGACGGGCTACACTCGGGTCAATTTGAAAGACTGGCCCAGGACCAAGGCTCTGGTGAGCTGCCATCGGCAGTCTATGCCCCAGTAGGGCTGATGGGCTTAAGTAAGGGGCAACCCCATTCTCCTACCTTCTCCCCACAATCTTTGCTGTCTTAATAATCAAGAACCTTCCAACCTCTACTTTAAACGCGACTTGGCCTCAATAACTGTCTCTGGCAATGAATTCCACTTTTTGGCTGAAGAAATTCCTCCTCATCATCTCTGTTCTAAATGGACGTCCTTCTATTCTGAGGCTGTGCCACCAGGTCCTAGACCTCCCTGTACGTTCTACAATTTCAATTGTCCTCTCCAGGGAGGCCCTCAAAATGGCAACTCAGAACAGAGAGCCTTACATGACGTCCCAAAGTACGTTTTTAGTGTAAAACCATTATGCACTGCAAATATCAAAACCAATTAATAAGAGGTCATCCAATTTCTTATTCTATTAAGTGACCAGCGAGAAGTGGCCATTACACCTCTCTTAAGTGACATTGGCTGTGGGTGCATGGATCATCGATAAAAATGAAAAAGAAACCTTAGAAGATTATTTTTCCTTTGACCAATACTGCTGAAAATCATTACGTAACGGAGAATAGCTAAACCAGCAATTTCCAGATACCAAATCTGAGGCTTTCCTGGTTTTAAAAGACATAATTATTTAACTAAAATAAACTTTATTCGCATTAGAAATATTTACAATAATAAGCCGTGCAAAGCATTTCCAATATTACATTTTAAACTTTTAAGTAACTTCTTAAAACCAATCGCACTTGTTGCCGCAAAAATTGCGACATACCCTATGCTAGTGATTTCGATTCAGTGTTGTTACTCATTTCGCCCTCCTGGAGGTACACTACTGCGATAATTGAGGGGCTTCCTCAGCCAACCCGACCCCCCCCCTCCCGTAGAACCCTTTCCGGTGGTCTTCCCGCACAGCTCTTGCGTTCGTTGCACCAAACTCCAGCGCGTCCTTCAGCAAGTACCCCTGCAGCTTGGAGTGCAGCAGTCGCCAGCAGGGGCATCTCCATGTGCTGACAGACCAGCAGGTTCCGGGCAGACCAAGGGGCGTCTTTCACCGATTTTATGACCTTCTGGCAGCATTTGATGCACGTCTGTGCATCTCTGGGAACAACCCGGAGGTGAAGGAGTCATCTGCCACGCGTCTGCTCAGGATGAACCGCAAACCCGCAGCCCGCTAGGAGGTCTCGTCCCCAGTATTCAGCCCGCGGTGGGAGGGACGTCCCGGGCATACCGCGGGAAGAATCTGACTGGGAGGGCCCCTCTCACCGCCAGCCTGTTAGTGAGATCTGGCTACAGGGCACTCGGAGAACCACCTCGCGGTATCCATTGAGTCCTTCTCCTACAGAGTCTGCGGGACGTTCCGTGCTGACCCCTGCCTGATGGACTTGTGGTCAAAGGTGATGGTCTGGAATATGTTTTCCACGAAGCAGCAGTGCGACAACATCAAGCTGACTAACGGGGCCAGATAGAACCTTGCTCAGCACGTAGAAGCATTTGCTACCTGTGTTCTTAGGGCCCACAAACAGCCATGACTCAGGAATGTAGTCATCAGGGTGAGGGCGACACTGTGTACGTTCTCCGGTATCTGCGCGTCGTGACCCGTCGACTCGCTCCATCTTGACTCCCCAGATGAACCGGTAGATGGTCCGGGTGATTTCCAAGCTGCCGGAGCGGGGAATGAGCCGAGTACAGCAGGCCAAAGGGCACCTCACACCTGATAACCAGGCCCTCCCCAAGCCCCAGTGTTCTGCCTGATGGCTTACACAAAGGGTTCTGTACAGCACACAAACAAGACCGGGAGAGTGGGCAGCCCTGCCTGACCACACTCGATGGCGAAACTGTCTGATGGATTTGGACTGCGCTATAGCTGCCTGTGTACTGCAGTTAAATCCAATTTATGATTCCCTGCCCAAACACCATCTTGGAGACCACGACCATCCTGTAGAAAGCTTTCTCCTGGTTCGAGCACCCACGTCCCCGTTCTACACGTGGATAATGGTACTGTATCCTCGAGCAGCACAAAGCTGTCAAAGATTTTCCTGCACGGGTTTGGTCGAGTGGATCACCTGTCCTAGAGCTAACCTGAACCTGTGCTGCCCGGATCTTGTAATCTACATTCAACAGCTAGCTGGGTCTCCAAAGCCGGAGGTCATCCCTCTCCCACTTCTCCCCGCAGATGAGGGTGACGATGCCGTTTCTCGTAGTCTTTCATGTTGCCAGCTAGAAGCAGCTCCGGGCCCACCCAGTCCAACAGAACACATTTCTACCGGTGTGTAGTGGAGAGCATTCTAACAGCTTACGTTATCGTGTGGTATGGGAGGGCTACCGCACAGGATCGGAAAAAGCTGCGGAGGGTTAGGAACTATTTTGGGCACTAGCCTTCCCCGACATCGAGGACATCTTCAAAGCGCGGTGCCTGGAAAAGGCGGGATCCCCCACCACCAAAGCACACAGAGAGAAGAGGCACACAGGAGCCTGAAAACACACGCTCAACCTTTTAGGAACAATTTCTTCACCTCCACCATCAGATTTCTGAATGGACAATGAACCCATGGACACTACCTCAACATTTTTTTTTTTGCTCTTTTTGAGAAAAACAGCGCAGAACAGGTCCTTCCGGCCCAAAGAACTCTGCCGCCCAGGAACCCACCTATTTAACCCAGCCTAATCACAGGACAACTTAGAACGACAAGCTAACCTACTAATCAGCACGCCTTTGGACTGTGCGAGGAAACCGGATCACACGGAAGAAACCCATGTGGTCAAAGGGAGAACGTACACACTCCTTACAGACGGAATTGAACTCTGACAACTTGAGCTGTAAACACATCGCGCTAACCGCCGCGCTCTTCTACTCATTCCTCGAGTGTCAGTGGCCGCCCAGACTCTCCCGCTTACTGTCATCTAACACAGGGCACTGTGTGAAACTGTGCAGACTGAAGCACTTCTGTCAAGCAGACCACCACAGAAGGAACAGCATATCCTCAGTATGTCCCTCTGCAAGGATGCTACTGAACTGTCCTCTTCCTTAAGGCCGTGGATCAGAGCTCCCCCTGTGAACTTTTTGGACGTATCATGTATCATCCTGCCCTTCACCCCTGGTACCTGGGCCCTGCCTGTTTGATGGCTCCTAACTACATCAATTTGTATCTCCATTTTCTGCGCACGTCATTTCCTTTGCCCCACCAATGACAACCACACCTTCAGGTGCCTCGGATCATATAATCATATAACAAATACAGCACGGAAACAGGCCATCTCGGCCCTTCTTGTCCGTGCCGAACACTTACTCTCACCTAGTCCCATCTACCTGCACTCAGCCCATAACCCTCCATTCCTTTCCTGTCCATATACCAATCCAATTTTTTTTAAATGACAAAATCGAACTTGCCTCTACCACTTCTACTGGAAGCTCGTTCCACACAGCTACCATTCTCTAAGTAAAGAAGTAAAGTAAAAAACTTTTGCCCCTTAACTCTCAACTCATGTCCTCTTGTTTGAATCTCCCCTACTCTCAATGGAAAAAGCCTATCCATGTCAACTCTATCAATCCCCCTCATAATTTTAAATACCTCTATCAAGCCCCCCCCCCCAACCTTCTACGCTCCAAGGAATAAAGACCTAACTTGTTCAACCTTTCTCTATAACTTAGGTGCTGAAACCCAGGTAACATTCTGGTATATATCCTCTGTACTCTCTCTATTTTGTTGACATCTTTCCTATAATTTGGTGACCAGAACTGTACACAATACTCCAAATTTGGCCTTACCAATGCCTTGTACAATTTTAACATTACATCCCAACTCCTGTACTCAATGTTCTGATTTATAAAGGCCAGCATACTAAAAGCTTTCTTCACCACCCTATCCACATGAGATTCCACCTTCAGGGAACTATGCATCATTATTCCTAGATCCTCTGTTCTACTGCATTCCTCAATGCCCTACCATTTACCATGTATGTCCTATTTTGATTAGTCCTACCAAAATGTAGTACTTCACACTTATCAGTATTAAACTCCATCTGCCATCTTTCAGCCCACTCTTCTAACTGGCCCAAATCTCTGCAAGCTTTGAAAAACTACTTCATTATCCACAACGCCACCTATCTTAGTATCATCTGGATCTTAAGGTCTGACACCTTCATTTCAAACCTCTGTCTCTTACCTTAAAGGTGCATCTCTAAAACCTCTTCAGCAAACTCGAGTAACTTTGGATACCTGTCTTAGCTTTCCATTCAGCAGTTCAGGTGTTAGCTTTTGCAGGAAAACACGCTCGAGATGCGTGAGTTGGTAGAAGTCCCATATGAAGGTTGCTGGTCCACGTCCAGATGCTTGGATAAACTCCAGAAGGTAGCTAATGTGTGCTGATAAATTATCAACCAAAGCTCTTTGGCTTCTTTCCCCACAAATACAAGCTTCCAAATCCAGATTTCTTGAGGCACATCTTCAATGCTCTTCCTCCTTGATGTATTGTACTTTAAGCACTTAGATAGAAGTTTACCTGTGGAGTAATCCTGTATTATTTATTTACACGTCACAGCACATTGAGTTTGAGTTGCTCATTCCTCATTCCCCCCCCCCCCACTTCTCCACCACTCTTAACTCAGAGAGTAAACCCTTTGGTTCTACCTCCATTACATTAACCAAGCCAAGACTGTACACCATGATTGTAGATACAAGTAGTGAAAATGACAGGTTCTACTCAAAAGTCAGGGATACCAGAATAACATTCCCACTAATTAAGAGCATGTTTTCTGTGGTTGCATCTTCAGTATCGATACTTAGGAGATGTTTCTGCAAAGATTCACTCAGGTTAATTTGACGAAGTAGAAGGATTCTGACCCTGAAAACTTATTTCCACATTGGATAGGTAGATCCTGACCTATCACTCTTCAAAAAAAAATTGACATCTGAAATTGGAACCCTTGTTGCTTTCTCCTTTTTTGTTTGCCTCTGACAATGTTCGCACACTTATAACTCCGTGTGTTCCAAACTTGATCGCCCAGTACAAGTCACTAATTGTGGCACTGGTTCAGCTTAGTACCCATTGCTTGGTATTAGATAACATGAAAGAAAACATACCCCTCATCAGATTAGATACTTGCATGCCCAGTTATAGACCAAACAAATGGAACTAACAGGGCATGGTAGCATAGTGGTCAAGTTACAAGTAGCCAATAGACAAAAATTAATACCAAGCCACATACTAGATCATATTAAACATACAAGTGACCAAACAGCGAGGTTTTAGGACCATTTTGTGTGAGAGAGATTTTAAGAAATGACTATTGATAGTGGTGCAATGCAATCTGATATTACATAGCTCCGGAAATACAGAGGGAGAGAAATATAGTCAATTGCCTGGCTCAAGAAGTTACTGATAGGCAGGAAGATGTTAGGTAGATAGATAGATAGATAGATACTTCATTTATCCCAAAGGAAATTAGTGTCACAGTAGCATTACAAGTGCACAGATATAAATATTAGAAGAGAAGTAGAAAGAATAAAAAATATGTTGCCACAAACAGTCTAACAGGAGGGGTGGGGGTCATCACTTCCCCAGCCTGACGTTAACTCATCATAGAGCCTAATGGCCGAGGGTAAGAATGACCTCATATAATGCTCTTTGGAGTGGCACAGTTGTCTTAGTCTATCACTAAAAGTGCTCCTTTGTTCAACCAAGGCGGCATGCAGAGGGTGAGAAACATTGCCCAGAATTGCCAGGATTTTTCGTAAGGTACTTTGTTGTACCGCAGCCTGCACTGTGTCTAGTTTGACTCCTATAACAGAGCCAGGCTTTCTAATCAGTTTATTGAGCCTGTCGGCATCACCCGTGTTGATGTCATTGTCTCAGCACACCACCAGATAGAAAATTGTACTGGTGACAACGGACTGGTAGAACATGTGAAGGAGAGGCCTGCATACTCCAAAGGAACTCAGGAAGTAGAGGCAAATCTGGCCCTTCTTGTACATAGCCTCTGTGCTGGTGCTCCACTCAAGTCTGTCATCCAGGTGCACCCTCAGGTACTTGGTGATCCTCACCACATCCACACCATCAATAGTAACAGGGAGCAGTGCAGGCCATGTTACGGAAAGATGAATACATAAGAATGTAAATTTTAATTTATTGCCAAACAGGATCATAGGCAGTGAGTGAACAGGATGTGATGCAAGTGAGAAAACAGGCAGGTATATTGGTTAAGCTAACACTTTAAGATACGTGGGAAGCTGGGAGAGTATTGGAGAAACAAGTAAACAGATGAGAAAAGGTGTCCAACACAGAACTTTCTATGAAGGAAAACTGGTGTCAGAAATAATACAAGCTGCCTTTGTTAGAAGCTACATGGTGGCAATAATAGCTGGCCATTGATTAAGATCCATCTGGGAGAGGAGATGAATTGCACGGACAACTAGTCCATCTCCAATCTGCAAAGTTTATTTCCACAGTGGTAGTAATGCAACTTCATCTATATTCAGTGCATCACTGAATGAAGCCCAAATTATTATAGCCAAGTTCAACTTGTGAGTAAATTTCTTCGCAAAGGTGAGAGAAATTAACCACAAAAAAAAAAGCAATTCTAACCTCAGTACATCCTAGTGGCTTGTTGAAAAATACAGGACCGAAAAACAAGCAAGTCCTGATGAAAGTCCTCAGTCCACGATGTCAACTGTTTGTTCCCCTCCACAGATGCTGCCCGACTTGTTGAGTTCCTCCAGCGTTTTATGTGTTGCTCAAGATTTCCCAAATCTGGCAACCTTTTATTCAATATTTTCATTTAATTTATTACTCTTCCAATTTTTTTTCCTGAAGTTTTAGATTTGATCAGAAAGTCTTTATTTTTTTGTGTCGTATCCTCAAAATGGACTGCCCAGTCCCTTTTTTTTCGTGTTTTTTATATAGTGTGGTGGGTTTTTTTTCCCCTTCATTTAAAATTCAAAGTTTTTTCTTTCCTCTCCATGAACTGATAAAAGAATTGCTGTTTTCCTTTTTTTAAAATTATATATTTTATACTAGTTAACAATATGTATAATTTGATGTCTATCTTAATCTGTATTGTTATTGATATATACATTTGAGATAATTCTCTTGTTTGTATTTATGTTCCTTTTAAATCAATAGAAAGATTAATAAAGAAAAAAAAAGAAAGATTTCCAGCATCTGCAGAATCTGGTGTTTCAGGCCAAAGCCCTTTGGTAGGGCAGTCCTGTGGAAAGGTTTGGGCCTGAAACATCAACTGTACTTTTTTTCCCATAGATGCTGCCTGGCCTGCTCATTTCCTCCAGCATTTTGAGAGAGTTGCTTGGGTTTCCAACATCTGAAGATTTTCTTGTTTCTTCTCTGCTGTAGGACTCAGACGTACAACAAAGAGTATTTTCCTTTGAGAGTTGCAGGACACCTCAGTGATAATCATATCATACTCACCTCATAGTTCCTCAAAAGTTGTCATGAAAGTGGTAAGGACAATATGGGCTGGGTTGGTGGTGCCTGAGAACAAGGCGAACAGTAGTATCTACCCCGGCATTCTAATGCCACGTGGCTGACGGACCTCCAGATGCTAGTGATAGTCCAATGCATAGGAGTACAGGCTGATGAAGCTAGGTCACTTCACTTGACAGAAGATTGCAGCCACAGGGAGAAGGGAACAGAATTTCTGAATAGATGGAGTGGGTTAAAGGGAAGAGAATGAGAGAAACAGAGAGCATCAAAGAGCTCTGGGCACTGAGCTTAATGCATAAAAACTAATGAAGCGCTGAATAACGACTGCAGTACTGAATTAATATGGTTCCCAAGAGAAGACAGAATTCTAAGAAAGTGTAACATCCACTGGACATGGAGCCTGATATCTATGCCTTGCCACAGGCATCTACTTCCATCCTCAGCTAACCACTGACTCTGCAACTGGGGAAAATGCAGAACAGTGTTTGCTCTTCCTCTTAATCCGTATTTAAAAATTTTCAAAAACCAGCAGTTTTCAGCTGGTCTGTAGGGATAGTACAAAAGGAGAAGGGATGGAGGGTAGGAAGAGAAAGGGAGCAAGATATTTCTCCTGCCAGCATTCAAACCTTCCTCTTGCTAGCAACTGTCAGAGGGATGCTCAGACATGGAGACTACACAGCGGGGCTTTGAAATTTTAGTCCACTAGGCCTAGCCAGCATTCTACTGAAGCAGTCTCTTCCTGTGGTACCTGCTGTTTTCACCTAATTCACTCTTAAATACTGTGACTAATTCCATGGTAATTAATAGTAGGCCTTAACATATCCTTACATCGAAACATTCTTCACTCTTTAGATTATTCTCCAACAACATCCCACATTTATGTCTCCATTTATCAGTTCATCGATCAGCACAATCTTTCATTTAAGTGTTGCACTGCATTCTCAACCTTTTAATTCAGGCTTTAGTTTTGCGAATCAATCAATATCTTGAATTAAAGTTGTACTTTTCTTTCCACAGGCAATTGGCCTACTGAGATGAGTGTTTTGATGCTTGCAGAACACTGGGAGAAGCACAAATCCCTTTGACACCAACTGTCCCAAAATGTTCCTGAAGGAAAAGGGATCAATATGATTTGGCAAAATGCCTTATTACTGGAACTGGTCTGATGACACCAGGATGTTTAGTCTGGATAGTGATGAGGATTGTTCTTATCACCATCTTTGAACTTGCTTAGAATCTTGAGAGTGCAGCAAGGGCAACATGATCATCACTCTTAGCAGAGAAGGCACATTATACCTTGATAATTCAGTGTTCTATGCCCTATGGCCATTCCCCAGGATAGAAGAGACAGATATCATCTGCAACTGCAAGACCATTAACCTAGTGAGAAAGGCCGTGTGGTCGATCCAAAACATGTTGGCCTTCTAGTCGTCCATGATTCAGTGATGCAGAATGATCGGCTCCAAAGTTCAAATTTATGTCTTAAGCAAAACTTAAGTGTGAAACATCTGAAAAAGTACTCATGAGGAATGGTTATACTGCAAGCAGGCCGAGAATCCTCAAGCAAAGTTTTAGAGGTTCCAATCTATGCTTTAGGTCTTTTCCAAGAGTTCACACTATGCATAATCAGAAATATATTTATTAAAACAATTCTGGCTGCAATTTGTGTTTCTGAATTATTGTACATTTACATACAGTTTATGAAAGAAACTAAATTTTGAGAAAGGGGTCAAAGGTCAAAACACAGGAGCGGGTCTATTTTCACACAGCTACAAAGGATAATTAAAAATCAATTTTTTACCAAAGCAATATCTGCTTCCAATAAAGTAAAGAAATGTTATTGAAATCAAAAGATATACACTGTTTGTTTGAGGACTTGAAGTTAGTAATCCCAGCTGAGAGTCAATATCTGGTGGGTAGGAGATACCATCTCTCATATGGTACCTTGAAATGTGAGCACTGACCTGTCTGTAAGACACCCTACTATTTTTGTCACCTAGCTCTTTCTGCCAATGGGGTTGGCAATACACCCATCTGGACTATCCATCACCCAAAGCACTACTCAGTACCCTTAAACCTTAAATGCACTTAGCAATGGGCCAAAACCATCAGGACTTGGCTGATCTGAGCAAACAGCTCCTCCAACGTTTACAGTCCCCCATTCCTCACCTCAGCCAAGGTTGACAGCAAAGGATAACTTATTACCCTATGCCTTGAAGCAAACTGCTCCCTCACCACAGGTTTGAGAGCCTCAACATTTAGCATCTGCTCCCTTCCATCACTCAACGTGCATCAAAAACACTGAAAATCTCAGGTCAAAACAACACACAACATATGAATTTAAACAAATTCCTGTTTTCATATGGGACATGTGTAATACGTTCCCTGTCCTCCACAAGCAAGGTTGTTTGATTCTTTGTACTTATCGAAAACTGATCTCCCTATAGGCTTCACAACATACAACGATCTAATTTCAGAATAAAGAGTGAAAGAGGCAGGTACTACCCCTTGCCTGTCTAATCTCAACACTACCCGCAGAATGGCAGAGGTAAACCAGCCACAGCGCTGATGATTTAACTCCTGTAAGAATTGCCACTGCGTGACAGATGTGGTGAATGCTGTATAAAAGCAAAGTGCCATGTACATTAACATGGGTTTTGCAGTTCAGAAACCTGTAATCATGTTGGAAAACACAGGCATTTTATGTACAACAAGAGCTCATAAACACCAAAGATGTTGACTTATTTTTGTGGTTGGTTGAATGTTACTCAGGACAGACACAAAGACACACAATGCTTGGAATGGGTGAAGGAGCAATGAAAGAGCCAATGCAATTCTCAGTTTAATATCTCAACCAAAGAGCAAAACTCCGACTATTTTTGTTGACCCCTCTGTCCCGACACTGAGCACCAACCTAGTCCAACTGTGCAGATAAGAGTTCAACCTTTTTGGTACCGGATATTTCACCTGCCCACACATTCCCTATTTCAATTGGAAGACAATGGAATGCATACTCTTGGGAATAACCCAATGTAGTTTTTTTCGGTTAAGTATAGAATTTCACATGTAGCATCTAATCTCTTGTATAAGTTTGGGATCTTAGATCAAGCATAGAAATCTTACAATTACCAGTTGAGAGTTGAATTCATTGCTGCAGAAATATTAAAGTCTTCAAACTGGTTGACCTAAGCTATGGTACAGAAATTATCATTCATGTCTGGACTTCACTAGTCTATCTGTACAGATTGTGTAACAATGTCAGCAGAGACTCTTTCTCCATGAGCCTGTTTGTGGTCTCATACCTCAATACTGTTCAAGTCGTCAAATACTGTTGGGTTCTGACAGTCAACCTCAGACCAGCAGCAGAAATCCAGATCTCTGCCCCAGACAATGACTAGTCTTAAATCACTGCTAAGTTGCCCTCTGCCTTTACTATTGCATGACTTCATCCTCACTCTTACTATTTTCTATCAACAAAAACCACTTCAACCGGTCTGGCAGTGGCAGGGCTTTCACCTTATGATCCAAAGGCACGGGCCTCAGAAGTCGTCGGATGTCCACCCTGCACAGATGCTTCAGTGAGGCTGGAGAAAACTCCAGTAGTTTCAGGGGCCTGGACAACGCCAGTACTTGGTCTGTGTAGATGGAGTAAGCTGTCGGTTTGATTTCCCAGCCTAAAGGCAGCCAGGGACGCGTTGCATTGCCCAGCATTAGGTCCAAGGCCACACCTGCTCGGCGCAAGGCTTCTTGGTGTGTGATTCCGGTCTCAGGTCCGTTTAACAGCGTACGCAGTCTCTCAAAGAGAAGTGTGAATCCGGACCAGCAGGAAGGGCCGTGGTCAGGGCAATGGTTGGAAGCCCCCGAGTCCAGGAGAACTTGTATGATTGGGAGATGGACTTCAAACTGATTAATGCAGGTGTAGATGAGGGAATCTTCAGGTTGACACGCGTCGGGTTGAGCAGAATGGGCGAGCAGCAGCTGAGTGGCATGCAAGCAGAAGTGCCTGAGGGTTTCAGTCTCGGTCTGGTCTCTACCTTCTGTCTCACCCAGAAGAAATACAATGAATGTGAAGACGTTGTCGCCATCTATCATGTTTGCTTTCACATCTGCACCTGAGAGGCAAACACATGACTTTAAGTTTGACGTTTTGATTATTAAAAAAAGATACAGACATACTGGAATCTTCAGTAGCTCAGGACATCCCTAGCAACACACACAAGACGCTGGAGGAACTCACCAAATCAGGCAGCACCTACAGATGGGTACAAACAGTCGATGTTTTGAGCCTCCTCATCAGCACTGCAAAGGAAGGGGGCAGACTTGGCTTGAAACATCGACTGTTTATTCCCTTCCATAGATGCTGTCTGACTCCCTGAGTTTCTCCAGCATTTTGTACATGTTGCTCAAGCTTTCCAGTACCTGCAGAATCTCGTGTTCAGAACATCTCAAACCATTTTACAGGACAATAAAATACTTGCGTCATGCCTGTTGCAATGAAGTAATCTAACTTACACAGTGTAAATTCCCACAAACATCAATGTGATAATGAGCATCTAACATTTTGGTGATCCTAGTTACGAGATAAATTTAAGTATCACTTGGTCAAAGCTGTCTGACGATCATCTAATGAACTGTTCGCTTTTACCTTAAAAGGGGATTGGCATACAAAGGAAGAATGTCACCCTTAAGTTGTACAAAAACTTTTCAGACACTCTCTGGCATTCTTTACAGTGCTGCCGTTGTACATTAGGAATACATTGGCTTTGACAGGAGATGGAGCACAAATTCACCAGAATGAATAGTAATACTTGAAAAAGAGATATAAAATAACAGAAAAAGTGCACAGAGAGCTTGTATTCCACTACTGAGAAATGATCAAACATAAAATGTTAATCCTAAAAAGTTATTAAGAAACCATTTTGCTTGGGGGAAATGAGGAATGACAATATATGATCAACACTAGGGCATTCAGAGGTGAAACTTCGAAGCATTTTCAAGCATTCAATAGTGTAAAGCTGAAAGCATATGGCTATAGAGGAGCAATTAAAGCTTCCATTACTGCGATCAATAGGTAAGTGTATCAAGTGATGTTGGCGGGGTGGGTAAATGAGGTCAGCCATGATCTAACTAAAAGCCAGAACAGTCTTGAGGAGCTGAGTGGCTTCCCTTTGCCAGTGTCTCAGCCACTTCAATAAAGCACGAGCCTGAATAGAATGGGCAGGTTTTTGTTCTGAAATATCTGGGTAGCCTTGGGTGCACTGGATTTTTCTCAGCTTGACTGTGAAGAAATTATCCCACCTCATCAAGATTAATACATATTCTTAAATTTATTTCTCTGTAAAACCTCACTCCAAATATTCCCTGGCTAACTGCAAGCCTTATCCTACACTTTGCCGGTAAATTCCCCAACACTTCCCATTCCACACGTTTGTTGGAACTCACTGTGGCACTTAATTCGTTGTTACACTTTCTATAACAGTCACAACACTTCAAAATAAAACAAATAACACTAGGTTATCCTTCAACCAATGAACTTAATCAACGCCCTGCAGTCATAAACGATTATGGACATTTAGACTGTTTAAAGAAAAAGTTCCAAAAACAGCCCATCATCAGCAAAAGCAGAAACCAGCATACGAGTTCTTCACTGAGTAACTTCTTTGCTCAGAGGGTGGCGAGAGTGTGGAAGTGGTGGATGCAGGTTCAATTTCAATTTTTCATAGACGTTTGGGTAAGCACATGGGTGGGAGGGCTATGGTCCAGGAGCAGATCAATGGGGCTAGACAGAATAATCATTCAGCATGGATTAGATGGGCCAAATGGCCTGGTCCTGCTACTTTATGACTATGAGTATCTAGAACCAAGATTGTTTAATGTCATTTCTGGTACACAACTGTAAAGGAGAATGAAATAACTGTTACTTCGGATCTGATTCAGCACAAAAAAGAAACACACTAAAATAAAGGAAACAATAAGAAAAAAAACACTAAATATAAATACCTATGATAACTTATATACACAGATTGTTTGTATGTCCATAAAGTGACACTAGACACAGGAGATAACTCTTACAGAAAATGATAAAGTAGTGATGGTGGGGGTGTAGAAGGGTGGGTTGGTGGGTGGAGGTGTCGATCAGCCTTACTGCTTGGGGAAAGTAACTGTTTTTGAGTCTGGTGGTTCAGGTGTGAATGCTTTGTAGCCTCCACCCTGATGGGAGTGGGACAAACAGTCCATGAGTAGGGTGGGTGGCACCCTTCTTGATGTTACAGGCCTTTCCCTAGCACCCGTATCAAAGAAATGTGAGTGATGATCCATTTTGTTTTCCTCCCGAGGTTCCCATCATCATAGATGCCCATTTTCAGCTGAATGCATTCACACCACATGCCATTAAGGAAAGGCTGAAGACTCCAGTTCTAAACCACAGCAATAAAATGGAACCCTAGGGGTCCGGGAGTAGACATATCCCATCACTCAGGAATCCCAAAGTACATTATCTGGGATTATGAGCCCATGCAGAAAATAAATCTCAAAAACACTGCTCCAAGTAGTTCTGAGCAACCCCTTCTCTGGTTCCATCTTCGGAAAGTTTAGAATTCAGTGAGTGTATTTTATAACCTAGACATCCCAAATCTGGATTGGACAGGTTTGAAGTGGGGGCAAAAAAGTGGCAGATGGAATAGTGTTGGGACGTGTGTGGTTATGCAGGAGGAATAAAGGTGCAGATATTTCCGATATGGGGAGAAAATTCAGAAATCAGAGGTGCAAAGGGACTTGGGAGTCTTAGTGCACAGGATTCCTTGAAGGTTAACTTGCAGGTTGAGTCTGTAGTAAAGAAAGCGATTGCAGCTGTACTCATTTGGAGAGGACTGGAATATAAAATGAAGGATGAACTGCTGAAGCTTTAAAATACGTTGGCCAGACTTCATTTGGAATACAATTTTGGGCCCCTATCTAAGGAAAGATGTGCTGGCTATGGAGAGTGTTCAGAGGAGGCTCCCAGAAGTAAACAGCTTAACACACAAGGAACGTTTTACGTCCCTGGCTCTGGACTGAATGGATTTCAGAGGGACGAGGGGAGAATCTCATTGTATTGAAAGGCCTGATGGAGAGAATGTTTCCATTAATAGGAGAGTCTAGGATCTAAGTCAGAGGTTTCCAACCTGGGGCCCATGGAGCACTCGGTTAATGGTAGGAGGCCGTGGCATAAAAAATCCCTGCAGTAAGGGAACAGTCTCAGAATAAAGGGGCATCCCGTTAGAACAGAGATGAAGAGGAATTTCTTCAACCTGAGTATAATGAATCTGTGGAATTATTGTAACAGAAGGCTGTGGAGGCCATGTCATCGTGGAACACATGAAGAACGTTTGACATCTCTGGTTCTGTACTGAATGGGTTTCAGAAGGATGAGTGGAGAATTTCATTGTTTTGAAAGGCCTGATGGAATGGATATGGAGAGCATGTTTCCATTAATAGGCAGAGATTGATAGGTTCTTGATTGGTAAGGAGATTAAAATAAAATCAGCCGTGATTTAATGGAGCAGACTCAATGGGCCAAACTGTTTAATTCTGATCCGATATCTTTTATCTAAATGATCTCAAATGTGACAATAGCACTAATGCTTTAACAACATCGGTGCCCTGAACCTACTGTTGGCACAAGGGGAAGGGAAGCGAAAAGATCCTGAGAGTCTCTGACTCTAGGATGCGGAGCGAGAGTATCCACAACACGGACTCACTAGTACAGCTTACATCTCGGAAATCAGGGGAAGCAGTAAAACTTATCATACCCCTCTCAAGGAGCAGCTTGATGTTGTCGATGTTGTGTACCTGTACTCCATCACTGCTGGCCAGAGCATGCAGCAAGGCTGATTTTCCTGACAGAGAGAAGACAGACACATAGAACACATCATTTTGGGGCAAATGAAAGCCTCTAAAATAAACAAGTCAAGAGAAGGCGGCTGACCAGTCCTGTCAACTCCATTTATATCGGCACCGAGATCCAGAAGCCGCCGCAGGCAAGGCAAACGTTCTAATTCTTCACTGGCAAGGTCTAGTGGGCTGCTGCTGTGAACCTGCACCGGGGGAAAAGAGACTGTTAGGACCCACATCTGTACAGCACCTTCTCACCCCTCAGATATCCCTAAACACTTCACAGCTAATAACTACCAACGCATATTCACTGTTATAACATTGCAAAACCTGTCCACTGCTTTGCAAATGGCAAGGATCCCAATAGAAAGGTGACAGCTTGGGTTAAATACTTTTTACCAAATAGTAACGTGGCATTAACCTGAGAGAATATTCACAGACAATTTGCTTAATCCAAAAGCAAAGGAACTCTGTTCTACCTGAGCTCCTGCTCGAGCACTAGCCAAAGTTATGGTCAACGTCTGTGCAATGGATTTAACTCATGTCAAAAAGGGAACATTATCCTGGGTAACAGGTATTCATCAACCTCCTCCTCCCCACCAACTTTAGCCCATGATCTGGGGAAATACAAATAATTCCATTTAATTATTATCAATTACAGAAGGTGTGGAGGTCAAATCATAAAACATTTTTAAGAAGGAGCAGATAAATTTCTTGACAAAAAGGTAAAAATGTGCAGGAGGAACAGGATAGTGATATTGAAACAGATAAACCATGAGGCACATGAGTGTAGATGCTGAAATCTGGAGCAGGAAGAATTTGCTGGAGGAACTCGGGGTGTCAGGCCGCATTTTGTGGTGGGAAATTAAGAGCGGACATTTTGAGTTGAGACCCAGCTGAGTGTTTGTGAACTGGACCAAAGCAAATGGCTGGTTTTGAATCTGACAAGAGAGCCATGAAGTTTAACATTCTGATTTACCATTGAAATGTACTGTTCACTGAACTAACAACTTGTCTTTACATATTGTTGTCAGTGTGACAAAATGCCCTGTGGTAATCCATGGACATGGATTTAACTGTATTTGATACGAAGTCATGCATGGAGTTATTACCACTGTCAGAAATAAAACGTGGACAAAGATAGCTTTAACAAGCAGCTCAGAGGAGAGAGAAACAGGCAAGTTTATTGAAAAAATCTCCTTATTGGCAGCTGACAGGACAATTGCTAATGGAATTAGAAGGAAATCAGGGATGTCTAAGAGGTCAGAACTGAAGGAGTGAAGAATCTTCAGCAGTTTTAGGGCTACAGACACAGGAAAAGGAGAGGCCCTGGAGGGGATTTGAAAAGATTGATAACGATTTTAAGCTGAGGAAGTAAAACAAAGGTCAGTGTAAGCCAGCGAATGAGAGAGATGATAGACTCAGCAATGAGACGGTTTGGAAGTTCAGACTAAGTGTCTCTCGCTTACCCGGTCTCTCTTGTTGATGTCTGCTCCATGCCGGACCAGCAGTTCTACCGTGTCAGGCTGGTTGCGCAGGACTGCTATGTGCAACGCTGAGTAATACGTCACGGGATCTATTGAAAACACACGACACCACTCCATCGTGAAACTAAGGTCTGCCAGAATCAGTCAGCATAACCCACTCTTTACTTCTGATTTCACTTCATGCCGGCCACAGAAATCTCTAACCCACCGGGTCAGAGTTCATTGCCACAGTACAGGCTATGAGAGAAAAGCATCAAAGATCACCTTCTACTGGTTAAAGTACGGAAACAGGTGCTCTCACACCAGGAATCCCAATGCTGAGAGCTAACCAGTCTAGGCTTCAAAATGCACAGATTACTGTATTTGTGATTAGCACGGTACATCATCAGAAGTAAACACGCTTGACAGGTGGACATAAGGAAATTGTTTCCACTTAGGGAGATCACAACCAAAAGCCATACATACAGAATTGTCACTAATAAATGAGAAACTGTACACGACAAGTGCTTGGAAATGGGAGCTCAACCACGAGGCGAACAGCATAAATATATATGAAATACATCCCGCTCTCAGGATGTAGACTAACCTTCGAAGTTGAGGTCAGCTCCATGCGTCAGCAGTTTCTCAGCTGCGGTGGTCAGACCTGCCTCAGCCACTTTAAACAAAGCATAGCTGATAGCTTCCACGTAGAAGGGCGATTGTGCCTCTCTCTCCAGCAGCCCCTGCAGTGCCACTGCGTCCGTTGCAGTCACAGGAACCTCGCTGTAACCCGATCACAAAAATCTTAACCAAATGGAAGTCTGGATAAATCTCGCGCAGAGGAAAATCAGAAAAAAAAATATTGTGGACTATGGACTTCTCATGTTCAATACCAACACTCAATTCAACACCTGTTTGGGAAACAGGAGGCACCAGTCAGCCCCTTGTGTGATTCCATCAGAAGTCTGATCCGTTGGTAAGTACATTTACTCACATTAGTCTGAAATCCCTCATGCACGTACCGACAAATATAATGGTAATCATAGTCCTAGAATTCTCACAAAGAGCTCAGAGGACTCCTTTGCAGTTTACAAGTAATGAAGGGAAGACTGTTGTTGTTTAAGAAATGCGCTGTCAATAGTGTATATTATCAAAAAGTCCCACAACCAGTAACGAGATCATGTAAGTAAACTTCTTAGTGATGCTAATGATGGTAAGTGTTGGACCCTGGAGAGAATTCCCCCTTTTTACCCCTCCCAAAATAGGGCCATGGATCATTTGCATCCTCCTGTGATGGCAGAAAGGGGCTCAGCTTAATGATTCACCTTGAGACCGTGGAGCCTAACCAAGCAACAGTCAGAACTTAAGATATGCTGAGAGAACTTTAACAAATTCTCCAATATTTATAAAATAGATGCCTGCAACAAGACTATGAAGCTATCTGCTGTGTTCAGGAAACCTCTCTACACCCCACAACATAGACTGTATGTGCCTATCACCAGGCCATTAGATTTATCAATACACATTGATCTGATTGCATATCTGACTGTACACAAATACACAAAATAATTATGTATATAATCTAGTGTTTGGACAATGCCCTCCCACATTTCCCTTCCTCATTGCTTCTACGTAGTGATGGAATCGCAACATAAAAATTTTTACTCCCTCATGTTGTGAGATGGATGTGAGAAATTCTAATTCCATTAACTCACCTGGTTGGATTTTCCTCACCAGCCTCTCCAGTTGGTTCCTGCAACCCTACAACCCTAAGAATTTGATCGACTAGAGGCTGATACTCGAAGATAATTCGTCGAAATCCGTGCAAGTAGGGCATGGTTTCCAATTCTATCTGTTAGTAGAAGCTGATGTAAAGGTCATCATCTGCATTGCAGCAGTGGGAAACAAGGTCAAGACCTAAGAAAGAAAGAAAACAAATAAAGGAGGAGAATTCAAATATACACATGGTGTAGTTCCAATTGTTCCACATTCTGACACGGTGCCTTGTTCATCAAAATACACACTTCCCTCAGAAGGTAAATTTGGAAGTAACAAAAAAAAGTTATTACAAAATCTTGCCCATTTAGGTGAGGAAATTGAAGAAAGCACTTGAGATCTGACTGAATAAAGATCAGTAGGTCAATTCTCTAAAAGACCAGTCTTTGATAGGGGTGGGGCATGGTCACAAAATCTCAGGATTGGGTGTCAACTGTTCAACAATGAGAATTTTTTTTTCCTCAGAAGGTTGTTAATCTCAGTTACCATCAGCTCTGGGTTGCTATAGTGCAGAGAAACAGTAAATAGAGAGACTGAACAGGAAAATACCTAGGCTAAAGATCAGACGCATCGTGAACTAAATGAATGGCAAAGACGCTGTATAAATTAACCATTTTTCATTTCTTGTTTGAAAAAGTGTTTGGGGAGGAATACAACCCAGTTTAAAATTCTCCTTCAACATGCCCATAGTTGCACTGTTTCGACACTCCTTCAGGATTGAGGATGACTCACTACTTTTGTGCTGTTCTAAAGTGGCTGATAACTAAATGTGGGACCCAGAAATTCTGCCAGTGACAAATAGCTTGGTTGGTGGTGTGCTCCTTCTGCCAGTTATACTGGGCTTCTGCATCCCAAATACTCCTGGGGGGGGGGGCGCGCAATCGTTTGTTTGTTTATAATACACTTCTTCCCAGTAATCTTTACATGACAGAGCTTGGAACGCAGTGTTTGTTTTGGGAGTCTGTGGGCATGCAAGCCTGTCATTTGAACCAGCTGAATGGAATTAGGTTTCAGATTTGAGGATGTTGGCCTGGGAGAGGATATCACTGTTGATTTGATTATCTTGGAGAACTGTGGAAAACACTGGTGGTATTCACTGTTAGTAATTCATGCCTCGGAGCAAACAGGAGGGCACAGATCACCCCTTTGAAGGAGAACAGACACTCTCACAATATCTCCCTTCAACTATAAAATATGATTAGGTTACATAGAACCTCCACTGAAACAGCATCGCAAAGACAACCTGCAAAACAGTGCAAAAATCTAGGCATATCACAGATCTGGGTTTTCTAGCAGTAGCTTGCAGCTTTTACTTTCTGTCAGCAGCTGACTAACAAATTGATTTGGGTAGCTTGCCGTGTGTACTTCCTTCCTACATTACAAGAGTAATTACATTTCAAAAGTACTTAATTAGGCTAGAAAATACTTCCGGAGATTCAGGAGACTACTTGATACACACAAATCTTCCTTTCTCCCTTTTTTTGAACTTCAGGCTGATTCTGTAACAACAGACAGGCATGCAAGTGCTTTAAACAAATGTTTGGGACATAACGAGAGTGTTTTTAATTGGACACGTCTAAGGAAATTTGGGAGTAAGGGAATCTATGCCAGCAACAAGCATACTATGGAGGTTTACTCAATTATACCTGCAACTCTGACCTCACAAGTCAGAAGCTTATTATCCCAGTCCACGGTTCAGGTCTGGGGAAGAACGTTAATTCAGATTCCCTCCCTCTGCTTAAAGTATTCAACATAATTGTCGATTCTCTTCCTCTCAATGGTTGTTTTCAGAAACTGAGTAACACCCTGTCAGATTCGAACAATGCAGCACCCCACTCAATTTCGGCGCATTTCTCTGCCCTCCACCAGCGATAACCACAACCCTTCTACCGATCACCAACGATTACCAGAACTCCTTCACCGGTCACCCACAATAACCACGACCCCTCTACCAGTCACCAACGATAACCAGGGAACCTCTACCGGTCATCAGTGCTAACCAGGACTACAACACCGATGACCAGGAGCCTCCGCCCGCCAACTTCCCGGTCATTCGGGACCAGGTTCACTCACCTTCGCCGCTAGATGCGCACCGGCTCATTCCACCGGGCGAACATACTTCCGCCAACTGCGCGTGAAGGTTCCGAGTTTCTTTGTTCCGCCCTGTATACAGTCGGACAGTTATTCGGCACGGAGAAAAAGCCCTTTGGCCCAACTTGTCCATGCTCACCGAGTTGTTTATCTGAGGTTTTCCCAGCGTTTAATAATCTTCTGCTAAACCTTTCCTCTACATTTACCCGTCCAAATGTATTTTAAATGTTTTAGTTGTACGCACCTGTATCACTTCCTCTTGTGCCTTATCTTTAATTTCCTGCTGAGGCCAGCCTGGAAACATCCATTACGAGGAGGAAATAAGAATGCAACTAAAAATGCCAAACCTAAGTGTTAATCCAAACCGGTATAAGAAGAAAATGCTGGAAGATCTCATCAGTTCAAGTTGCTTTTAGAGTCTAGACCATAATTAGGAACAGCATTCCACCCATCTAGCCTGCTCCCCCAAGGGAAGGGAGAAACTGAATTAACTTACAGATTGATAATCATTCATAGGAACTGGCCAGTTCTGATACAAACTGAAGTTTCCAGTACGATGGTGGCCGCTTGATTGCAACAGCTTCTACAGGGCCAACCAAAGGTTTTACTGTCTTTTTTAAATGTATTTTTTTTATGATCACAAGACCCTGCTGGACATTAAGAATTTACAGGTGTACCCCATCAGCAAGTTGCTCATTGGTGGAACTGTAGGAGCTGAACTTGGTGCAGATCGTGCTGCTGCCCGCGCCAGAGAAGCTTTGGAGGTGTCAGACATCCCGCCCTGCAAAAACTCATTTCAGGGAGGTAGCTCCATCAATCTGCGGGAGACTCCCAGAACTTCCGGGAGAGGTGGGACGTCTGCAATAGAGAAGCTCCTTAGCAGCTAGCCAGCTAGTTTAAATAATGTTAGCTATGCTAATGCATGAATGACACCTGTTAAACTCACCTCAACATGACTTTTACAGTCTTAACCCACCATGGGCAATAGAAAAGTCACTGTTGCAAACAGTGCAGCGAGCAACACTATCATTATTTTTGACCCCTATTAGGGGTACACTTTAGTGTAGTCTGGGGTGACGTATGTTTTATATTTTCTTTTTTTTGGAACACTCTGCCATGGCGCTCATGCTCTCTTGTGCTCTGTCGCTTGCTCGCTCTAAAAAAAAATTGATTTCCAGGATATTGTATATAATTTGCGGGCATCAGGGAGCCACTATCAATATGCGGGAGACTCCCGGAACTTCCGGGAGAGGTGGGATGTCTGCAGTGTACAAAGACAGTGTGCAATCTAACAACAAATTATCATCTTGGTCACTTTTCTTGTGATCGGAGACCCTGTTGGACACTGTTGATGTGAAATGCTGCAAGCATGATTCACTGATTTATTGGTGGACGGCAGGGGAGGATGTGGGGGAAGCTGCGTGGCCTCGGTTGAACTGGGCCTCAAGCCTCGCTGTTGCCTGTTTAAGCCGCCCAGGAGAGAGGAGTTGGAGTCAGTGTGCTCCACTGGAGTGCCGGAGGTGATGTGGTGCAGCATCCAAGCTGGAGTCAGTGCTGCCCCCCAGTGTTCACTCAGCAGAAGGCAAGTCATACTGCACTTGACTGCAGACTGCTGTAACATTCATGGACTCAGGGTCTTGGGCTATATATTTTTGCCATATGCCCCTTGAGCTGTGTACGTTAGTACTGTCTTTCACCCCTTGGCCCTGAAGTAATGCTGTTTCATGTGGCTGTATCAATGGGTATTCACGTATGGTTGAATGACAATTAAACTCGAACTGGAAAGGTTGTTTGGGTGGCACATGCAAAACTAGAGGAACTGCTGTTGTACAGTTCCAATATCCATGGCTCAGTCCAAACTGCTGGCGCTGTCTGCACGTTCTCGTGTGACTGAGTGGATTTCCTCTTTCCTCTCACATTCCAAAAACTTTGGCAAGTTACTTGGCCATTGCAAGCTGCCCCTAGTGTGAGGTGAGCAGTAGAATGTGAGGTTGTAGCTGATGGAAATATAGGAAGAATAAAATATAATTAATATAAATGGTGCTTGAGGTTTGGTATGGAGTTGACGGGCTGAAGGATCTGATTCTATGACTAATTACACAGTAGAAAAGGGTCTCCTTTCCTCAGGTTCCCTATTTACTTAATCTGCTCCAGACAACTTATTTGGCCGTTCAATCGTCACCGGCTGCCTGTTCTTACTGCCAGTTTCCATCACTAGTTGTCAGCGTTTGGAATACTTACTGAGACTAGTGGCTGTCCTGGTTCCCACGACAATCAGGCCAATGAATTTGAGTGGTCTAATGAGTGGGGGATATCAGAGGTGGGCAGAAACCCAAATTTTAGCAAGCACGTTTGCCAGAGCGGTTTTAATTCCGCCAGCACATGAACATATCTGTGTTGGCTGCATGTGACGATGAAGTTCGGTCATGATACAAGTCTGTCAGCTCAGTTCCAGCATTACCTAGAGGTATGAAATCTGGAGTTGGGATTGTCTGGTGAAATAGGACAAGAAAGTGGAGACTGCATGTTCTTAGCAAGTTCTATTTGCACCTATACCTGAATGGCAGGTAAGATTAAGGAAAGATAGCAGGAGATGGCTACACAAGTTGGGAGCGTGATTCTTTCTTTCACTGACACAATGCAACATGTGGTTAAATGACCTCACCCAGATCATGAAATGTAAACACTGTGACACATTCGCTTGCAGATTCATCAGATCTTTTAACAAATGTGTAACTCAACGTTCTCCGTATGTATGACCTAGCATTTCTTGCTGAGTAGGCACAATCATCTACAATGGTCTAGCCACCATTATCATTCACCTTTGTCTTTATGCAACATTTCACCTCCCCCTTATAATCACAATGAAGAAATGTTGATAATAAATCAGCAAAACTCATCCAACATCATAAGAAACATAAGAAATAGGAGCAGGAGTCGGCCATCTGGCCCGTCAAGCCTGCTCCGCCATTCAATAAGATGATGGCTTATCTGACTATGGACTCATCTCCACCCCTGCTGCCTTTTCCCCATAACCCTTAATTCCCCCACTATGCAAAAATCTATCCAACCTTGTCTTACATTTACTTACTGAGGCAGCCTCCACTGCTCCATTGGGCACAGAATTGCACAGATTCACCACTCTCTGGGAAAAGTAGTTCCTCCTCATCTCTGTCCTGAATGTACTCCCCCGAATCTTGAGGCTACGTCCCCATCCATCTGTCAGCATAATCCATTAATCTCATGGGAAGGTCCCTAACCCTTCCCCACAATAAACCACCAAATGACAAGGGCCCCTCCGTCCACAGTCACCGACACCTCTGGAAAGGGAGCCCCAATATTAAGCAGCATACCTGAATGTATGGTCTTGAGCAAGAGGCAGGTGGGAGTCTCAGGGAATTTTACTTCGTCCAGAATCATGGGGATGAAACATCATTCTACTCAAAATGAAAACCTCAAGTCTGTTCACATTCATTGCATTAAAATCCCGAGCTGTTCACTCATCCTTGAGGGCGTGGAGCGGGAGCAGACGAGGACACCCCTCCCTCAGAAGAGTGCAGCAATTACATCAAACCTTCTCCACAAAACAGTTGTGCTTCAGTGGGCCGAGAAAGGACATGAGGAGGGGAACCAGAGGGAGGTGATGGGGAGGTGAGGAGAGAGATGAGGAGGGAAATCAGAGGGAGGTGATGGGGGAGGTGGGGAGAAGTCAGAGATGAGGAGGGGAACCAGAGGGAGGTGATGGGGGAGGTGAGGAGAGAGATGAGGAGGGGAACCAGAGGGAGGTGAGGAGAGAGATGAGGAGGGAAACCAGAGGGAGGTGACGGGGAGGTGAGGAGAAGAGAAAGAGTGAGAGGGGAACAAGAACAGGGAATGGAAAAAAAAAGAGGAGGGAGGGGAGAGAAATTACCGGAAGTTAGAGAAATCGATTTTATGCCATCAGATTGTAGGTTATGAGGTGTTGCTCCTCCAACCTGATTTTGGCCTCATCAAGCAGTAGAGTGGACATGTCAATGGGAAATCAAACAGAAATGGATAAAGTAAAGATTTGGAGTGTATACACACGAACGTTTTACTTCAAGAGAATTCCTTAGACATTACTTCCTGATGCACAGTAATTCTGCTAATGGAATGGCAATCAGCATTTTAGTGCGTGAATTGATGGTAGTGGGGAGGGGGTGGGGGTTATACATGACGTGTTTATACAGACACAAGAGACTGCAGCTGCCGGAGTCTGGAGTAAAAACTAGCTGCAGGAGGAACTCAGTGGGCCAGTCAGCGTCTGTGGAGGAAAATGCTCAAACTGTGTTTTGGGTGAAGATCCTTCACCTGGATTTATTTATTTATTTAGGTCCTTTTGGCCCTTCAAGCTGTGCCAGCCAGCGACCCCCGACCCCAGCCTATTCTCGGGGCAATCTTCAATGACCAATCAACCTGCCTGGCACGTCTTTGGACTGTGGGGGGAAACTGGAGCACCCGGAGGAAACCCTCGCGTTCCACGGGGAGGACGTACAGACTCCTCACAGAGGACGCCGGTTTTGAACTCTGAACTCCAACACCCTGGGTTGGAGTATCGCCGTTCTAACCGTTACGCTACCGTGGCGCCCAGAGATGGGAAATCCTGTCTGCCGATTATTTGCGGAAGCTGAGGACACCAAAGGGGAAGGAAGGAAGCTCTGAACGGACCCCGCTGCAAACACTGCGATCGCAAAGTCCAACACAACCTTTGTGACCCCGGCGTGATTTGAATGCACGGCCTTCTGGTCTGGAGTCAGGCGTGCCTCCATTGCACCACGAGTCCTCGCACGCTAAGGCATGTTTTTTTCCTTTTTTTTAATTTTCAAAAAAAAAATAAAATCAACAAAAACATACCAGCTCAGACATGTGTAAAAAAGAAATAACCGAAAAAAAAGACATAATATTACAGGGATGCCTATTGTACAAAGTACTCAAAAATACTAAATGTTAGATCTCAAATGAGGGCCATGAGAAATCAGCTGGGGGGAAATTGCTCATCCACCCCCGGCCTCGTCCAGGTAGGCAAGAAATGGATCCCAGATAGCCGACAAATTTTTAATTGAATTGGTTCTCAAGAACCTAAGTTTCTCCATCTGTATGACTGAGATCATATCAGCCATCCATCTCCGAAAGGAAGGGGGAGAAGGTGATTTCCATTCCCTCAAGATAAATCTTTTGGCAACAATCATCCCCAGCATCAGAGACTGTTGTATGGCTGCAGGGAAACAAATAATAGATTGTGAGCAGCCAAATATAGCGAGACCAGCTTCCAAGGGGAAGGATCTTTTATAAGGCCTTTGAGTACCAGTCGAATATTTTAGACCAAAATCCAGTCAGTGATGGGCAAAACCAAAAGGTGTGTGATAATGTGGCTTCCGTCCCTTGGCATCTATCACACATTGGTGAGACAGAAGGGTAAATCCTGTGCAATCTAAGTTTAGAGTAACACTAAAGCATGTTAATGGTGGCACGTGGTGACACACTGAGAGGTTCTCATCTGGGTACGCAGTAGAGGTAGGAGTGCAACCAAGTAGTCCCGTGTATCTCCAGCTTTGTCCAGGTTGTCAACCCCTCCTCTTCCTGGTCAGAGGTCAGTGAATTTTGTGTGGCATGGTGCAGTCCCATGGGATGCCATCACCTTCGCTCTTGGTAACCACGCCGGCTGATAGCGGAGGCCTTGCCAGAAACCTGTGATCAATGGTTACTCAGTAACTTTGGTGCACAGATGGGTCTTACCGTCATGTCCCGGCACATCCTTACTGGCGTCACCAGCCATGTTTGCACTGGGTGCCCTTTGACCTTAGCTGACCATCCCCAGGTCTCCTTGGAAACCGGAATATGGAATGCACTCTCTGGGTGAGTGGTGGGGGCAGGATGTCTCATAACATTTACGAAGTACCTGGGCGGAGGGCGTGGAATTGCCAAGGTATAGAAAGCTACAAACCAAGTGCTGGTAAATGCTATTAGTACAGGTGGCCAACACACATAAAATGCTGGAAGAACTCAGCAAGTCAGGCAGCTTCTGTGGAGGTGAATAAACACTCAACGTTTTGGGCCAAAGCCCTTCTTCTGGACTGGAAAGGATAGGGGCAGAAGCCAGAATAAGAAGGTGGGTGAGTGGGGCGCAAAAGGAGTACTAGCTGGCAGGTGATTGGTGAGACCAGGTTGGGGGAGCAGAAGGTGGGTGGCTGGGGGAGGGGGAATGAAGTAAGATGCTGGGAGGTGATGGGCGGAAGAGGTAAAGCGCTGAAGAAGGAATCTGATAGGAGAGAACAGTAGACCATGGAAGAAAGAGAAGGGGGAGGGAAACCAGTGGGAGGTGATGGGTAGGTGAGGAGAAGAAAAGGGGTAAGAGGGTGGCCAGAATGGGGGATGGAAAAAGAGAGAAGGAGAGAATGAGGAGAATTTACCAGAAGTTAGGGAAATGGATGGGTGCTTGATAGTCAAAGGTTCATTTATTATCAAAAGGCACAACTTGAAATTCTTCTTCTCCAGGTAGCCATGAAACCAAGAAGGAAAGGCAGCATGATCATTGGCCCCCACCCCCACTATACCCCCCCCCACTGTCCCCCCCCCCCCCGCACCATGCACAGAAAACCGAACAAAATGGAACAGGCACATCAACTCCCAAATCCCCCTCCCCCACACAAAAAAACAAGAAAGAACGGGGGAAAAACACAGAATATAAAAAAAACCTATAGGACAGGATTAAAGTCTACAGTCCAAGTCCGCACCCAAAATGTAGAAAACCTGGATAGTGGCAGACCTTTCCCTCTCCGTAGCAGAGCGATCAAAAGACAGGCAGCTGGCACTCACCCTCCGCATTCACCTCAAGGCTTCAGTCTCCCTTATTGCTTGAATCAGCGAACAAAGGAAGCTTACTCAGTATGGGATGTGATGGGCCAAAGAGCCTGTTTCTGCATTGCATGACTCTATTTGATGCTTTAGGGAGGTTGGCATGTTGCAGTGGTTTCTGGCTGTCTTGCACTGACCTACGAAGGACCTTCCTGTAACTGCCGACCAGAACGTCAATGGACTGGAGCACTGAATATTCCAGACCAGTCTAGACCCCACATCAGTGCATCCAACAACTCCCCTGCACAGGAACAACTTCTTGGTCCTTTCGTTGTGCCTGACCTCACCGGTAACAGACCTGGTGAACACGCTGGCCTTTGCAACTATCCGCCCAAGGGCCCCCATAAGCTGCAATCTCCTACATGTGACCCTGCAGTTGTTGAAATTGGAGCACGTGGTAATTTTCTCCACCACGGATAGAGCATGTCCCCCCCTCCACCCCCACCCCTCTGGGGTACAGGAGGCAGCACCCCCTCCTTCGGCTGTCAGCTGTCATCACGGCTCCAACCCCTGACCTGATGTTCAGGACGCTGCCTCCGTGTATTGTCTGCTCCCCTTGTCACGTGTGGCTGTGTGTTGTAAGTGAGGAAACAGATTCGATAGGTCTCAAAGGCAAGGACTCTGGACACAGTCTTGGTAGTAAAGGATTTTATTTACAGAAAGCAAACGTGCGAAAATGGCAAAAGAAGCAACACGCACACACAATTTACAGTAGTCGGATCAGCAATAAAACACACGCGGACAATTAATAAAATCACGTGGGAACAAAGTACGCGCATGCACATACCACCAAGGGAAAAGTCAATACAATACCTGACACCCCTTGACTCTGTGCGGGCACGGCTCTTATGATATTAGGGACGATACCCACACCCCTAACCCTATTCAATGCACAACTCACCAACAGCAGGGTGGTCCCTCGGAGGTAGCAAAAAAGAGAGGGTCAAGCCCACGTGGCTTCCTTTATAGTGCGGCAGGGCCGGTGAGCCCAGCCCAGGTGACTCACAGGGCAGTCAATGGCTCGGTGCCAGCGGGGTTAAGCTGATTACAAAGGTCAATTGCCCAAGGTCAAGTACAAGGCTAATTAAAGGGGCCAATAGTTAGGTGTGCATTGATGGGCGAGGAGGGGGTCAAACCTTGACTGGCAGGTGGCGTGCCTTTCGACCAGGTAAATGGGCAGCGCTGTCACGTGACAGTCACGACCCCTCCAATACACTGTGTTGGTGGGTCAGGTCAAGCCTGCTGCTCCCCTTTGTTGCCCTTCCGCTCCTCCCGCGTTGCCATGGTATCGCTGACCAGGTTTTCACTGCCGCCTGCAGATTGGGCTTGATAACTTTGCCAGTCCTCCAGACTTTCCCCAGAGCTTGCTGGACGTCAGCGCTGCTCAAGAGAAGAAAGCCTTTGATCGCCTGTCTCAGGAGAGTGTTGCCCAGAGTTCCAAGCCTCTGGGCCAGTGGGCTTTAACTGTGGGTGCCTTGGAGCCTGAGAAACCCAACAGTTCAGAATTACACCCAAGAATTTTAGCCACATCTCTCTCCATGAGATAGTGACAGCATTTTATATTTTAGCTGAACCTTTATTCAACTAGACTGGTATTTTGGTTGGCAGCCTGCTTTTCCTGATCTCTGCCCAACGTGGCCATGTGACATCTGGCAGAGGGTTTGTACTGCAGAGTAACACTCAGTAAATGCTGCCGCAACTCAGCAGGTCAGGCAGCCTGAGGGGAAAAAAGAGTTGAACGTTCAGGTCAAGACTCTTTGTCAGGATTGTTGGGTTTATGCTGTTTTACAAAACACACCAGAGATTAACATCAACCCTCCCCACCTCACTGAAGATCCCATTTCTAAATTATCTTTCATCTTTCGAGGGGCTTTTCAACCAATATTATTGATTATTTTAAGTGCAGTCCCTGATGTAACATACATCATGAGTGATCTACATGTACATAGCAAGATCTGAACGCTGAGAAAAATGACCTATCACAGATAATCCCGTTCTTTTATCCAGCATCCTGTATCTTCTCTGCTGCTTTAGCTTGTTATCTCTCTACCCCCCCCCCCCCCCCCCCCCGGGGCCAGTGCAGGATCTCCAGACGCTGCCCGACTGCTGAGCGTTTCTAGTACTCCCTGTTTTCAGGCCTGGTCATTTTTTTCATGTACTGGTCGAACGGGGCTAGTGGCTGGGGGGCGAACTCCCTCGTCCTTCTCCGCATCTGCACCTTTCACATCTGAGAGAGCCCAGGTCTGATTTTCAAGACATCACCTCTGACAGTGCAGCACTCCCTCAGTGTCAGGGAGTCCGAGCCCAGCTTCCAACCTCTAGACAACCGGCTCGAATCCAGCTCCAGGGAGTTAATCCCAACTAGCTTGTCAACTAACTAAACCCAGTGAGTTATCCACTGAGCCACAGCTGGCCCAGCTTCTCAGGGGTAACTGTTAATCTTTAACCAAGTTACTGCGCCGAAGGATTTGGGAGCCCGGTACCCGCAGTACATTTCCACACGAACCGCCCTTCCTACAGAAGGGGTCGCTATTGATCCACTGAAGCCGCTGGCTCCCATTTTCTAAAAACTACTTTGCTCTTGCAAACTTTCAATGATTTGCCTGATCCTTGCAGTTCACGAAGCGAAACAGATTTCTACTGATTCGACGCTTGCTACCGACACAGGTATTCCGTTCCGCCCCGAGCATTCCGCACACCAAGCGGACGCATTCTGGGATAATGGAGGGGGACATTCACTGGGGTCGATCCAGCGGAGGGAGCTTGGCTTCTTTAAAATGAGGGAACTTTAAAACTGCAAAGTCTTCGAGACAGTCTTTACCACGCGAGTCTGTCTCCGGACATCCATCCCAACTCACCCGAGTCCCCTTTTATGTAAATTTTCATTATTGTCGCCATCACCCTGCACCTTTCTTCTGCCAGCCTTTCTCCCCCCCCATAAACTTTTTCCCCTTGTCAGGTTATCTCTGTCGACCGATCACTGCGTTTCTCAGTGCCTCCTCCCACCATCACCACGCCCGTTGTTGCGTTTGGCTCTCTGCCCATTTCCCTCTCGACATATCTTTCTGTCTGCAAGGCTTTCTCTGCCCACAGCTCCCTCCCTCTCCCTCTCTCCTCTGATCCCTCACTTTCAGCCCGGGCTGCTTTGTCTCTCTCTCTCTCTCTGTCCGCCTCTTCCTTCCCTCTCTAGTTTTAATTATCGCATTCCCAGTGGATTTCTTCCTCTCTGTCTCCGCCCCCCCCCCAATGGAGGAAGATTGTGCGAGGTCGGGAGCGGGAAGAGGAAGCAAGTAAAACTAAAACAGCGAGAGCGGCTGCAGTGTTAAAAATATGAGGAGTTAAATGGGAACGAAGGGCGGACGTGGTAAAGGCTGAAAAAAAGAGTGGTTGTGTTTCTGTGCCTGCCTCTGCATTTGAAGTACACATACATCATTGCCCTTTAAAACTTGCTGAGGGAGGATGGTACTGGGAGAGAGGGTAGCTGTTTGTGTGTGCTGATGCATTACCAGTTACTGCTTACTCCTGGGATATGTTTGATTGCCTTAGGGGATCAGGGAAGAAATATCATTAGTCTTTTATCCAACTGCATTTTGCCTGTGCATAATTGGGCGCTGCATTCCGCCACATTACATTGTGCTTTAGATGGTCCTCGTTGGCTGTGCAATACTTGGGGTGCCCGGTTGGCAGTGAATGGAGGTTTATAAATGCACGCCTTTATTTTGCACCGGGCAGAATGATATGCGGCTCTTTTCTTGCCCTTAATCGAATTTTTGCACATTCTCATTCAAATGACGGGCAGGCAAGCTTTGACCAGATGCCATGGAAATTGGTGGCGTCCTCTCGAATAATTGATTGAGGTCAGATGAAGCCTGTGCAGACCCCACGCTCCCCGTTTGCCCAACCTCTTGATATTCTCGTTTTTCCTGACACCTCCATCAGTGAGTCAGGTAACCACTCTTTAACTCCAGCAATGCCATTGTGATGCTGAACGTGTGATAACTCAAAACATCTGAGCTTCCATTCCAGAACAGACTTGTTTTGGGTTAAAACTGGTGTACTGCATCATCCGACGTTTGTGCTGCTCTGACACAACTCGGGCAACCTGGGCTGATCTCCACTTCAGTTGCTGCCTCTGTGGAGTTTGCACGTTGTACTGATGTACCGCGGACAGCATTCTAACTGGCTGGTATGGAGGGGGTGGGCTTCTGCTCGGGATCGAGGTAAGCGGCAGAGAGTTGTAAAATTAGTCAGCTCCATCATGGGTACTGGTCTCTGTAGTATCCAAGACATCTTCAAGGAGTGGTGTCTCCAAAAGGCAGCGTCCATCATTAAGGACCCCCATCACCCAGAACGTGCCCTCTTCTCATTGTTACCATCAGGATGGAGATACAGAAGTCTGAAGGTGATTCAGGAACAGCTTCTTCCCCTCTGCCATCTGACTTCCGAATGCCTCATTACTTTTTATTTCTGCCTTTGCACTGCTTATTTAACTGTTTAATGTATATATTGACCATAATTCATAGTTCTTTTCTATATTATGTATTGCGTTGTACTACCGCGACAAAGTTAACACATTTCATCACATATGCTGGTGATATTAAACCTCATTTTGATTCTCCCTGTGATCTTCCTTCCTACAGGTTGCTTGGTTTCCTCACACGCTCCAGAACTGTGCTGGTAGGTTATCTGGCCACTGTGAACTACTCCCAGCCATCCAGGGACATCAGGAGGAGCTGGTGGGTATGTGAGAGTGAATGGGTTACTGGGAAATGGGAAGGAGAGTGGGACCAATGGGAATGCCATAGACTCAATGGGAAGGAGAGTGGGATGGATGGGAATGCTATAGAATCAATGGGAAGGAGAGTGGGACTGATGGGAATGCTATAGACTCAATGGGAAGGAGAGTGGGAGGGATGGAATGCTATAGATTGAATGGGAAGGAGAGTGGGATGGATGGGAATGCCATAGACTCAATGGGAAGGAGAGTGGGATGGATGGGAATGCTATAGATTCAATGGGAAGGAGAGTGGGACCGATGGAATGCAATAGACTCAATGGGAAGGAGAGAGGGACGGTTGGGAATGCTATAGACTCAATGGGAAGGAGAGTGGGACAGATGGGAATGCTATAGACTTAATAGGAAGGAGAGTGGGACCGATGGGAATGCTATAGACTCAATGGGAAGGAGAGTGGGACAGATGGGAATGCTATAGACTCAATGGGAAGGAGAGTGGGATGGATGGGAATGCTATAGACTCAATGGGAAGAAGAGTGGGACCGACGGGAATGCTATAGACTCAATGGGAAGGAGAGTGGGATGGATGGGAATGCTATAGACTCAATGGGAAGAAGAGTGGGACCGACGGGAATGCTATAGACTCAATGGGAAGGAGAGTGGGATGGATGGGAATTCAATAGTTTCAATGGCTCAGTGGCTTTCTCATTGTATAAGAATATAGTGACCTAAAGTTCAAAGTAAATATATTATCAAGGCACATGTATGTCACCAGAAACAACCCTGAGATTTGTTTTCTTGCAGGCATATTCAGTAATACGAGAATCACAATAGAGTCAGTGAAAGACCGCACCCAACCGGACAGACAAACAACCAATGGGCAAATGACAGAAAACTGAAATTACAAAAGAGAAAAAAAATGAAGTAATGACAATAAATAAATAAGCAATAAGTATCGAGAACATGAGATGAAGAGTCTTTGAAAGTGAGTCCATAGGTTGTGGGAACAATTCGGTGGTGAGGCCAGAGAAGTTGAGTGAAGTTATTGCCTCTGGTTCAAGAGCCTGAAGGTTGAGGGGTAAAAAGTGTTCCTGAACCTCGTGGTGTGAGTCCTGAGGCTCCTGTACCTTCTTCCCAATGGCAGCAGCGAGAAGACAGCATGCCCTGGGTGGTGGGGGTCCCTGATGATGGATGTCACTTTACTGCAACAGCACTCTGTGTCGATATGCTTCATGGTGGGGAGGGCTTTACCAGTGATGGACTGGAATGTATCCACTACTTTTTGTTGGATATTCCATTCAAGGACATTGGTGTTCCCATACCAGGCTGTGATGCAGCCAGTCGACATATTCTCCACCACACATCTATAGAAGTTTGTCAAAGTTTTAGGCGTCATGCCAAATCTTCACAAACCTCTAAGGAAATCGAGGTGCTGCTGTGCCTTCTTCATAATTGCACTTCTGTGCTGGACCCAGAACAGATTCTCTGAAATTATAACACTAAGGAATTTTAATTTGCTGACCCTCTCCATCTCTGATCTCCTGATGACAATTGGCTGATCAAACTCCAGTTTCCTCCTCCTGAAGTCAATAATCAGCTCCTTGGTACATTGAGTGAGAGGCTGTTGTTGTGGCAACACTCGGCCAGATTTCCAGTCTTCCTCCTATATGTTGATTCCTCACACCTTTGATTCGGCCAATGACAATGGTGTCGTCAGCAAACATAAATATGGTTTTGGAGTTGAGCTTAACCTCACAGTACCACATACTGAGGAATGAGTCCCACAGAGTTACAGACTCCTGAAAAACAATTACACAAAAAACTGAGGGACATTGTGAGTGAGGGACATGGGGAGTGAGGTGCTTTGGGACATGGGGAGTGAGGGACATTGGGATTGAGGACATTGGGAGTGAGGGACATGGGGAGTGAGGGACATTGGGATTGAGGACATTGGGAGTGAGGGACATGGGGAGTGAGGTGCTTTGGGACATGGGGAGTGAGGGACATTGGGATTGAGGACATTGGGAGTGAGGGACATGGGGAGTGAGGTGCTTTGGGAGTGAGGGACATGGGGAATGAGGGACATTGGGATTGAGGACATTGGGATTGAGGGACATTGGGAGTGAGGGACATGGGGTGTGAGGGACATTGGGAGTGAGGTGCTTTGGGAGTGAGGGACATGGGGAGTGAGGGACATTGGGATTGAGGTGCTTTGGGAGTGAGGGACATGGGGAGTGAGGGACATTGGGAGTGAGGGGCATTGGGATTGAGGGACATTGGGAATGAGGTGCTTTGGGAGTGAGGGACATTGGGAGTGAGGGATATGGGGCATGAGGGACATGGGGAGTGAGGTGCTTTGGGAGTGAGGGACATTGGGAGTGAGGTGCTTTGGGAATAAGCTTCCACATAAACTGTCTCCAGCGCATCCTGGGAATTACCTGGCGTGAGCGGGTGCCTCACACTGAAATACTTGCAAAGACCGACTGCAGGAGTATTGAGGCCATGATCACCCAGCGTCAGCTGCAGTGGCTGGGGCACATGATAAGGATGCCCCCATGTCGGCTACCCTGCAGACTGTTATACAGCCAGCTACATCATGGTCAACCTCAGCTGGAGGGCCGAAGAAGCGCTTTAAGGATCAGATGAAGAATGCTTTAAGGAAGTACAAGATCAGACCCGAGGACTTGGAGGAGGTTGCTGCTGAGCGTACCACTTGGTGACAGCTGTGTAGGGTCAGGGTTCGTATTCTGGAGATGGAAAGAACGACCAGAAGAGAGCCAGGAGAAATGCAGCCATGGTTGCCACTAATGCCACCACTACTACATATACATGTCCCACCTGCAACAGAGCTTGTGGGTCCGGGATAGGACTGTACAGTCGTCAAAGATCTCACCATTAAAGGAGTGGACGTCGTCATCGGATTTTGATGGACAACCGAAGAGAAGAAGCTTCAAGAGTGAGGGGCATTGGGAGTGAGGGACATGGGGAGTGAGGTGCTTTGGGAGTGAGGACATTGGGAGTGAGAGTCAATCACATTAGGTTTGCAGGATGCTGAGAGTAGGTCACATTCTGAATAAAGATTACTTGCTCTTGAGCTCAGCCAACATAACATGCCCTCTCAACCTGAGAAAGTTATTACATAGATCATCAAAACATCACTCAGTTTTCTCCCCAGGGACTTTCCCTGAATCTGAATACAGCAGAGTAGCAAGATGAAACATGCCTGTACGTTGGGACAATGATGTCAAGGTTCTGGGGCTACTGATCGGGATTCTCATTTAACCTTCACATTTGTTCTGTCTTTCAGTCAGATTCTTCCGGATCCATTCCTTGACTCAAACTAACCTTCATTTTCTTTGACAGAGTTACATCTTATTCATCAACTATGCCGTAACCTTATTACGACATTGCTTTCCCTTCATTCACTGTTTCAAGGATATCAGTACCTGGGCTTGCAATGGCTACTCTACAACAATATTACACCAGTTTTCCAGACCCAGACGTTCTACATTATTACAGAGGGCAAAACCCCTCTGGTGTGCAGCATTGGGAGGACCTGGGAATAGGCAGAATAATGGTCCAGCACAGGCAGGATGGGCCAAATGGCCTGTTTCTGTACTGTGGTGCTCCATGACTCCATGAGTCCGTGATCCTATACTGTTTGGCCTTTGCAGTAGCTGAACCGAGCTTCTCTGCTTCCGTCGGTGTGTCAGAATGGGACAGTGTGCAACACTCATTTGTGGACAACAGCTCACACTGGAAGATCAGCAGATTTGGGGCAGGCCAAAGGGACTGAGTGCATGAGCAGTTGATGTTAGTCTCTGTGGATACAAAGTCAAAGTAAAATTTATTATCAGAGTACATTCAGTATATGTCAGCACATACAACCCTGAGATTCTTTCTCTGCAAGAACACTTAGCAAATCTATGGAACAGTAACTGTAAACAGGATCAGTGGACAACAGACTGTGCAAATGCAGATATAAATAAATAGCAATAAGTAACAAGCATGAAAAAAGATAAAATAGTTCTTAAATGAGTGTAGTTATCCCCTTTCATTCAGGAGCCTGATGGCTGAGGGGTAGTAACTGTTTTTGAGCCTGGTGGTGTGAGTCCTGAGGCACCTGTACTGTCTACCTGATGGCAGTAGTGAGAAAAGAGCATGGCCGGGGTGGTGAGGATCTCTGATGATGGATGCTGCCTTCCTACAACAGTGTTTCATGTAGATGTGCTCAATGGTTGGGAGGGTTTTACCTGTGATGTACTGGGTCAAATCCACTACCTTCTGTAGGACTTTACATTCAAAGGCATTGGTGTTCCCACGCCAGGCTGTAATGCAGCCAGTCAGCACATTTTCCACCACACATCTATAGAGGTCTATAATCAGTTGCTTGGTCTTATTGACATTGAGTGAGAGGTTGTTGTTTTTACACCACTCAGCCGAGTTTTGAATCTCCCTCCTGTATACTGATTCATCACCACCATTGATACAGCCCCCAACAGCGGTGTCATCAGCAAACTTGTATCTGGTGTTGGAGCTGAAACTTAGCTACACAGCCGTAGGTGTAAAGTGAGTAGACCAGGGGCTAAGTACACGTCCCTGTAGTGCTCTTGTGCTAATTGAGATTGTGGATGTACTGAGCCCTGTGGAGTGTAGAGGGCTGAGTGAGGCAGCTGCAGATGATAAATTTGGATTGTGCACTGTTCCATCCCTTTCCAGGGCTTCTTGGCAAATGTTCCAGAAGTAGGTGAAGGATAGTCTCACCTGCAGCATAGGTACCTTGGAGGTAACACAGTGGCATTGAGATTCCAGCTATGCATAAAGACTCTTATGGAGAGGGACTATCTCCTCTCCAGCCAAACAAGATCCCACTGCCTTGTTGAAAGATCTGATGGTTAGACATGCTGCCAAATGACTTCAGCAGTCCGCGCGAATAATCAAAAGGCCGGATCTGTCTTTTTCTCCTGAGAGAACACCCTGTGCACCAGTGCCTGATGGACTGGTGACCTTTTCTGCACTAACTTTTCTACAAGTCACAGGTGATGCAGCTTGTGGATAAAAGAAAAACTGGAGGGCTATGTAGGAGGGAAGGGCTCAATTGATCTTGGAGTAGGTTAAAAGGTCTGCATTACATTGTGTACTGTGTCGTACTGTTCTATGTTTTATGGTGCAGCTGAATGGAACACTACAACAACACGTCCAAGACCATCCTTGGCAGCTTCTACCTCAGGCCACGAACTTATCAATCACCCCTGCTGTGGACCACCTCGAGGTCCATGACGCTCTCGTTACATGCACGCGCAGTTCAACTCTTTGAGTGATAATGCAGAAAGTTTGAAGTTAATAACTCATCTCCTTTTAACACGTCCAAGACCATCTTTGGCAACTTTGAGCAGAGGTGAAACCTCAGCATGTTATTAGAATCAGCACACAGCTTCTTGCAGCCACACATCAAGAAGGTCATCAGGAAAATGGCACTATTGGGTATATTTTTCCACCACTTCTCTGGAGGCTTGTACATCACCTCCCCATGGACCTCCAGAAGAAATGGATGATGGCTCTGGTGAACTTTACTGTGAAGATAAGAGAGTCCCAGAATTTCACCATCCCCTGTGTGAATAAGTGTTTCCTCATTTCACTACTACATGGTTTTTCCCTTATTTTTAGACCACAATCCTGGTAAAAGAGGAACAATAATCCCTGTATTATTAATGCTCATCATCTCCACTTCTCCAACTTATATATCAGCCTTTATTGATAAATCCAACTGGTTAACTTCATGAATGAAGCTATAATGGGAGTAGACAATGTAGGTTGGGAGTTAAAGAATAAACATGAAAAATTAGTGCCAGTAAGGTTACTCCCATTGCAAACTACGAATCTTCAGAACTTTGCAAACAATAAGTTGAAAAAATTAGTTACAGATATGTATGCTAAGATGTGAGATACAAGGGAAAATCTTCAAGGAGTGGTGCCTCAGAAGGTGGTGTCCATTATTAAGGACCCCCATCGCCCAGGGCATGGCCTCTTCTCATTGTTACTGTCAGGTAGGAGGTACAGAAGCCTGAAGGCGCACACTCAGTGATTCAGGAACAGCTTCTTCCCTCTGCCATCCGATTTCTAAATGGACAGTGAACCCATGAACATTACCTCACTCTTTAAAAATTACTTCTGTTTTTGCACTACTATTTTAAATTTTCTGTAACTATTTAATATACATAAACTTACTGTAATTCAGTTTTTTCTATATTATTATGTATTGCATTGGACTGCTGCCGCTAAGTTAACAGATTCCATGACATGCTGGTGATATTAACCTGATTCTGACTCTATTAAGATTACTAAAGCCCCATTTTCATATTGAAGACACTGTGCCTTCAACATGCTGAGGACCAAATGAATCCTGATTCATTCTGAGGATCTGTTTTCTCTGAAGACGCTCCTTAGTAGATTTAATAACTGTGAATGTATTCAGGTTAAATTAATATTTGCATTGAATTTCACACTGAATGATACAATCATTCATTGCAGAAAGAGGCCATTTGAACAATTATGCTTGCCCTATCTCTTTGTGAGTGTTATCTAAATCGTCCCAATTATCTGTAGCCTTGGAAATGTTTCCTATTCAATTATATTCAATTTTATTTAGAAAGATGAAATTGAATCTTCTTCTCCAAAATTTTCATACAGCGCATTCCAGATCACAACAATCTGTTGAGTAATAAAGGCTTCTTCTTCTCATTGCCTCTTCTGCTTTTCATCTTGATCTGCATCCTTTTGATTGTGGTCCTTGTTAGTGTCACATGAGCGACAAAGTGGAAATTGCAAAAATCATTACATTTGCGCCGTGGCTGCCGAAGTGGAAAGAGCGTCATAAAAAAGGCTTTGCAGTTCTTCATGCTTTAAGAACCTCCCAAGGACAGTCATGACTGCTGAACTCACTTTAGTAATGCTGCATTAAAGTTTTGCACATAAAGCTCCCATAAACAGCAATGAGATTATCTATAGTGATGCTGAGAGGCGTCGATATAACCCGCTCATCCAAAATTCAGCAACCCCTGCGGTCCTTCACACCCAACCCTTAGGCAGCTTGGTATTCCCCAACACCCTTCCTCCACCAGGAGCAGCGAGCTCACGTCTCCAGAACAGGAGCTGAAGCCCGTGATCTGTTGACTCAGCGATGAGAGTGCCTCTCCTGAGTCATAATCAGATTGAGGGCAGAGAGTACAATGTTGCTCCTCCTACAGTGGGATGGTTAGGCGCCAAGACTGTTCCAAGATCTCCAGGAACTGCAGATCATTTTCCAGGAAGAAGCTGCTGTAAGAGGAAATGTATTGGAGTCATTGGGATGTGTAAACTCACAGTCAGGCTGCTGGAGGATGGGGTTATCACTTTGATGCATATGGGCGTCAATTTGTGTCTGTGTGGGTTCACACTCGAGGCACAATTCACCCCAAGCCCTGTATTGGGAAGATGCTGGCTTGTATGACACCATCAGTCACATGAATCAGATTTATTATTACTGACATATGTCGTGAAATTTGTTGTGTTACGGCAGCAGCACAGTGCAAAGCATTAAAAATTAAGTTATAACAGGAAACCTATTGTATATATAGTACATACATAACAAATTAAAATAACTTGCAAAAAGAGAGCAAAAATAGTGAGGCAGTGTTCATTGTCTGTCCAGAAACAGACGGGCTCCATGACGTTTACTCGGCTCTGTGCTGAACTGAAGCAGGGGCTGTGGCCTGCTCTATCTGCACCAGGCTTCGTGTCTTTCATTCCAAATGTTACTTGCTTACTTTTATAACTTGCACTATTTGTTTCTTTTCTCTCTCTCTCTCTGCACATTGGGTGTTTGTCAGTCTTTAATTTTTATGGGTTCTTTTGAGTTTCTTTGTTTCGTGGCTGCCTGTAAGAAGGCGAATCTCAGGGTTGTATAATGTATACATACTTTGATAATAAATGTACTTTGAACTTTAAAACATTGAAATCAGATGGCGGCGGCGAAGAAGCTGTTTCTAAAACATTGAGTGAGTGTGTCCCGGCTCCTGCACCTCATCTCTGATGGCAGCAATGAGAAGAGGGCCTGTCTTGGATGGAGGAACACACTAAGCAAGCAGGTTATGAGTGACATCAGCCCGCAATACCAGAGCAGTGAAACTAGAACTCAGCGATGTTGCAAAGTTACATGCTCAACAAGTTTGGAAGAGCTGGCATCTATCTGAGGCAAGGACCTTTTCACATCCCCACCTGCACTCTTTAGAGCCTCCTTCACATACCTGGCAAATAGTGGCTGGTCCATTTCTACTGAGCAACGGTTCAATTCAGCAAGTGCACGTCATCTGATGCAAGAGATGTGGATTGGTGTGCCAAGAGTTGACTTTGCCTGGACTTTTGTGGCCAGAAATAATACTTTTAACTGCCATTCTTCCTGAAGTGCAAAGAGTTACTATAACAGAGCGACCTGCTGGTAAAAGGAGGAAGAGGAGCAGAGATCTTGACTTTCTACTAAGCGTCTTCTAGGGGCCGTTTGGAAAAAGTTGAGTGTGTGTCTTTGTGTTCCTGCAACTCGTCTCTGACGAAGGGTCTCGGCCCCAGACATCAACTGTTTACTCTTTTCCACAGACGCTGCCTGACCTGCTGAGTTCCTCCAACATTTTGTGTGTGTTGCTTTGATTTCCAGCATCTGCAGACTTTTCTCTTGTTTGTCTTCAAGGAGAATGTCTGTTGTGTGCACCTTGATAAGTAAAACTGGGCAAAAAGACTGATATTTTAATTTCAAATCTATTAATTCATAAGATTTACAAAATACATAATTTGGTACATTGGTATTCCTCCGTTTTCAGTACAAACTACGAGGAGTGATTGATAGGTTCATGGCCTAAGGTAGAAGGAGTCAGTTTTAGAAAACCTAGCACATTTATTTTTCCTACATTTACACACTTAGTCCAGCAGTCTTGTAGCATACGGATCCCTTCTTTGTAGAAGTTGGCATCTTGGCCCTCCAGAAGTGGTCCACAGCAGGGGTGATTGATAAGTTCGTGGCCTACAGTAGAAGGAGATGGGTTATTAACTTAAAACTTCCTGCATTTTCACTCAAAGAGTTGAACTGCATGTGCATGTAACGAGAGCGGTATAACTCATCTCCTTCTACCATAGGCCACAAACTTATCAATCACCCCTGCTATGGACCACCTGGAGGTCCAAGACGCTGTCGTTACATGCACGTGCAGTTCAATTGTTTGAGTGATAATGCAGAATGTTTGAAGTTAATAACTCATCTCCTTCTACCTTAGGTCACGAACTTATCAATCGCCCCTGCTGTGGACCACTTCTACAAAGAAGGGATCCATATGTTCCATGACCACTGGACTAAGTGTGTATATGTAGGAGGGGACTATGTTGAAAAATAAATGTGCTAGGTTTTCTAAAATTGACCCCTTCTACTGTAGGCCACGAATTTATCAATCACTCCTCATCTGTCACTCCATCTGTATTCTGTCATACCTGCTCTGACACTTGGCTCATGAATCATCTGATATGGAAAGCTCCTTGCGCTGAGGACAGCAGTAAGTCCGGACAGAGCACTGATCAACTGGAACTGATCCTTTGGCAGATGACCGTAAGACAGAGGAGCCGAATTAAGCCATTTGGGCTATTGTGTCCCCTGCACTGTTCAACCATGGCTGATCAGCCCCTTTCTACTGCTTTTTCCTGTAACCTTTGACCCTTTACCAGTTAAGAACTTACCAACCTCTGCTTTAAACACTGTGGATTCTGGTTACTTGGGCTATAGGTTAATCAGGGCAGCCGCTATAATTCTTAAAGAACAAAAACTAATCAAGAAAATAGCCCATATTCTCTTCATTTATTTGGGACGCTATGCTGCTTATTTGGGACGGGAGACTTGCCGAACAGTTTGGAGCTAGTAGCGGTCCTGTGCACTTGTGTGGCTGTTAGACACTACACTGTTCTTGGAGTGAACAATTTTTAAATAGTATCAGTTGTGTGTGTTTATGTTCAAAAAGCAGTGATTTTAGTCACTAATAATCAGAATCAGGTTTATTTTCGCCGGCATGTGACGTGAAATTTGTTAACGGAGCAGCAGCAGTTCAATGCAATACATAATCTAGAAGAGAGAGAAAAAAAATAAAATGAATGATAATAAATAAATAAGTAAATCAGTTACAGTATACATATATTGAATAGATTAAAAAGAACATGCAAAAAACAGAAATACTACATAGTATAAAAAAATGGGGTAGTGTCCAAGGGTTCAATGTCCATTCAGGAATCGGATGGCAGAGGGGAAGAAGCTGTCCCTGAATCGCTGAGTGTGTGACTTCAGGCTTCTGTATCTCCTTCCTGATGGTAACAGTGAGAAAAGGGCATGCCCTGGGTGCTGGAGGTCCTTAATAATGGATGCTGCCTTTCTGAGACACCGCTCCCTGAGGATATCCTGGATACTTTGTAGGCTAGTGCCCAGGATGGAGCTGATTAAATTTACAACCCTCTGCAGCTTCTTTCGGTCCTGTGCATTAGCCCCCCACCCCCCACACCAGACAGTGATGCAGCCTGTCAGAATGCTCTCCACGGTACAACTATAGAAGTTTTTGAGTGTATTTGTTGACATGCCAAATCTCTTCAAACTCCCAATGAAATGATGAATGATGGTGTTAAATCCCACTGTCTTGCCTTCTTTATAACTACATTGATATGTTGGGACCATGTTAGATCCTCAGAGATCTTGACATCCAGGAACTTGAAACTGCTCACTCTCTCCACTTCTGATCCCTCTATGCGGATTAATATGTGTTCCTTCGTCTTACCCTTCCTGAAGTGCACAATCAGCTCTTTCGTCTTACTGACATTGAGTGCCAGGTTGTTGCTGTGGCACCATTCCACTAGTTGGCATATCTCACTCCTGTACACCCTCTCGTTACCACCTGAGATTCTAACAACAATGGTTGTATTGTCAGTAAATTTATAGATGGTATTTGAGCTATGCCTAGCCACACAGTATTGTGTATATAGAGAATAGAGCAATGGGCTAAGCACACACCCCTGAGGTGCGCCAGTGTTGATCATCAGTGAGGTGGATACAGTATGTTATCACCAATCCACACAGATTCTGGTCTTCCGGTTAGGAAGTCAAGGATCCAATTGCAGAGGGAGATACAGAGGTCCAGGTTCTGTAACTTCTCAATCAGGATTGTGGGAATGATGCTGTTAAATGCTGAGCTATTGTCAATGAACAGCATTCTGACGTAGATGTTTGTGTTGTCCAGGTGGTCTAAAGATGTGTGAAGAGCTATTGAGATTGCATCTGCCATTGACCTATTGTGGTGATAGGCAAATTGCAATGGGTTCAGGTCCTTGCTGGGGCAGAAGATCAGTCTAGTCATGACCAACCTCTCAAAGCATTTCATCACTGTCAATGTGAGTGCTACTGGGTGATAGTCATTAAGGCAGCCCACATTATTCTTCTTAGGCACTGGTATAATTGTTGCCCTTTTGAAGCAAGTGGGAACTTCCACCCGTAGCTGTGAGAGGTTGAAAATGTCCTTGAATACTCCCACCAGTTGGTTGGCACAGGTTTTCAGAGCCTTACCAGGTACTCCAGCAGGACCTTCCACCTTGAGAGGGTTCACCCTCTTTAAAGACCGTCTAACATAGGCCTCTGAGACAGAGATCACAGGGTCATCAGGTGCAGCAGGGATCTTCACAGCTGTAGTTGTGTTCTCCCTTTCAAAGTGGGCAAAGAAGGCATTGAGTTCATCTGGTAGTGGAACATCGCTGCCATTCATGCTATTGGGTTTCACTTTGTAGGAAGTAATGTCTTGCAAACTCTGTCGGAGATGTCACCTCCAACCTCATTCAAAATTGTCTCTTCACCCTTGAAATAGCCTCCGCAAATCATACCTGGTTTTTTGGTACAGGCCTGGGTCACCAGACTTGAATGCCACAGATTTAGCCTTCAGCAGACAACAGACCTCCTGGTTCATCCACGGCTTTTGGTTTTGAAATGTACAGAAAGTCTTTGTAGGCACACACTCATTCACAGGGGTTTTAATGAAGTCAGTAACAACTGCAGCATGCTCATCCAGATTCGAAGATAAATTCCTGAATACAATCCAGTCCACCGATTCAAAGCAGTCCTGTAAGTGCTCCTGTGCTCATATCTTCTTGTTCCTCACTACTCATGCTGCAGTCTTCAGTCTCTGCCTATACTCAGGGAGAAGTACAGCCAGGTGATCAGACTTCCAGAAGTGAGGGTGTGGAATAGCATGGTAGGCATTCTTGATGGTGCTGTAGTAATGATTCAGTGTGTTGCTTCCTCTGGTATTGCAAGTGATCTGTCGATGGTGATTGCTTAGTGACTTTTTTCAGACTGGCCTGGTTAAAGTCTCCCAAAATGATGGTGAAGGTGTTAGGATGCACTGTTTCATGCATGTTGATCCCATTACTCAGATCATTTAAAGCCTGATTGACATTGGCCTGAGGTGGAATGTATACTGCTACCAAAATGACCCCAGAGAATTCCCAGGGTTGGTAAAAAGGACTAATAATTGGCGAGAAATAAGCAATAGGACAATTCAGGACCGTTTTGCTCACTGCAGTTTCAAGCATTCAGGCTTGGAGATGCCAGAAACAGCCGGGAATGAAAATGAAACGATTTCACAACTTCAACAAGTTAGGAACTATGAAGAATTTGAAGGCATCAATAATCATTTTGAATGTTACAATGAAAGTAAAGATTTGGAGGATGCAATCATTGATACCATTGTATGAAGGCAGTTCATTATCTGCATTAGGTGCACTGATTTTGTTCATTTACAGTCAAACAAGAGATCACAGCAGCATACACTGGATTAATTCCTCCATCGATAACTATTAGGAACTAATACACAATTTTATAGTACTGTAGTAGTACTGGTAGTGTTCTAATTTGTTCTGTATTTCAATTAAGTACATAATTTGTTACTCAGTTAAACAGTAGTTTGTCTTTATTATACCTTTTAAATTATTTCCATGAAACTTCAGCTAATTGGGGCAACCACTTAGTTGGGCCAGGATGTACTGGTCTTGATGTTTCCCAATTAACTAGAGTCCACCGTATGCCCAGTGACTTGGCTCCCACAGAAGTCTGTGGCAATGAATTCCACAGATTCACCACCCCCGGCAAAAGAAATTGCAACTCATCTCAGCTCTATAGGACATCCTTTTATTCTACCGCTGTACCCTCTGGTTCTACACTCTCCAACCACTGGAAACAACTTCTTCACATCCACTCTATCCATGCCTTTCAACATTCAGTAGGTTTCAATAAGATTCGCCACCCCTCCCCCCAATCCTTCTAAACCCTAGCGGATCCAACACTAAACGCTTGAGAACACCACTAGTCACCAGCAGCCATCCAAAAAAAAAAAGGCCCCTTTTAATTCCACACTTTGCCTTCTGCCAGTCAGCCAATCTTCTATCTTTTCTGTAATACCATGGTCTCCAGTCTTGCTTAGCAGCCTCATGTGCAGTCTTCTGAAAATCCAAATCGACCACATCTGCTCACTCTCCTTTGTCTATCCTGACTGTTACTTCCAATAGATTCCAAAGAATTTGACGGATTTATCAGGCAAGAATCTCCCTGCTGACTTTGATCTATTTCATCAGGCACTTTTTTGCACCCTGAAACTTCTTCTGAAATAATGAACTCTAAAACTTTGCCAACCTATGATTTCTTGTCATTTGCCTTCCTTCCTTCTTAAAGAGCAGAATGATATTTATGATTTTCTAGTCCTCTAGGACCATTACTGACTCTAGTGATTCTTGAAAGATCACTACTAATGCCTCCACAATCTCTTCACCTTCCTCTTTCAGAACCCTGGGATATAGTCTGGTCCAGTCCTGGTCATTTAACTACCATCAGACTTTTCAACTTCCCAAACACCTTCTCCTTAATGGTAGTGACTACACTCTCTTCTGCCCTCACCCAACCCAACTAGCACTCTGAAATTTCTAGCATACACCTGTGTCAGGACACTGAAGCAGGGACCCAATTGCAGACCAGGTACTGTGCGCACTGAGTAGCAAATCCATAGGGACAACAAAGTCAGCATCAAAGTTCAGGCAGAGATCAAAAATTCCAGAGAAATCCAAAAACCAGAATCAGAAAGAGGTAGAGTCGATACACATACCAACAGAGTTCATATACAAATACTGGAAAGGCTCAGGAAAACTCACTGGCACAATCTGGCAACAAACAGGTGAAAACACAGGACTGAAATACACTGAGCAATAAACAGAGGGGCAGATGATAGGTGGAGCACAATGAGACACAACTGGCAGCAAAACAGGTAATAATGAGAATCAGGTGAGAGGCAGAGTACTCAGTAATACAGGGGCTGGAGTAGAGTGGGAGTGGGGACAGGAGCACATGGGGCATGAAAACAAATGAGCACATGACAATACAAAACCACAGACTGACAGCTAGGGGGAAAATACACAAAAAGACAGCTCAACTGGAGGTACTGACAATACCCTCCCTCTATGGATGCCTCCTGGCATCACGGCGGGCAAAGCTGGTGCTGGTGATGAAAGTCCGTGATGAGAGAGTGGTCCAGGATGTTACGGGCAGGGACCCAGCACCTCTCCTCAGGACCGTAGCCCTCCCAGTTCACAAGGTACTGGAGGCCACGGCCCCAGCGATGAATGTCCAGCAGTCAACATACTGTGAAGGCCTCTGACCCTTCAATGATCTGTGGGGGAGGGGAGGGGAGGGTTTGGGGACAGGACACAGCGGGTGGCTCATGAAAGGCTTGATGCAGGACACATGGAAGGTGGGATGAGTGCAGCAGAGAGTGGAGGGAGCTTGAGACGGACGGCAGCAGGGCTGATGACTTTAGCAATGGGAAAGGGGCCGATGAAGTGAGGGGCGAGCTTGCAGGAATCCACCTTGAGGGGCAGGACTCAGGTTGAAAACCACACACGTTGTCCCTGGTGGTAACGTGGGGCCTTGGAGCGATAGCGGTCAGCTTGATGTTTGATCCTAGCAGAGGCACAGAGAAGGGCAGAGTGAGTGTGCCTCCACGTCCGCTGACAACGGCAGATGCAACGCCAACCTCAGGAAACAGTGGAGGTTGGTAGCCAAGGCAGCACTCGAAGGGGGACAGACCGGTGGATGAGGACGGATGAGAGTTTATAGTGTACTCAGCCCAGGGTAGCTGCTGACTCCACACCGAGGGGTTCTGGGAGACCAGACACCACGATACTGTCTCTAGCTGTTGGTTGGCCCGCTCGGTCTGGCCATCGGTCTGTGGGTGGAATCCTAAAGACAGAATCACCAGGGCACCCAGGAGATTTCGGACTGCCCTCCAGAAGTTGGTGGTGAATTGAGAGCCCCTGTCTGACACAACATCTACAGGTAATCCATGTAATTTAAAAATATGCAGTACTAGTAATTTGGCTGTTTCTTTGGCAGAGGGGAGTTTAGGTAAAGGAATGAAGTGTACAGTCTTGGAGAAACGATCAACTACTGTGAGAATGGTGGTGTTACCATCTGATGGGGGAAGACTGGTGACAAAATCCAGGGCAATGTGGGACCAGGGTATCTTGGGGAGAGACAGGGGTTGTAACAGACCAGCAGGTGACCGATTAGAGTTCTTGCCTTGAGCACAGACTGAGCAGGGTGAGACAAAGTTGCGGATGTCATCGCCCATGGAGGGCCACCAGAACCCCCGCACGATGAAGGCCTGAGTACGCTTGGTTCCAGGGTGACAGGATAACCAGGAAGAATGACCCCACTGCAATACCTGGTGAGCGGACAGAGCTGGGAACATAAATATGTTTAGCGAGGCATTGACTGGGGGCTGCCTCACTCTGTTGAGCAGCTTGCACGGTGGATTCAATGTCCCATTGCTCTGAACCCATGAGACTGTGAGCCTCGTGGGTGCAGCATGAGGGAGGATGACATCGGGTACCTCAGGGGTCTCAGGGGAGGGAAATCTTCGGGAGAGGGCATCAGGCTTTCCATTCTTGGAACTGGGGCGGAAGGACAGAGTAAAATTGAATCTTGAAAAATACAGGGACTAACGAGGCTTGACAGGAGTTGAAACGCTTGCAGTACAGATATATTCCAGATTCTTGTGATCAGTCCAGACTAAGAATGGCACCTTTGCTTCCTCCAGCCAATGCCTCCACTCCTCCAGAGCTAGCTTCACAGCCAGCAGCTCCCGGTTTCTGACATCGTAATTCTGCTCTGTGAGAGTGAGGCAGTGAGAGAAGGCGGCGCAGGGGGGTACCTTTTCATCCTTGGCCGGGCGCTGAGAGAGAACAGCTCCTACACCAATGTCAGACACATCCACCTCCACAATGAACTGCCAGTTGGGGTCAGGTTGTATCAGGATGGGGGCAGAGGTGAAAAGTTCCTTCAGGTCAGAGAATGCTTTTTCAGCAGCAGCGGGGCAGGAGAATCTGACAGCCGATGAGGGAAGAGCAGTGAGGGGTACAGCCAGTGTACTGTAATTTCTGATGAAGCGGTGATATAGAAGTTAGCAAAGCCCAAGAAGCGTTGCAACTCCCGACGAGTCGAGGATTCGGGCCATTCGACCACTGCCTTGACCTTCTGTTGGTCATTCTGAATGGAACTGGCTGAAATTACATACCCCAGGAAGGAAACAGTATTGCGATGAAACTCACATTTCTCAGCCTTCACAAAGAGCTGGTTCTCCAGAAGGTGCTGGAGAACTCTGTGGATGTGATCTGTGTGTTCAGCAAGGGCCTTAGAAAAAAAATCAAAGTGATGTCGACATACACAAAAACAAATTGGTTCAGCACGTCCTTGAGAATGTCATTTACCAGGGTTTGGAAGACCCCAGGGCATTGGTGAGACCGAATGGCATGACCAGATACTCATAACGGCCTAAGGTGGTGTTGAAGGCCGTCTTCCACTCGTCCCCTTTGTGGATGCGGACAGGGTGGTAGGTGTTACAGAGATCAAGCTTGGTGAAAACTGATGCTCCTTGCAGTAGTTCAAATGCCAAGGTCATGAGCAGGAGAGGGTAACGGTTCTTAACAGTGACTTCAAGCAGGCCCCAGTAATGAATGCATGGACGTAAGGAGCCGTCCTTCTTTTCAACAAAGGAAAAACTAGCACCAGCAGGGGAGGAAGATGGCCGGATGATGCCCGCAGCCAGAGACTCTTGAATATACTTACACATGGCTTCTGTTTCAGATACGGACAGAGAATACAGGCTGTCCCTTGGGGAGCTGTGCCAGGCAAGAGGTCAATGGCACAATCATATGAACGATGAGGCGGCAGGGAAGTGGCCCGGGACTTGCTGAACACAGCCTTGAGGTGCATGTATTCAGGAGGGATGGCACTAAGGTCCAGAAATTCTTCCGGGGGGATCTGGGTTTGGAGACAAGGGGATCTGAGCATGGCGGAGGCAGTGGGAGTGACAGAATGGGCTCCAGCCTACAATCTTGCGACTGAGCCAGTCAGTGTGGGGGTTTTGTTTAACTAACCAGGGATGGCCCAGGACGATGGGAGCTTGAGGAGAGTCAATAACATAAAGGGTTAACTGTTCATGACGGTTGCCAGATAAACTGAGACTCACTGGGGCCGTGACATGGGTGATATTAGCCAGTCCCTGACCGTTCAAGGCATTGGCCACCAATGGTGACTGGAGAGCAGATGTGGGTAATCCCCACTGGGCAGCCAAGCCAGATTTGATAAAACAGCCTTCCGCACCAGAATCGACCAAGATGGAGACTACTCAGCGTTGGACGCCCCACTCCAGAGAAGCAGTTGTGAGAGTGAGTGGCATTGAGGAAGGCCGGACAGGGGTCACGCTCACCAGTACTCCTCATGCTACTGGTGAGCGCTTGGCTTTTACTGGGCAGGTGGAGATGAAGTGGCCTGGTTGGCCACAGTACTGACAGGAGTGGGTGCTGATTCTTCTTTGTCTTTCAGTCGGCGTCAGGCACGTACGGTCAACATGCATAGCCTCGCGCTCTGGAACGGGAATTGTAGATGGAGGAAAATGGCAGGGCAATGTAGACTGACGAGGAGCTTGGAACTCACCCCGTGACCCCCAGGGACCCTCTGGAACCCCTCCCTCTGCGGCGCTGCTGAAGGCGAACATCAATACGGATGGCCGAATCCACCAGGGCTTCAAAGGTGGCAGGAAGGTCCTGGGTGACCAGCTCATCCTTGATGTCTTCGGAGAGGCCATTCAGGAAGATGTTGTATTGTGCCTCCGAGTTCCAGCCGCTGGAGGTGGCTAGGGCCCGGAACTCTATGGCATAATTTGACAGATCTGCACCCCTGGTGCATGTGCAGCATTTCATGGGCAGCCTCTCTCCCATGTTTGGAGCAATCAAACACTTTTCTCATCTCCTCAGAAAATAACTGAAAACTACTGCAGGAAGGGGAGCCTGTCTCCCAGACGGCTGTTCCCCATTCTCTCGCCCGACTGGACAGTTGGGTGATGACGTAGGCTACCTTGGCTCAATCAGTTGGAAATGTTATTGGTTGTAATTCAAAAATGAGGGTACACTGGGAAAGAAAAGAGCAGCAGGTACTGGGCTCACCTGAGTACTTCTCTGGAGGAGGCATTGCTGCCTCTCCAGCATTATTTTCCAGTGGCCTAATGTCCACTTATGCCTGTCTTTTACTCTTTATTAATCTGAGAATCAGCTTTTGGTATCCTCATTATATTATTAACTAGTCCAGCTTCATATTTCATCCTTCTTTAGTTGCCTCTGGTTGGTTTTTCAAAGTTTCCCAATCCTCAAGCTTCCCACTAGTTTTTGTGTTTTGCATGCCCTCCCTTTTGCTTTCATGCTGCCTTCGGTTCCCCTTGTTTGCCAAGGTTGCTCCATCCTTCCTTCAGAATGTTTCTTCTTCTTTGGGATGAAATGATTTCTAGCACCCGGACAATCAGTACCGGTGCCCCCCAGGGATGTGTGCTCTCCCCACTGCTCTTCTCCCTTTACACTAATGACTGCACCTCACAGGATCCATCTGTTAAACTTCTCGAGTTTGCAGACGACACAACTGTCATTGGCCTTATCCGAGATGGCGATGAGTCTGCATACAGACGGGTGGTGGAACGGCTGGCCCTCTGGTGTGGTCAGAACAATCTGGAGCTAAATATGCTCAAGACTGTGGAGATGACAGTGGACTTTAGGAGGAGCCCCCCAGTACTCCCCCTACTCACTATACTCAACAGTATTGTGTCTGCTGTGGAGACCTTCAGGTTTCTGGGTGTCACAATCTCCCAGGACCTGAAGTGGACACCCAAGGCGGACACTCTTATCAAAAAGGCTCAGCAGAGGTTGTATTTCCTGCGTTAACTCAGGAAGTACAACCTGCCTCAGGAGCTGCTGATTCAATTCTATTCAGGAATAATCCAGTCTGTTCTCTGTTTGTCCATCACTGTCTGGTTTGGATCAGCTACCAAACAAGACAAGAATAGACTCCAAAGAACTGTCAGGGCTGCGGAAAGGATTATTGGTGTGAAGCTGCCCTCGATCCAGGACTTATATGCATCGAGAGTCAGGAAGCGAGCAAGCAGCATCATTGTAGACCCAACACACCCTGGACGTCACCCGTTCCAATTCCTTCCTTCTGGTAGGTGCTTTAGATCACAGTAAGCCAGGACAAATAGGTACAAGAACAGTTTCTTTCTGTATGCCATCAGTCTTATGAACACTTGAATTTTAGTCTATTATAAACCAAGTCCACCTGTACATGCACAGGTATACCTCATTGTATATAGTTCACGATTATTTGCACTATTGTTTTGTTTGCTTTTTGATTCTGTACAGCGAGAGCTCAGGGAAATCGGCATCAAATTCCCTGTATGTGTCCACATACTTGGCGATAATAAAGGATTCGGATTCTGATGATCCTTTGTCTTCTGAATCACTCCCAGAAACTCCCACCATAGCTGCTCTACCATTATCCCTGCTAGGGTCCCCTTCCAATCAATTTTGGCTAACTCCTCAGTCATGTCTCTGTAGTTACCTTTACTCAATTGTAATACCGATACATCCGATTGTAGCTTCTCCCTCTCAAACTGCAGGCTGAATTCTATCACATTATGATCACTGTCTCCTAAGGGGTCCTTTACCTTAAGCTCCCTAATCAAATCTGATTTATTGCACAACACTAAATGCAGAATGACCTTGTTTGTCCCTGGTTGGCTTGATCTCAAGCTGCTCTTGAAAGTTGTCTTAAAAGTTAAAAGGCACTCTACAAGTTCCTTCTCTTGGGATCCAGCATTGACCTGATTTTCCCAGTCTACCTCTGTACTTAAGTCTCCTATAACCACTGTAATATTATTTTTTACATGCTTTTTTTTTATATATCTTGTTGTAGTTTGTACCCACAACCTAGATACTATTTGGAAACTGTATGTAACCCCCATTGGAGCCTTCTCATTTTGCAGTTTCTTCACTCTTCCCACACAGATTTGATATCTTGGTGATCATTTGATGAAATCATATCTTGATTTCATTTTTGATGTTTGCCTTCGTACATGCCCCTGGGAACAGCCCATAAAGTGTCTAATCTTGTGTCCTGAACTTGGTCAGGATGGCCCTGAATAACATTTACTGTGTCTCTTTCCGGCTGTATTGACAAATGCATTGTTCTATAAGTATTTGAATATTCATCTCAACCCCAGTACAGTCACCTAGATTGGAATGTGCAGTCATGAGGTTTTTGGTTTGTGAGTAGAAGGTCTGATAAGAAGGACCCTACTGAAAGGAGTCTTTAATAAGGACGTCATCACTGAGATATGCCGCATCTTTGAGCCAATTGCTGTGCAGGTTCCTAATCAATTTCTTAATTGCTAAGTAGGTGGCCTAAGTATTGACTTCTATTTATTGGGTTCAAACCAGACTGGAGCTGGAGACATTACAACATTTCATAGTCTGTACATTGGTAAATCACAAATACACTGTGTTCCAAAAGGGCAGAAAACTCATCATTCTGCCTTATCAGTGACCAGCAGGTGGAGTCAGCATACGGACTCTCAGGGATCAGGTTTCGGTACGGTGCAAGATGCCATTAACTTCACTCGGGCCACACTGCAGGTGCCACGTGTCAGCTTGCAGGTAAACCACAACGGGAAAGGTTTCTGCTTCTTCAATGCAACCATCCTCGGAACTGCATTCAGGCCCTGAATCCTTAGCACAGCTCCAACGCCATATTTAAACTGGCTGACGGCACCACTGTCGTTGGCTGAGTCAAGGGTGCTGGCGAGTCAGCACTTGGGAGGGAGGTTGAAAATCTGGCAGAGTGGGGCCACAACAACAGCCGCTCGCTCAATGTCAGCAAGACCAAGGAGCTGATTATTGACCTCAGCGGGAGGAAACCGAAGATCCATGAGCCAGTCCTCATCAGAGGATCAGACGTGGAGAGAGTCAGCAGTTTTAAATTCATTTCAGAGGATCTGTCCCTGGCCCAGTGGCCCAGTGTGCAAGTGCCATTACAAGAAAGCACGACCGTGCCTCTACTTTCCGTACACGGCCCAGTGGCCGCGTCTATGAAGGGGAATAAACATCTGACGTTTCGGGCTGAGACCCTTCATCAGGACTGGAAAGGAAAGGGGAAGAAGCCAGAATAGGGAAGGGAGGGAGGGAGGGGAGGGGAAGGAGGGGAAGGAGGGCAAGCTGGCAAGTGACAGATGAAACCAGGTGAAAGGGGCCGGGTGAGAAAGGGAGGAAGGACGAAGTAAGAAGCTGAGTTGATAGGTGGAAGTGGTAAAGGGCTGAAGATGAAGGAATCTGGTAGGGCAGGGCAGTGGATCATGGGAGAATGGGAAGAAGGGGAGAAAGAGAAAGGCAAGTTAGTTATACGTAATTGGCCTTTCACAAAAGACTGTTGACTTTCACTGATCAATCCACATTGGTCCAAAATAACTGTTAAGTACTTGCAATTGTTCTTTCAGCAACCATCCCCACACTAAAGGTGAACCCCTGATCTCGCACCCTACTCTGTCGTGGCCCTTGCACTCTCTCTGTTTACCTGCACTGCACTTTTTCGACAGCACCAACATTGTATTCGGCATTCTGGTGTTATTCCTCTTTTTACTACCTTGGTGTAATTTATGCATGGACGGATCTGCCTGGATGGTCATGCAAACAAAAGCTTTTCACTGTATCTCGGGTACTCATGTCAATAATAATTCTTATACCATCACTCAGGTTAAAGTGACCAGTGTGCAGTTACTGGGTTTATCTCTACACTCCGTTTTGAACAAGGATGTAACATCGGTAATTTTCCAGTCCCGAAGCACTGACGCTGAATCTATAGATGCTTGAAAGGTTACAGCCAGGGCCTTTGCAATTTCCTCCCTTCTCCTTCAGCTACATCAATGCCTCCATCTGGACCCGGCTGATTTTTTTTTCCACTTTTAAGTGCAATTAGCCTTTCTGGAACCTCCCCTTTATCGAATTTTAGCCCACCCCAAAAGGCAATTACATTTTCATTTGCAGAGGCGTTGAAAGCATCTTCTTCTTCAGTGGAGAACTTTGTACTTCACTCATTTGGTTCCTCGGCTGTGCTGCTAACCAAATATTTCCTTTTTGGATGTTCCTCCACTTTGTGTGCTGAGATGGCAGTGGTGAGACGACAAGTGCTGCCCTCCTGAGGGAGGAGGATTTGCGTTCGTATAAAGAAGGCATGACAGGCAGTTATATTTCATTAGGAATTTGAGGAGATTTGGTTTGTCGCCAAAGATTCTAGCAAATTTCCACAGACGTACCATAGGGAGCATTTGGACTAGTTGCATTACTGTATGGCATGGAAGTGCCAATGTACAAAATTGGGAAAAAAGGTTGCTCAGGCTTAAAACTCAGTCAGCTTCATCACGGGCACCAGTCTCCCCCACATCACGGACAACTTCAAATGACGATACCTCAAGAAGGCCAAACCCGTCATGAAGGAAACTCAACATCCAGGGCAAGCCCTCTTCTCACTACTACCATCAAGGAGGAGGTACGTGGGTCCAAAGATGCACACTCAATGTTTTAGCTTCAGCTTCTTCCCCTCCATCGTCAGATTTCTGAACAGTCCGCAAGCCTGACCTCATTATTTTTCTCTTTTTCTGCATTATTGATTTATTATTTACTGTTATTGCAATTTATGGTCATTTTTAGGCACTGTCCTGCTGCTGCAAAACGGCAAATTCCACAACGTACATGTGTATCAGTGAAAATAAACCTGATTCTGATTCTGAACTGGTGGAATATGGCATCTACTGTATTCACTCACCTTGACTAAAGTCAGTGAATCGCTTGTGGCACAGAATCCAGCTTCTCTCTCCTCCTATGTCCTATTTTGGGTGTTTCTGGGGAATGTGCTGAGTGTCTAAAAATGCAACACATTTGGTCTAATCAGAAGAAATGAAATTAGGAGGCAGCTAAATGGCCTCTGGGGCCTGAATGAAATTCAGTAAAATCTTGACTTTCTTACCCAAATAGGCTTTCTTACCCAAACTCCATATCTCTTAATGTCAGTGGAGTCCAAAAACCTCTTTATTTCAACCTTGACATTACTGAACACATGAGTACCTATAGCCCTTGAGTAGATAATTCCATCAAGTTAGATCCCTCTGAGCAATCATATTCCTCAGTTCTTTCCTAAACATCCAGCTCTCGATCCTGACACTATGAATCCCCTCTTCCACCATCCCATCCTCCACCCTTACCTCCCAGTTCTACATCTCCGATCAGAGGAGGCAGCCTAGTGTAATCCTCTCACAATCTGGAATATTTTAACAAGATCACCTCTCATTCTTCTGAACTTCAGTAAGGGCAGGCTAGTCCTATTCAATCTCTCCCCATAGGATAGAGATCATGAGAAGAGATCACAAAAGGGATGGTGCAGAGAAAGAGATCACAGAGAGAGAGGCCAGTGATTGTGAATACTCGAGTCTCCCAAAGGGTTAGCTATTAAGAGCATAAGACCATAAGACGTAGGAGCAGAATTAGGCCTTTCAGCCCGTTGAGTCTCCTCCACTATTCCATCATGTCGGATTCATCATTCCTCTCAACCCTATTGTCCTGTCTTCTCCCCGTAACCTTTGGTGCCATGATTAACCTATAAACCTCTGCTTGGCCTCCACAGCCATTTGTGGCAAAGAATTCCACAGATTCACTACCCTCTGGCAAAAAAAAAGTTCCTCCTCATCTCCGTTCCAGATGATGTCCCTCTGTCTGAGCCTGTGCCATCTGGTCCCAGACTCCCACACTATAAGAAACATCCTTTCCACATACATTCTATCTAGGCCTTTCAATATTTGATAGGTTTCATTGAGATCCCCCCTCATTCTTCTAAAGTCCAGTGAATTCAGGCCCAGAGCCATAAAAAGCTCCTCATATGTTAACCCTTTCATTCCCAGAACCATTCTCGTGAACCTCCTCTGGACCCTCTCCAATGCCAGCACATTCTTTCTTAGATAAGGGGGTCAAAACTGCTCACAATACTCCAAGTGCAGTCTAACAAATGCCTTTTGAAGCCTTAGCATTAAATCATTGCTTTTATATTCTAGTCCTCTTGAAGTGAATCCAAACATTTTATCTACCTTCCTTACCATTAATGCAACCTGCAAGTTAACCTTTAGGGAATCCTACAAAGGACTCCCAAGTCCCTTTGCACCTCTGATTTTTGAATTTTCTCCCTGTTTAGAAAATAGTCTCTGCCTTTCTTCCTTCTACCAAAGTGCATGACCATATACTTCTCTACACTATATTCCATCTGCCATTTCTTTACCCATTCTCCAAATCTGTCTGAGCCCTTCTGCAGACTCCCTGCTTCCTCAACACTATATGCCCCTCCACCTATCTTTGTATCATCTGCAAAGTTAGCAACAAAGCCATCAATTCCGTCATCCAAATCATTGACATATAATGTGAAAAGAAGTAGTCCCAAAACCTATGGAACACCACTAAGTCACAAGCAGCCAACCAGTGAAGGCTCCCTTTATTCCCACTCCTCACCTTCTGCCAGTCATCTTCTATCCATGCTCCTGTCTTTCCTGTAATAACATGGGCTCTTATTTTGTTAAGCAGTCTCATGTGTGGCACCTTGTCAAAGGCATTCTGAAAGTCAAAGTAAACAGCATCCACTGACTCTCCTTTATCTATCCTACTTGTTATTTCCTCAAAGAATTCCAACAGATTTGTCAGGCAAGAATTTCTCCCTAAAGAAAACGTGCTGACTTTGGCCTATTTTATCAACTGCATCCTAGAACTCAGTCTTAATAATGGACTCAAAGATCCTACCACAGCGCCACGGTAGCATAGTGGTTAGCTGACGCTATTACACCTCAGGGCATCCGGAGTTCGGAGCTCATTTCCTGTCCCGTTCCGTAAGGTGTAGCGGTATGTCCTCCCTGTGGAAAGTGTGGGTTTCCTCCAGGTCTTCCGATTTCCTCCCACAGTCCAAGGACGTACCGGGTAGTTAATTTGTTATTGTCCAGTGATCAGATTATGGTTAATCAAGTTTGGGAGTTGCCAGGGTGGCGCTAAGCAAACAAATAAATAAATAGATAAATAAACATACAAACAAATAGAGAGATAGAGGGATAGATAGATAGACAAATAAATAAAACCTCAAGAACCACCAAAGTCAGGCTGACTGGTCTATAATCTCCTTTCTTCTGCCTCTCTCCCTTCTTAAAGAGTGGAGTGACATTTGCAATTTTCCAGTCCTCCGGAACCATTCCCAAATCTAATGATTCTTGAAGGATCATTACTAATGTCTCCACAATCTCTTCAGCCACCTCTTTCAGAACCATGGGGTGTAGATCATCTGGTCCAGGTGACTTATCTACCTTCGGGCCTTTCAGTTTCCCAAGCACCTTCTCCTTCGTAGCGGCAGCGCTCACTTCTGCCCCCTGACACTCTCTAATTTCCGGCATTCTGCTAGTGTCGTCCACAGTGAAGACTGACGTAAGATATTGAATGAGTTCATCTGCCATTTCTTTGTCCCCCCATTACTATCTCTCTACCATCACCTGAGGTCAGGCAAAGTGCTGCATAAACGCGGATAGTTTTTCCTTTCATTATCCCATTCCCGATCTGACATGTCAGTCCTTGGCCTCCTCTACTGCCACGACGAGCCTACTCTCAGGCTGGAGGAGTCGCGCCTCGTATTCCACCTGGGAAGCCCCGAACTGACAGGATGAACATTGATTTTTATAACCTGATACTTTCTCACCCCCCCCTCTCTTTTTCCATTCCCCATTCTGGCTCCCCTCCTCTGTGGCTCACCTGCCTATCACCCCTCTCTGTAGTTCCTCTTCCATCCCTTTCTCCCATGGTCCACTCCCCTCCCCTTCCTCCTTCTCCAGCCCTTTATCTTTTCCACCTATCACCTCCCAGCTTCTCGCTTCATCCACCTCTCCCCGCCTTACCTGACCTCTCTGTCATCTGCCAGCTTGTGCTCCTTCCCCTCCCCCCAGACTTATCCTGGCTTCTTCCCCCTTCCTTTCCAGACCCGGCGAAGTATCTCGGCCCAGAACACCAACTGTTCATTCCCCTCCATAGGCGCTACCTGACCTGCAGAGTTCCTCTAGGTTCCTGGGTGTTTCTCTGGGGTGCCTCCCCCTTTCCCTGTCGCCACCAGTGACCTTCCCCTTGCTCACCTCCTCATGACTGTACGTCCGGCAATCCCTCATCCTCTTCAATGGTGCCAGAGCTTTGCTTGCATTCGTTGTTCTGCAGCTTTGAAGCCAGCCATCTGCCACCCAGGACTCAAGCCAAACTAATCTGAATGAGGTCCTGCAGCTAAATTTGATGGCTTTGTGTTCCCCATGCTTCTGTGTTTTCCAACCTACCTAGTACTATGCCAGAACAGACGACAGTAGGAATTGTAGTGAGGGTGAGGGAAGAGAAGTGTACTGGATTGTAGGGTGCGGAGGCCATTTGGGACATCAATGCCACTTAATCCTTTTGAAAACAGTTCTCTATTGTCACAGTCTTCCCTTCTTTCCCCAAATCCCTGCATTCTTCCTTAAATATTTAAATTCTCTTTTGAATACTAGTATTGTATCCACCACCCTATCAGGCAGAAAAGTTCCCAATTCTAATCTAAGTTGTATAAAATTATGCGTAAGATACTTCAGGAAGGGGATGCCGAGACAACACACACCCGTCCTTATTGAGGGGTCGGCAGTTTCAAGTTCCTGCATCTCTGAATGCTGGGCCCAACATGCTGATGCAATTACAGAAGGACACACCAGCATATGTATGTAGGAGTTGGAGGAGGTTTGGTAAATCACCAATGGCTCTAGCAAATTTCTACAGACGTATTGTTGAAAATATTCAAACTGGTATCAAGGGGCCACTGCACAGTATCAAAGAAATGTGCAGACGGTTGTAATTTCAGTCAGCTCCATCACGAGCACGAGCCTCCCCACCATCCAGGACATCTTCAAACTGTGATGCCTCAGAAAGGTGGCATCCATCATTAAGGACCCTCACCATCCAGGACGTGCCCTCTTCTCATTTCTACCAGCGGAGAGAGGAGGTACGAGAGCCTGAAGACACACAGGAACAGCTTCTTCCCCTTCAATATCAGATTTCTGATTGGACAAAGAACCTCACTAAATTTTGCTCTCTTTTTCGCTACTTAATTATTTTAAAAAATTATTTCTTATTATAATTTATTGGATATTTTATGTATTATATGGTACTACTGCCACAAAACAACAAATTTCACTACATATATCAGTGATAATATACCTCATTCTGCCTCTGCCTCCTCTTTTGCCCATCTCCTTAAATCTGTGATCTCTGGTATTGACTCTCCAGCCATCCATAATCATGATTTAATCCTTTCATGATTTTCAAAACTCCGCCAACCCCATCACTGCTCTAAGGGGAACTATCTTAGCTTCTCAAGTCTACATAGCTGTCAGATCTGCTTCCTGGAACCACTCCTGTGATCTTCCTGCAACGCACTGCCCAGGAATAGACACAAAGTCCAGCTGTGTTTTAGCATAAATTTCCGTGTTTTATGATCTTTACCTCGACTTGGAAAGTCCTGGCTCCAAAACGCTCTATTAACTGTTTTGTTAACCTGTGTTACCAGACATTTCTGCACAGGGTTTCTTCAGTATTTAACCATCTTTGAAATTGCACAGTGTGGTTTATATTGTACAGTGTGCCCACTGATATGCATTGTCTAATGCTTTTGTGCTGAATTTCATCTCCCATGTGTATACTCATCCCGCCAGCCTGTCTAACTCCTTTTGAAGTCTAGCGCTACCTTTCTCACCGTTCCAAGTTTCAGTATATCTGCACATTCCCTGCGACGAACCCCTCCCAGGATAAACCCAATCAGCATCGGCAACTCAATCCTCCAGGAGGAGTCAGCCATGAGAACAAACAAATGAGCCATGGAAGCTCCGGCAACCAGGTGCACTACTCATTAAGCAACCTATAGACCTGAAAGTACAGGTGTCACGCCAATATTATGTGGGAGAACAATTGTCTCGACTCACCAAAGCCCTGAACGTTAGAAGCCAGATCCTGTTGGTAATTATCACTTATTATATTTTGGAAATAGACCATTGACTTTAATTCTCTCCCACTTTTACCTCAGTATATACATTTTTGTCTCTGCTACTGGTTTCCTTTTTTTCATGTAACTTGCAAATGACAGTAAGAATTGTTCTTGCATCAGACTTCATTGTGAATAGCGGGGCCCTGTAACGGGACATGAGCCTAGGGGCTCTGCCTGCTTGGGGACGATATCAGGAACAATATCTTCGCCCAGAGTGCTCACCTGCAGCTCCCCGCATTGAGACTGGAGTTCATTTGCCAATTTCAGTTCATTAGTTATTGTTACAGGGTCTGTGAGGCCAGATTCAGTGTCCCGGGATACATGAGGCCACTGGGTAACTGAATGGTGGGGCGGATCTGAGGGGTAAATAGCCCATGTCCATTTGATCCTATAGAAACATGGAATTTCCATGCCAGAACTTTGAGAACGATGTCCTCTTCCCTGCACTTACAGCACAGCCCTGTGTTTCAATTTCAACTATTTACCCAATTCCCTTTTGAAAGTTACAGCTGAATCTATTTTTGCTCTTTTAGCTGGAGCATTCCAGATCATAACAACTTACTGCATGAAAAACATTCCCAGCTCCACTCTGCTTCTTTTGCCAGTGATCTGAATCTGCACCCTCTTTTTACCAGCCCTCTTGCTAGTTCAAGCAGTAACCCTTTCTGCATTGAACTCTTGACAATTTTCAACACCTTAATCTCCTCTGACGTTCTGCAGTCCCTTTGCTCTTCAATCACCCAGCAGTGTATTCTGCACTGTGGTCCTGCCATGCTTACATTTCGTTCGGAATTTGTTTCTGCTCTGCATAGCCCTTCTTGCGCAGACGTTACCCCACAAAACACATCGAGGGAAGGAGCCCAAAGCTGGCACACCGGGCCTGAGTTAAGTGCTTCTACCACCTCCGGTTTGAGATGGCAGAGAGATTAAAACCCACTCCTTCTCGACTCTGGGGTTCTCACGAGGTAAACTCAGAGATCTGCCATAAACACCATAGTTCATTCAACCATAAATACCCCATGGACGGTCCCCAGCCCGGCTGTTGGGCATGAGGCTAGCAACCCCATCCCATAAAAACTCAGAGCTACGGAAACGCCAACAGAAGCTCCAAAGATCTCATCCCAAGGGTCTTTGACTAGAAGAACTGTGAAGCTGTGTGGGGGAACCAGAGTCACGGGGCTGATTAGCCGGTCAGAAGACTCCAGCGAGCTGTTACTGGCAGCCTGTGCCCAGCAGGGGCGATAAATAAGTCACTTAACTTTGGAAATCAGCTATGAATTATGTAAACAACTTGCTTTTATATAACACCTTTAAATCGTCCGAAGGCTCTTCATTGCAGTGCAACAAGACAAATTCTCTTTAGACTACCACAAACAGGATAAGCTTCATGAAGAATTTCTGAAGAAGGAAAGGCAGATGTAGAAGTCAGAGGTTTTAACGAGGGAATAACAGAGCCTCAGGCTGAAGGCATGGCTGTTGATGGTAGGATGAACGAGTAGGTGGCGTATGAGAGCCCAGGGAATTGCAGTGATTGGGAGGGTTGTAGGACAGGAGGTGGACAAAGCCCATTTGAATCCAAGGACAGACACAATCATTGTTACCTCTGGACAGTGTCAATAACCTGAGAACATTGGGCTTACACTGACTAAACATTCTGTTGGCTTTTCTCCTGTTCTGCTGATCACCCTCTCACTATAAGAACATTAGACCTGGGAGCAGGACTTAATCAAAAGACTTCTGAAAATCAAAATCAGAATCAGGTTTAATATCAACGGTATACATCATGAAATTTGTTGCTTTGCAGCATCAGTACGTTGCAATAAACAATCATAAAAACTAAATAAAAACTATAAATCACAATAAGTGTTGAGTAAATAAATAAATAATGCAGAACGAGAGGGGAAAATCCTGAGGTGGTGTTTACAGGTTCACAGTCCATTCAGAAATCTCCTGGTGGAGGGGAAGAAGCTGTTGAGACCTTGACTTTTGAAGGTGTCCTGGATTCTCGGGAGGCTAATGCCCATGAAGAAACTGGCTGAGTTTACAACTTTCTGCAGCTTTTTTCAGTCCTGTGCAGTGGTCCCTCCATACCAAATGCTGATGCAATCAGTTCGAATGCGCTCCATGGCACATTTGTAGAAAATTGCCAGTGTCTTTGGTGACATACCAATTCTCCTCAAAATCCTAATGAAATATAGCTGCTGTCATGCCTTCTTTGCAATTGCATTAATATTTTGGGCTCAGGACAGATCCTCAGAGATGTTGACACCCAGGAACTTGAAACTGCTCATCCTATCCACTGCTGATCCTTTGATGAAGACTGGTCTGTGTGTCCTTAACTTTGCTTTTCTGAAGTCCGCAATCAGTTCCTGGTTGAGTGCAAGATTGCTATTGCAACACCACTCAACCAGCTGATTGATCTCACTCATGTACGCCTCCTCGTCACCAGCTGAAACTCTGCCAACAATAGTTGTGTCATCAGCAAATTTATAAATGGTATTTGAACTGTGTCTAGCCACACAGTCATGGGTGTAGAGCAGTGGGCTAAGCACACATCCTTGGCGTGTGCCAGTGTTGATTATCAGCCAGGAGGAGATGTTATTTCCCATCTGCACAGACTGTGGTCTCCCAGTGAGGAAGTCAAGGATCCATTTGCAGAGGGAGGCACAGAGGCCCAGGTTTTGTAGCTTGTTGATTAGAACTGAGGGCGTGATGGTGTTGATCGCGAAGCTGTCGTCAATAAACAGCAGCCTGATGTAAATTTTACTCTTGTCCAGGTGATTCAAGGCTGAGTAGAAAGCCAGTGGATTGCAGCAATAGGCAAATTGGAGTGGGTCCGGGTCCTTGCTTAGGCAGGAATTGATTCTAGCCTTGACCAACCCCTCAAAGCACTTCACAGCAGATGTGAGTGCCACTGGGTGATAGTTGTTGTGGGGGCTCACCCTGCACTTCTCAGGCACTGGTGTAATTGTTGCCCTTTTGAAGCAGCTGGGAATCTCCGACAGCAGCAGTGAGGGATTAAAGATGTCCTTGAACACTCCCACCAGTTGGTTGGCACAGGCTTTCGGAGCCCTACCAGGCACCTTGTGAGCGTTCACGCCCTTGAGAGATGTTCTGACGTAGGTCTCCAAGACAGAGATCACAGGGTCACCAGATGCTGCAGGGGCCCACATATCTAAATACAGTACATCTGCTGGTTCTCCCCTATCTATTCTACCAGTGATATTGAACTCTTGTGCAAGTGTATAGAGTCTTCCCTTATTATCTATTTGAACACTTCATTATTTATCACGAACACTATCCATCTTGCCTTAACCCCTACTGTTTAAGAGCAAACTCATGTTCTTCAGATAGCTGGAGTTTCTCTACGTCCTCTCCAAGGCCCTGACATGCTTCCAAAAGTGTGGGACCCAGTGTGTCTTTTTCAAACTCATACAAGCTTCACTGGCAAAATCAGCATTTATTGTCCACCCTTAACTTGCCAGATGATGGGTCTGGACTTGCACATAATCCAGACAAGGTAAAAGACGGCAGAATTCCCTCCCCGCTGTTCATTAATGAACTCAGTAGGACCTCATGGTCACCACAACTGACACGAGCTTCTTTAAAAAATTCCAGATGAATACATTGCATAAGCTTCCCTGCTGTCTTAGTACGACTTACATCTCTGAATCAACCAGCCCCCTTCATGCTAGTTCATTAACCTAACTACCACGCACTGTACCCCATCTTGACACTAACCAGTGATCTGTAAAGGTTTAACATAACTTCCTTGCCTTGTACTCTTGTTTTTCATTGCTTTCCTATAGTAGGATACAATGGACTCTTGATCTGATAATCTCCCTCATTGTCATCTTGCACCTTATTGTCTACCTCACCGCACTTCCTCTGTAGCTTTACACTGCATTTGCAACACGAAATGCTGGAGTTACTCAGCAAGTTAGGCAGCTTCTATGGAGAGGAGTAAACAGTTGAAGGTTCTGCTGCAAAAGGCAGGATCTCCTGCTGGCCACCCTCTACAATCTGACTTCCCGTTCCCATTCTGAGATCTCTGCCCATGGCCTCCCCTACTGCTGTAATGAGTCAAACTCAAGTTGGAGGAGCAACACCTCATATTCTGTCTGGGTAGCCTCCATTCCGATGGCATGAGTATCAATTTCTTTAATTTCTTCCCCCCCCCCCCCCCCACCTCTCGCTTTTCCATTCCTTACTCTGGTTACCCTTTCACCCCTCCTCCTCCCCTGCCTGACACCTCCCTCTGGTTTCTCTCTGCCTTCCTGTTTTTCCGTGGTCCACTGTCCTCTCCTATTAGATTTCTTCTACTTTAGCCCTTCACTTCTTCTACCTATCACCCACCCACCTTCTGCCTCACCTGGTTTCACCTATCACCTGCCAGCTTGTACTCCTTTCCCTCCCCCTACCTTATTATTCTAGATTCTGCTCCCTTCCTTTTCAGTCCTGATGAAGGGTCTTAGCCTGAAACATTACTTGTCTCTTCCCCTCCATAGACACTGCCTGACTTGCTGAGGTTCTCCAGCATTCTGAGTGTGTTGCTCAGAATTTCCAGCATCTGAAGAATCGCTTGTGTCTATGATTCATAGTCTCTCCTTTCCTGGTCGAACGTCCACTTTCTGCAAACTTACTGATGAATCATTAAACTACTGATTTAAATGTAAGTTGACTCTTGAGTGTTTTGCTTGCATCTATGTGTTTACATGTGTGTATCCTTTAAGTATGTGTCTACCCACACTTGCATGCCTGTGGGTCTTTCTGGGTTTGTGTATGACTGTACACAAGATGCTGGAAATCTTGAGCAAGTCACTCAGAATGCTGGAGGAGCTCAGTAGGTCAGTCAGTACCCATGGAGAGGAATAAACAGTCCACATTTTGGCTTGAGAGCCTTCAGAATCGGGTTTATTATCACTGATGTGTTGTGAAATGTGTTGTTTGTGGCAGCAGTACAGTGCAATACATTAAAAAAATGCTCTGAGTTGCATTAAGAAATATAAAAATAACTAAATAAGCAAAGAAAAAAAGAACAAAATGGTGAGGTAGTGCTCATGGACCATTCAGAAATCTGATGGTGAAGGGAAGGAGTTGTTCCTAAAACATTGAGTGAGTATCTTTAGACCCCAGTACCTCCTCCCCGATGGGAGTGATGAGAAGAGGGCATACCCCGGATGGTGAGGGTTCTGTTTTTCAGTTGCCACCTTCTGGAGGCACCGACTTTTGTAAACATATGTGTATATTGACGTATGTGTCTCAGATGTACCTGTGTGTGTGTCTCAGTGTATATGTAAGTGTGTGAATCCCTATCCCTGTGCTTACCCCAGTGTGTTTGTGTGTGGCTGTGCCTGTGCGGGAATCAGTGTCACTGTATGTGTCTCAGTGTGTTTGTGTGTGCACACTCAGTGTGTGTCTATGCTTGCCTCAGTGTGCTTGTGTGTGTGTGTGTGTGCGTGTATGTGTGTGTGTATGAGTGTGTGTGAGAGAGAGAGTCCTAGTGTGTGTGTGTGTGTATATGAGTGTGTGTCTATGTGTGTATCTGTGTGTGTGAGAGAGGGAGAGAGTCCTAGTGTGTGTGTGTATGAGTGTGTGTATATGTGTGTGTGTGTGTGTGTGTGTGTGTGTGTGTGTGTGTATCTGTGTGTGTGAGAGAGGGAGAGAGTCCTAGTGTGTGTGTGTGTGTGTGTGTATCTGTGTGTGTGAGAGAGGGAGAGAGTCCTAGTGTGTGTGTGTGTGTGTGTGTGTGTGTGTGTGAGAGAGGGAGAGAGAGTGGCTGTGTGTGTGTGTGTGTGTGTGTGTGTGTGTGTGAGAGAGGGAGAGAGAGTGGCTGTGTGTGTGTGTGTGTGTGTGTGAGAGAGGGAGAGAGAGTGGCTGTGTGTGTGTGTGTGTGTGTGTGTGTATCTGTGTGTGTGAGAGAGGGAGAGAGTCCTAGTGTGTGTGTGTGTGTGAGAGAGGGAGAGAGAGTGGCTGTGTGTGTGTGTGTGTGTGTGTGTGAGAGAGGGAGAGAGAGTGGCTGTGTGTGTGTGTGTGTGTGAGAGAGGGAGAGAGAGTGGCTGTGTGTGTGTGTGTGTGTGTATCTGTGTGTGTGAGAGAGGGAGAGTGTCCTAGTGTGTGTGTGTGTGTGTGTGTGTGTGTGTATGAGTGTGTGTCTATGTGTGCGTGTGTGTGTGAGAGAGGGAGAGAGAGTGGCCTTGTGTGTGTGTATATGTGTGTGTGTGTGTGTATCTGTGCGTGTGAGAGAGGGAGAGAGTCCTATGTGTGTGTGTGTGTGTGTGTATCTGTGTGTGTGAGAGAGGGAGAGAGTCCTAGTGTGTGTGTGTGTGTGTGTGTGTGTGTGTGTGTGTGAGAGAGAGAGAGGGAGAGAGAGTGGCGGTGTGTGTGTGTGTGTGTGTGAGAGAGAGAGGGAGAGAGAGTGGCGGTGTGTGTGTGTGTGTGAGAGAGGGAGAGAGAGTGGCCGTGTGTGTGTGTGTGTGTGTGTGTGTGTGAGAGAGGGAGAGAGAGTGGCCGTGTGTGTGTGTGTGTGTGTGTGTGTGTGTGTGTGTGAGAGAGAGGGAGAGAGAGTGGCTGTGTGTGTGTGTGTGTGCACACACGCGCGCATTTGGGGTGGGGGGGGGACAGTGGGAGGAGTCTGGCCAAAGGTTGCATTCACTCAGTGGCAATGTAACTCTGTGAGTTGGAGGGGGAGGGGAGGAGCAGGAAAGAGAGAGGGAGAGAGAGAGAGAGAGAGAGAGAGGGAGAGAGAGTTCACATTCTGCTGTGTCTGTGTAATGGAAAATCCCCTCTGGGTGGGATGTGTGCAGCTGTATATCGAGTTACAGCGTCTGATTACAGGCTCAGCTCTGCCTCCATCCCCTCTGTCTCAGGCCTTTGTGAAACCTCAGAAAGCTCCTTCCTTTTGATCAACTCCCCTAACCCGTACTTTAAAGATTAGAATAAAAACTAATGTTTGATATTGCTCAGTGGCCAAGTGAAACTAATGTGGCAAACCAGACCATCTGTATGTGATTAAGAATCAAGTCCCCCACATCTAAAACCCGGGTGCTAGCAGAGGAAAAAATATTTTTGACTGGTTGAGTGAAATGATTGCTATTTTGTAAAATTGTTTTTTTACGTTTGCTGTGACCTGGCATCTTTTCTTTTCTGGCTTTATTCTCGAGGCTGGCCCCCTCGCAGGATTTTATTTCCCCCCCCCCAGAAAAGTTGCCTCTCATGAGAATTCTGACGCCCCCGTCTCCCCTCGTGCTGACCCACCCTGCAGTATGGTTCCCATTCTCTCCCGAAGGTGTCGGTTCCCGCTGGGATGCTGGTCCTCTCCTCCGAAGGTGCGATCTCTCACTGCGGTACGGGTTTCAGATGGAGCACACATTCTGTTTATTCTGTGTGAATAAGCAGAGAGCCAGAATCAGTTTTTATATCACTGGCATATATCATGAAATTTTTTAACTTTACGGCAGTGCTACAATGAAATACATGATAAATTAATATTGAGAAAGTACATGTCTATTAAATAGTTAAGCTAAAATATGTAATGGGAAAAACCAGGAATTAAAAAGTAGTGAGGGAGTGTTCTTGGGTTCAATGTCCATTTAGGAATCAGATGGCAGAGGGGAAGAAGCTGTTCCTGAGTCACTGAGTGTGTGCCTTCAGGCTTCTGTACCTCCTTCCTGACAGTAACAGTGAAAAGAGGGCAGGCATGTCCTTAATGATGGGATCCTTCATGATGGACACCCTGTTCCTAAGGCACCGATCCTTGAAGATGTCTTGTAGATGTACTACGGAGGCTGGTAACCAAGATGGAGCTGACTAATTTTACAAGTTTCTGCAGTAGCCTTCGCCCCCATACGATGATGCAGCCAGTCAGAATGCTCACCATGGCACACTTGTGAAAGTCTTCATGTGTCTTAGTTGACGTGTCGAATTAGCCCCCAACCAGTCACCGCACGGTCCAGGGGTGGGTTCACCACACCGCTTCAGCATAGGACACCGAAGCTAACAAGGTCTCCCACACCTGTTTTGCCATGACCAGCCAACTCAGCACTGGGAAAGGACTGAGCAGCTGAACAACAGCTTGCACTTGCTAACATGATAAATCATCACAGGGCCATCAACAGACAATGTTTGTCATTAAGACCAGGACAGGTCCACACCACCATGTTCAGGAACAGTTAGTACCCTGCAACCAACATGGATAACTCCACTCGCCTCACACTGAACTCACTCCACAACCTATCGATTCATTTTCAAGGACTCTACAACTTGAGTCCTAAGATAATTTATTGACTTATTATTTGCATGATTTGTCTTCTTCTGCACATTGTCAGTCTTTATGTATAGTTTTTTCCATATACATCCTATTGTATTCATTTTCCTGTAAATGCCTGCAAGAAAATGAATCTCAAGGTAGTATATGATGATATATGCATACTTTAGTAACAAATTTATTTTGACCTTTGACTTTGAAGTGGCCAGAGCTTGGTCACAGCTCTTAAAGGAGTAGAGTGGGATGCAGAGTTGGAGAGCTCCAGAGATCAACTCTGTGTTTTTCGGCAAGGCTGATGGTGATTGGGGAAAGTGAACAATGCTGATGAAAATACTGGAGTGGTTGGACGATTGTGCAGTTGGAGGAGTTACGGAGATGTGGAAAACCAATCAATGCCACAAGCAAGATCAGCATTTATTGGCCCTCCCTTGTTGCTTTGAGAAGGTGGTGGTGAGTTTTTCCAGAAAGCAAGTTGTACAACTGAGCGGACGTTTAAAATCAAAGGGCCTAGAATTGCACATAGTCCCTGACAAGGCAGGGACAACAGCTCTCTACCTAATCACATCAGGGAATCGGCTGATCTTTATAACAGCCCAACACATTTTTTTACACCAAATTTTTACTTACAGATTTTTTTAAAGCAAAATTGAATTAAAATTTGTAAATTTCCTTTAAATTAAATATAATGAACAAGTCATTCCATTAGTCATTACAAAATATTTAATTGTTTTATGTCCATGAAATCCTTTTGCTCCTCAGTGGCCACATCTGCCTCCATATGTGAGTAATTTAACATTCCTCAACACGTCGATTCACCCCATCACACAGTCAGTCTAGAAGGAATCACTTCTAGTTCAGGTCAGCCTGACCTAAATACTCTCTTTTGTACAGACGTGGATTACACTTCCAAAAGTTAAACTGGCAGAATCAAATTTCCATTGGCAATAATAACAATTCTCCTCATGAAATTCTCTTGCATTGAGACATAACATGAACTCTCCTCTCCTGTGCTTATGGTCATCCGCCTCTGACTCATTTGGCAGAACGTAGAGACGATATCCGGGATTCAAAGCTCAAAGTAAATTTATTATCAAAGTACATTCAAATCTGGCTGAATGGTGCCACAACAACATCTCGCTCAGCGTCAGCAAAACTGAAGATCTGAGTATTGACTGCTGGGGGAAGGAACTAGGGATCCATGAGCCAGTCCTCGTTAGGGGATCAGAAGTTAACTTGAAATTACTTGACATTAACACTGTCTTAAACTTCTGGTTTAAGGTGGTGCTGGTGAGATACAGCAACGATTTATCAAACAAAACTACTAACTACTCAACTAATCACAATGTTTTATGGAAAATGATCACTAGAATCAATAGCATGTAACTTCCCTTTTGGAGTTGAGCTTTTGAACCGCTTGGATGACCTGGCATTTTTGCAGTGTGAACGGAAGTCACGAAGGTGCAGAATAGCTGTGGCATATTGAGTATAGATCAAATCAAGGTGGTGGAGCCCAGCCCCGAAAGCAAGGAACGAGCCAATGTTTAGCCATTGCTGGAGCAGACTTGGAGTCAATTTGAAGCGGTGGGGATCCCTTCCAATCCTGAAGAAGGGTCTCAACCCAAAATGTCTACTCTTTACTCTTTTCCATAGATGCTGCTTGGCTTGCAAATTTTATTTCATCTGGTTTGTTTGGAGCAGCCAAACTTCTAAGCAAACTTTAAACCTCATGTACTCAGCAGACTTGGCACACACTTCTCATTGGCTATTACATTTGCTTTAAAATACTGCTCAATTTGCTCAGTATACATAAGCCAGTTATCTGTTGTGTAATCAAACGCATCAGTTTTTCCGATGTTGCCAGTCATTTCTGCTCCTTTTTTAATTATTAATTTCACCTGGTACTCTGTTTATGAACTCATGAATTCTTCTGTATTCTGCCTTTTTTAAAACTTGACCAAGTTTGCCCTTTCCGAAGAACACGTGCTGTGCTGTTTTTATACTCGACTATTTCTTGCTGCACTTTTTCTTTTAACTCAACTATCTCGCTGAGCTTCAACAGGTAGTGTCTCGGGTCCGATTAAAACTTCTTTGTCAGCATTGTTATGTTTTGTAACACTAAAATGTAAAACTAATTGGAAGAACAACAGGGAGTTTGAAATACGAGTCTAACTTCATTTTTACTTTTAAGTGAAGTGGGAATGTATGATGTGGTAGAGTCATGATGTATGCCAGTCACTTAGTTTTACTTTATTGACTAGAAAGAACCAGAGTCTACAAGTCAGTGAATTCGAATGAATCAAGGACAGTGGCAGTAGACAAACCAACTGTCTGTTTTCTTGCCATGAGATCGAAGGAATGGAGGCTGCCATTTTGTGAAGCTACTCTGTATCCTCCATTTTGTGAACTGGTTTTGCTCGGCTGAGTGGGTGTTTTAGAGTAGACACAGTGAAGCGCCAGGTAATCTGCTGGACTAGAGATAATTTCCAAATAAGAGGTTATTTGTGAGGTGTTCTTTTGTAGGATATAACATGCAGGTTTGTGAATGGTGTGGTCTGTGTCTTCCCTGAATGACTCAAGCTGGTTACTGGTTTGGTAACTGATTTGGAACAAATGGTCATAAATTACCAGTTGTCACTTGTGGAAGAGGGCAATATATGGATGCTGGCTTGGACCAGAGCCAATGAGAAGGTGACACAGGTTAATCAGATGACCTCGATCCAATGAGATAGAAATGCAACATATGAACTGGTAAGGAAAGTGTACAAAAATGAGAGGCTTCAAATGCAAGACAGCGACAGCTCTCTGGAGACCAACCATCGTGGATGTGGAGGACTCTACGTTGGAGTGTAGACTCCTTTCCTGGGCATAACCTTTTCTATTCTTTGACCATTCATGGAGGGTCAGGGAAACTTGGTGAGCACATAGGTACTTAGTTGTATACATTCATGTGCTTTTTAGTTAAGACAATAAAGGTAGTAGTAGTCAGTAAATAGAGATTCTCCCTCTGCCTAATTGATCATTATCACTAAGGGGTCATCCTTGTAACAACATATAACCCATAATGACTTATTTAAATGAACAAGAATGCTTTATCAAACATTTACAATATCACTTACACACTGTTGAAATATTAAATACACAACCGTTTTGAGGGGAGGATAGTGTTGAATGCTGAGCTGTAGTTAATGAAAAACATCCTGACGTAAGCATCTTCACTGTCCAGTTGTTCCTGAGCGCAGTGAAGCACCAATGAAATAACATCTGCTGTTGATCTGTTGCAACTGTAGACAATTTAAAGTACCCATAAGATATAGGAGCAGAATTGGGCTATTTGGCCCATTGAGTCTGCTCTGCCATTCCATCGTGGCTCCCATTCAACCTCATTCTCCTGCCTTCTCCCCATAACCTTTGACACCCTGATTAATAAAGAACCTATCAACCTCTGCCTTAAACATGACCAAATGAACTGACCTGCATAGCTTTCTGTGGCAATTAATTCCACAGATTCACCACCCTCTGGCTAAAGAAAGTTTTCCTCATCTCTGTTCTAAATAGATGTCCTTCAGTTCTGAGACTGTGCCCTCTGGCGCTAGGCTGCCCAACTATAGAAAACTTGGTCTCCACGTCCCTTTCAATATTCAAACGGTTTCGATGAGGTCCCCTCATTTTTCTAAACTCAAGTAAGTATAGGTCCAGAGCCATCAAACGCTCCTCATATGTTAACCCTTTCATTCCTAGGATCATTCCCATGATCCTCTTCTGAAACCCCTCCAATGCCAGCACATCTTTTTTAGAGAAGGGGTGTAAAACTGCTCACAATACTCCAAGTGAAGTCTGACTAATGCCTTACAAAACTTCAGCATTACATCCTTGTGTTTGTATTCTAGTCCTTTTTTAAAAATCCATACCTTTCTTCCTCCTGCCAATGTGCATGATCATACATTTCCCTACACTATATTCCATCTGTCACTTCTTTACCTATTCCCCCAATTGGTCTATCCTTCTGCAGACACCCTCAACACCACCTGCCCTTCCACCTGTCTTCATAATGTCATCAAGCTTGACCACAAAGCTATCAATTCCTTCATGCAAATCGTTGACATACAATGTCAAAAGAAGTGGTCCCAACACCGACTTCTGTGGCTAACCACTAGTCACTGCAGCCAACCAGAAAAAGCCCCTTTTATTCCCACTCTTTGCCTTCTGCCAATCAGTCAATTTCTATCCATGCTAGTACCTTCCCCATAATACCATAGGCTCTTACCTTGTTAAGCAGACTCATGTGCAGCAACTTGTCAAAGGCCTTCTGAATATCCAAATAAACAACATCCACTATCCACTCTCCTTTACCTATTCTGCCTGTTATTTCCACGAAGAATTCCAACAGATTTGTCAGGCAAGATTTCCTCTTGAGAAAACCATGCTGACTTTGGTTTATTTTATCATATACTTCCAAGTACCCCGAAACCTCATCCTTAATAAAGGACTCCAATATCTTTCCAACCACTGAAGACAGGCTAACTGGCCTATAATTTCCTTTCTTCTGCCTCCCTCCCTTCTTAAACAGTGGTGTGACTTTTGCAATATTCCGGTCCTCAGGCACCATTCCAGAATCTGGTGATTCTTCAAATATCATCGCTAATGCCTCCACAGTCTCTTCAGCTTCAGACTTTTCAACTTCCCAAGCACCTGCTCCTTAGTAATAGCAATGACACTCACTTCTGCTCCCAGACGCTTGCATTTCTGGCATTTTGCTCATGTTTTCCATAGTGAAGATATCTCTTTGTCAGTTTTTGCCCTCCCCCCCAACACTATCTCTCCAGCATAATTTCCCAGCAGTCTGGTATCCACTCTCGTCTCTCTTTCACTTTTTATATACCATATCCAAAAAATCTTTTTGCATCCTCTTTTATATTATTGGCTAGCTTACCATATTTCATCTGATTTTCTCTTTATGGCTTTGTTTAGTTGCCTTCTGTTGGTTTTTAAAATCTTCCCAATCTTCTAACTTCCGAATCAATTTTGCAATATTATATGCTCTCTCTTTTGCTTTTATGCTGCCTTTGACCTCCCTTTTCAGCTACTGTTTCCTCATCCTCCTTTTAGAACATTTCGTCATCTTTGTAACGTATCCTTCCTGTGCCTTCCAAATTTCCCCCAGAAACATCTGCAATTACTATTCTGCCACCATCCCATGCGAGTGTCCCCTTCCAATTAACTTTGGCCAGCTCCTCTCTCATGCCTCTGTAATTCCCTTTACTCCACTGTAAAACTGATACATCTGATTTTAGCATCTCCTTCTCAAACTGTAGGGTGAATTCTATCATATTATGATCACATGTTCCTAAGGGTTCCTTTACCTTAAGCTCCCTAATCAAATCTGAGAGCTTACATTACTTTACTTTTACTTTATACTTCATTGTCGCCAAACAATTGATACTAAAGCGTACAATCATCACAGTAATATTTGATTCTGCGCTTCGTGCTCCCTGGAGTACAAGTCAATAGTAAATATAATAAAAACTTAAATTATAAATCATAAATAGAAAATAGAAAAAGGAAAGTAAGGTAGTGCAAAAAAAAACGAGATGCAGGTCCGGATATTTGGAGGGTATGGCCCAGATCCGGGTCAGGATCCGTTCAGCCGTCTTATCACAGTTGGAAAGAAGCTGTTCCCAAATCTGGCTGTACGAATCTTCAAGCTCCTGAGCCTTCTCCCAGAGGGAAGAGGGACAAGTGTGTTGGCTGGGTGGGTCGTGCCCTTGATTAAACACCTGTTTCTCTAGTGGGCTCAACCACAAGCTGCTCTTGAAAGCCATCTTGTAGGCATTCTACAAATTCCCTCTTTTGGGATCCAGTACTAACCTGGTTTTCCCAATCTCCCTGCATATTGAAATCCCGCATAATTATTGCAACATTGCCCTTTTTACATGCCTTTTCTATCTTCTGTTGTAATTTGTAGCCCACATACCTGCCAATCTCTAATGCACTACAAGATCATTCAAATATAACACTGTCAATCCTGTATTCATCATCCTTTTTTGATTTTGGCCCCTGTTACACTATAACTCATCCCACTGACTGCAATTTGGCCCTATCATCTGCCTGTCCTTCCTCACAATCTCACTGCATCTACTTGTATACCAACTGCTCCATCCTCAGCCTTCTCACTCTGGTTCCCATCCCCCTGCCAAATTAGTTTAAACCCTCCCCCACAGCTCTAGCAAATTTGCCCGCAAGGATATTGGTCCACATAGGACTTGTTCTTTTTGTTTCAGTCATACCTTCTCCAGTAGAGTTCCCAATGATTCAGAACTCTGAAACCCTACTCCCTACACCAATTCTTCATCCACCAAGTCATCCTATTCTTGCCCTCACTGGCACAGGTGGAAATGCTGAATTACTATGCTGGAGGTCCTGCTTTTCAGCTTTCTGCTTAATTCCCTAAATACTCTCCTCAGGACCTCCTCCCATTTCCTGTCAATGCCGTGGGTACCAACGATTTTGGTGTGTTCACCCTCCCCCTTAAGAATGCCGTGGACCCGATCTGAAACATCTCCGAGTCTGCCACCTGGTTCTGTTTCACGTCCACAGAATCTGCTTTCTGCTCGTCTAATTATGGAATTTCCCATCATTACTGCACTCCACTTCTCCCCCGTTCCCTTCTGAGCCAGAGAGCCAGACTCAATGCCAGAGAACTGGTCGCTGTGGTGTCCCTCTGGTAGGTTTTCCACCCCACCCCCAGCAGTATCCAAAGTGGAATACTTATTATTGAGGGGAATGGCCAGTGGAGTACTCTGCACTGTCCGTCTATTCCCTTTCCCTCTCCCGATAGTCACCCAGGTACCAGCCTCCTGCAACTTGCAGGGTTGACTATCTCCCTGTAGCTCTTAACTATCACCTCCTCGATTCCTCTATGTCAAAGGCCACACAGCTACAGCTCCAGTTCATTAACAGGGTTTCTAAGGAGCTGGAGCTCAGCGTACTTCATGCAGATGTGGTTATCAGGGAAACTGGAGGTCTCACAGAGTTTCCACATCTCTCACACCACTAACTCCAAACCCATTCTCAGCACACTAGCTATAGTATCTATTAACAGCAAAAAAAAATACAGCCTGCTTCTGTGCTTGTCCAAGCCTGTTCTCATTCAAGCTTGTTGAGCCAAAGCCTGACCTCTCTAACACTGGGCCACTCCCACAAATGCTGCTCTGCCTACACCTCCCTTCTTTTTATTGGCCCCGTGCTGCTTGAGGCCCATCAAAAAGAGCTGAAAATTCTGGAGCTCTTTTTAAACCTCACACTGTGTCACCAACGAACTACCTTTCGTGCTGATTTCAGCCCGCCAAAAACAGTCAAAAGCAATGGACCTCTTGTTAAACCTTGCGCGGCGTCACCAATGAATGACCTTTCACGCTGATTGTCGCCTGATGAGTGGATCCCAGTCACTCTGCAGGTAGGAGATGATGTACTTCATGACCAACCTCTCAAAGCACTTCATCACAGAGGCTGTAAGTGCTGCTGGAAAAGTCACTGAGGCAGGTTACCACATTCTTCTTGGGCACCGGTATGATTGAAGCCTGCTTGAAGCTGTTGAGTACCTCAGACTGGCAAAGTGAGAGGTTAAATATATCAGTAAACACTCCACCCAGTAGATTAGCACAGGTTTTCAATACAAAATAATCTGCAGGTGCTGGGGTCAAAGCAACACTCACAATACGCTGGAGGAACTCAGCAGGTTGGGCGGCATCTGTGGAAATGATTAGTCAATGTTTCAGGCTGGAACCCTTCGTCTTGGCCAGTGATTGATCCTCCAGTGAGGCTATACGAGTAGAACCTAGCTATAAGAGAGAGTCTATCACTTAGCTAGTGCTGGACTATAAATCTCTCAATAGCCAATCAGAAGGACAGATATATAGGCAATTTACAGAAAGGTATAGAACAATAGGATTACAGATTTAAACTTTCTCATTATTAACTGGGTTTACCTTAGTGCAAGGGGTTTAGATGGGGCAGAATTTGTGCATCCACGAAAACTGTTTGAGACGTGTAGAGAGTCTCACTAGAGATGGGGCAATACTTGACCTTATCTTAGGAAATAAAGTTGAGGAAATGGTGGAAGTGCCATTGGGGACTTTGGGAACAGTGACAATAATTATATAACTTCAAGGTAGTTAAGGAATGAGGGAAGGTTGGTCAACAAGTGAAGATCTTAGTTGGAGGAGAGCAGATCTCAATAGCATAAGTGCATTCCACCATGCATTTAGTTAGTCAAGGAGATCTGCATCTCACTTCAAGGTCATGGTGTTTGAATCATAGCTGATACAACAACACAGTGTCTATGATGACATTTTGGAAGATCTACACACCTAGTCCTATGATACAGTCCTTACCTCTTGGGCAGCAATTTCTCTTCCCTTTTCAAAAAGTATCCAATTCTCTTCTGCAAGTCAGCCCTTGAAATTGCTCCAACCATGAAAGCATTGCACTGCAGATCATAACAGCCACTGTGGGGGACAAAATCTCCAAAAATCTGCACAGTCTAGTTACTGATCTCCCTGCCCATGGAATTCTGTCTATGTTTTCTATTGAAACCTCTCATAACTCTGAAAACCTATTAAATCTTTGTGCTCTTGACCTTCTCTGCTGTATGGAAAGCAAATGCAATATCCCTAGTCTCTTCACTTTATCCATGGCCCTTTTTTTTGTAATTGACTGAGTTTGAAATATTCAGGCAGATTTTTACTGATACAGCACAGAAAAGGACTATTCAGCCCATTGTAGGTATGTGTGCTGGCTCTTTGGAAAAAATATCCAGTGAGTTCCACTGCACCTGCTCCTTCCCCGTTGCCCTGCATAAAAAGATTTCATTCTCCATTAAAATGAAAGAGGCAAAAAGTTCCATTTAAGCCAACCTTCCATTTAAGCTGCCATTTAGTAAGAGTAACAGTGTGGTTACAGAGACCAGGATCGGTGTAACCTAAGCTCTCTGCAACTTCTGTGTTTATCTCTCTCTTGTACTTCTACATCCAAAAATAATATTGGCAGATTACGCTTTGAAGAATGTTCCATCTCTAAATGGCAGGAGAGAAATATTTCAGTCCTTAATCACTTAAGAAGCTGTCCGTTGCAGAGTTGAAGTCTTGGAGGTAACGTTCACCATCATGGAACATCTAAGAGACAAAGTTCAAGTTCAGGTTTATTGTCATTCAACCATAAAAACAATGTTCCTCTGGGGCCAAGGAGTAAAACACAGTACATACAGTCACAAAATAATGTTAGCACATGGCCTGAAGATAGACACGCAAGATCAAAAAGATGAGTGTTGGCTATTCATCTATAAAGGCATCACACCAGTTCATCACTTTTTCCAGATTATTACCTTTATTTTCAATTTGTTCTGAGGCCTCATCCAATCTACTTTACCGATTTCTGTCTCTTCATTCCTGTACAGATCTCCACTCTCCAAACTCCTGGTTACTCCTTTTCCAATACTGCTCAACAGCGCCTGCAGATTGGGTTCACGTTGTCCAACATTGTTTTCCTTTGTTTCCTCTGCATGGCTCCCCTCAGGCATCAAGAAACCATCTGGAAATGCACAACCCCTGGTATCACTTCAGGAGGAATTTGTGAGGGGGCTGCAAAGGGTATAGCAGAAAAATCGGAGCATTTCTATGGAATAACTCCACAATCCTCCTGTTTTAAGGAAAACAACCCCCTCATCTTCCATGCAGATCGTTCATCATCCTGACTCTCAAAACCTCATTTCATTCCTTTTTGCAGCACGCACAAAACACTGGAGGAACTCAGCAAGTCGGGCAGCGTCTATAGAGGGGAGTGAACAGTCAACGTTTCAGACTGAGACCCTTCATCAGGTCTCAGCCTGAAACTTCGCCTGTTTATTCCTCCCCATAGATACTCCCTGATTTGCTGAGTTCCTCTAGCATTTTGTGCATGTTGCTCAAAATTTCCAGCATCTGCAGAATACCTTGTGTTTATGATTCATAGTCTCACCTTTCCTAGTCCAATGTCTACCTTCTGCACGTCTATTAATGAATCTAAACGCAAATTGACTCTTGCCTGTTTTGCCTGTCTATATGTGTTGACATGTGTGGACCGTTAAGTGTGTATCTGCCTGCACTTGGCATGCCTGTGGGTTTTTCTGAGCTTATCTATCCAAGGGTATGTATACCTAGATACAACCTAGATACAACAGATTGCAGATACTAGACGTCTTGAGCAACACACACACACACACACACACACACACACACACACAAAATGCTAGAGGAACTCAGCAGATGAGGCAGTATTTATGAAGGGAAATAAACAGTTGATGTTTTGGGCTGAGAGCCTTCAGAATCAGGTAATCAGGTTTATTGTCACTCTTTTGATTTCATTCCTTTTGTTTGTGCAGAACCCCCAACCTCATCCCATTCACTCTCATCGTACAGAATCCCATTGACCCAAACCCCTTCCATTTTATTGTTTGTGGGTTCACCAAGGTCCAAAAACTCCTCCATTCTTGCCAATTGTACCAAATCCAATCAATTTAAGGAAAAAGTTAAATACTGCTGATGCTGGAAACCTGAAATTTAAACAGAAAATGGTGGAAATACTGAGTAAGCCAGGTAGCATCTGTGGAGAGTGAGACAGTCAACATTTTAAGTCCAAAAGCTTTCATCAGCCAGTCGCCTTAACCCTTCTCCATTACTATGTAGAATTCCAAATGATCAAATTTCTCAGAGCACAGTGTTTTCAGAAGGTGGTGGGGCTTGGAAAGGACACAGAGACAGAGAAGTTGGAGCCCATTAAAGAAGTTCGAAGAAAAGGATGAGTGTTTTGAATCTGAACTATCTGACCAGGAGCTGGTGATGGGCAGCAGAGGGGAGAACGGGGACGCTGCAAGTTTAGGTGGGAGATGGGAGATGGGAGAGGGGAGTCAGGAAGTAACGGTACACATAGTTGAAAACTGGCTGCATTAAGGGAGTAAATGTGGAATGAAAAGCACAGGTTTGAATTGCCGCAGCGAGTCAGGGGTGTCAGGAATGCTGCACTGAACTAAAACGGATCAGCAGCAGCACAGAGGAACGCGGAGGGAGAAACAAAGAGAGACTGCAGTCAGAGCAACTATCACGCTGATGTTAATTGCAAGCTGGCAGGTTGTTTTGTGTTAAGGCTCAGTTAAATGCAGAGAGTAACTAACCCCTGGTTAGCTGGTGAGTGGATTCTGCGATACCCCATTGATACTATTACCCACCCTTGTGTCATTCACATTGACTGCACTCCGGGGAGTGTCCTGGCAAACTTCCCAACACTCCTTTCGGTTCAGCTTGAAGCTGACTACATGACGCTTGACAACTCTGGCTGACCTGCAATGTCTATTTTAGCAGCATTCTCGGCGCTTTAATCGGAACTGTGGTACCCGATAACAGCCTCTCAACATTCCACTGCTCGTCACGCTTGGACACTTTTGCCCGGCAGCACCAGGTGTTTTTGGGTGTGGATCTCCTGAGGGCTCTGATACCCGTGTGTCTGCCTCAGGCCAGGCAGCGAGCTTCACCCTGGATTGCAGCTTAAAATATGGCCCACAACTTGTATTTATAAAGCAGCTTCAACATACAGTACTGTGCAGAAGTACATACATATACTGTACATGCACAGTACCATAGCAATTTTATGTATTGCACCGTACTGCTGTCACAAAAAAACAACTAATTTCATGATGTATGAGTGTTGATAAACCTCATTCTGATATGGGTCTCTGTTGTGGACTGAGAGTGGGAAGGGGGCAGGGAGGGGGGAATCATAGTTGGGAAAAGGGGAAGGTGGAGGGGAGTGTGTAGAAAGCACCAGAGAGACATCCCGTAATGTTCAGTAAGCCAGTTGTTTGGAATCAGATGACCTTGCTTGGAGTCTCAGGGCTGGGTGTGTCTGCTCCCGTGCTAACCCAAACTCTGCACCCCCCCCCAACCCCTGGCACTCCCACACCCCTACCCCGGCACTCGACACTTGCCGTTCCTAACATCCTTTGCTCCAGCCAGATCTACAAACTTGCTCTCTGCTTCACATTCACAAATACAGTACTGTCCAAATGAGAGTGAGAAAGTGTGAGAGAGTGTGAGAGAGAGTGAGACCGTGAGAGAGTGAGAGTGTGAGAGAGTGAGAGAGTGAGAGAGTGAGAGAGAGAGAGAGAGAGAGAGAGAGAGAGTGAGAGAGTGAGAGAGTGAGAGAGTGAGAGAGTGAGTCTGAGAGTGAGAGAGAGTGAGAGTGAGAGAGTGAGAGTGAGAGAGAGAGAGTGAGAGAGAGAGAGTGAGAGAGTGAGATCGTGAGAGAGTGAGATCGTGAGAGAGTGAGAGGGTGTGAGAGTGAGAGAGAGAGAGAGAAGAATGAATTACACCAAATTATTAGGACACATTTCCAAAATCTTCAAGGAGATAGAGTTTGAGGAAAAACTTAAAGGAGAGGGTGCTAACAAGGCAAGGTGATTTCAGAGTGAATTTCACATCTTAAGGTTGCCAATTTTGGAAGGATGGAGGTGTAAGGAAACCCAAAAACAAAGAATTAGAAAATTTCACAGCTCTTATATTGCAGTGAGAGGTTCTGGAGATATTGGAAATTCCCAACAGATTGGGCAGCAGCTATAAAGGCAGAACCAGGGTCAATGTTTGAGCTTAATAACCTTTCTTCAGAAATGAAGTATTAACTCTGTTTCTCTCTTTACCATTGTTGCCCGACCTGCTGAATATTTCTAGCATTTTCTGGTTTTACTTCATATTTAGGAAGTTTTGCTCCTTGATACAGGGAGGAAAACTGGTCCACGAAAGTGGTGACTGAGATTTGATGCAAAGTGCTGGAGGAACTCAGCAGGTCAGGCAGCGTCTATGGAAATGAATAAACAGTCAACATTTTGGGCCGAGACCCTTCTTCAGGACTAGAAAGGAAGCGTGGGTGGTGTTGGGGGGGGGGTGAGTGTGGAAGAAAGATACCAGAGTAAAAAGGTGGTGGGAGGGGAGGGAGGACTAGCTAGAAGATTAAAGTGAAGCCAGATGGGTAGCAAAGGTAAAGGGCTGGAGAAGAAGGAATCTGGTAGGAGAGGAGGGTGGATCATAGGAGGAAGTGTGGAAGGATGGGCACCAGGGGGAGGTGATAGGCAGAAGAGGTAAGAGGCCAGTGTTACTCAGAATTTTCAGCATCCACAGAATCTTGCGTTAATGAAATTTGATGTCAATTCCAGCAACAGTATTGGAGTTACGAAGGAGCTCAAGTTTTTCAAGGATGAATCTCCTCCATCCCTTTAACCTTCTCCACATTCTATCACTCCAAGCTGCTGCCATATTCAAGGTTGGTTTTCTCACATTAGGTGTTTTCAGATGTCAGTTTTGTTCTCCGTCTGTTCTCCTCCATTCGGAGCGTGAGTGACTTGGGCAATGGCAGCCCTGTAGCAGGCTCCCTCTTCTTCAGCCTGAAAGACTTAAACTCTCTCTCGCTCTCATTGGTGTGGGAGAATCTGGTGCCAATTCTCAAGTCGGGGAACTTGGGAAAAAGCGATGCGGCACACTTCGTCATTGCAAATCAGCAACTCGTTTAGTTATCCTTCCCCTCTCGCTGTGGAAGGGTGACACCTCCCTGTCCCTTTATTTGGGAGAGTGAGAGCTTGTGGTAAGAAATATTGTGGAATATTGGTATATAAGCCAACATTCTGAGGAGACAAAACCCTCAACTGCACTCTGATGACGGCTTCTCAATTGGAGCCAAAACGTCTGCAAACGTTTTTGCCAAGCTCGGCGATCAAACAAACTTCCAAACAACTAGCCTGTGGTATGTCGAATTGTTGGAGTGAACGATTAGTTTTTGTTGGACTGCAGATCATGGTCTTTCTTGGGGGCTTTGCTATTGCTTGCTTGGTGCTGATGTTTTTTTTGCTGAAGTAAGTGGGGAAGGGGGAGGGTCGTTGCTTTGCTGCTGCTTGTGTGAGTGGGGTGGGGGCTTTGGGGTTCTAGCGTTTTTACCGTTACTCATTCTATGGGGCACTCTTCTGTTTTTGTGGATGTCTGTGAAGAACAAGAATTTCAGGATGTATATTTCTCTGATATTAAATAGAACTATTGAACTCTGCTCTGTGTATTCTAACTTGCATCAATGACAGAGCAGAGACACAGAGGCCGATTTTCGGACCCCAAAAGAGACCTAGGTTCATGGAATAATAAGTGAGCTCCACGTACAAAAAGAACCAGCTCCTTGGCCAAGGTTTCATCTTAAATTGTAATTGCTGATGAATGCTCAGATGTTAGGGCTTTTTCCCTTATAAACAGGAACGGCTTCTGGAAACACTGCAAGGACCCAAGATGAGCCTTCAGGAATCATAGGATGGGAATGTCTGCAGGAAGCAAACCTCAAGAATTTCTCTGCAGGATCCTGGTCCCCTTCTGAATGATGAAAAACATATGGTATAGCAGCTCAAGTCCACCATCCTTCTGTTGCCACGAACCAAACCAACAAGAACAATTGTCCCTTTTAAACAGGCATTCATGTCTTTATGTCTAATTTTAATTCCAGGCACATCATTGCTTCTAATAAAAAAATCATGAGCCTATACTCAGAACTGCCATTCCCAAGTCCTACACTATTTTGCTGGTATTTAGAAGTAGAAGATTTCCGAACAGTATTTTGAAGAACATAAAAGAGTATAGCACAGAATGGGCCCTTCAGCCCATGATGTTAGCCAACCTTTTAACCTACTCCATGATCATAGGGCCTCTGCCCCTTCCCCCTTCAGTCCTGACAAAGGGTTCCGGCCCGAAACGCTGACTGATCGTTTCCACGGATGCCATCCGACCTGCTGAGTTCCTCCAGCGTGTTGTGAGTGTTGCTTTGACCAGCGTGTTGTGAGTGTTGCTTTGACCCCAGCATCTGCAGAGTATTTTATGTTTACATCAAGCTAACCTTTCCCTTCTTCATATCCAATAACCATTTTGCTTTCACCCATGTCCCTTAAATGTCCATAATGTACTCGCCTCTAGCAGCACCTCCAGAAATGATTGCAGGCACTTGTACTTCCTTTGCAAAAAAAACTATCACTGGCATCTCCCTTAAACTTTCCTCCACTCACCTTAAAAGGATGCCCTCTGATAATAACCATTGCTGCCCTGGATAAAAAGCCTCTCATTATGTTATACACCTCTATCAAGTCCCCTCTCATCCTTCTTCACTCCAAAGAGAAAAGCCCAAGCTCGATCATCCTTTCCTTATAAGACATGCTCTCTAATCCAGGCAGCATCCAAGTAAAGAAAATCAAGAAGAGCTAAACACAAGAGGTTTTGCAGTTGCAGGAAACCTTGAGCAACACGCACAAAATGCTGGAGGAACTCAGTAAATCAGGCAACATCTTTGGAGGGGAATAAATATTTGACGTTTCAGATGAAGGATCTTGGCCTGATGTGTTGAGTTCCTCCAACATTTTGTGTTTTGTAGAACTCCACTGCATCTTGGGGCTGAAAACAGAAGGTACTCAATTTTGGCACATTGCTCCTTGTGGGCCTTGCTGATGGCAACTCGGGAGAACGTCAGGAAGTGGAGTCAATCAAAGCTGACAGTCCCTGTGACCCCCAACATCTTGAGTGTGAAAAGGGGACCGAGGATTTGGGTAAGCCATGGAATGCATAGAAAATACATGTCCTGCCCTCCTGCTGGTGAGGTCGAGTCCAACAAAATAGCCCAAGTCCCTCTCCTCAGATGTCTGAAGCAGCCCTCAGTTGCTCAGGAACCAAAGGAAAAGTTGCTGTCACGAGGGAAGTCTCCTTTTTTGGCAGCCTCCGAAGGTGGACCAAAACCAGGAGCACTTGTGGACGGAAGGCACAGAGCCAGGAGCACAAAGCACAGATTGATCAGGAATATTACAAATAACTAAATCCCTGCCCAATCACCAACAGTGTCCCCACAAAATCATTCAGAGTCTTCCCCAACCAGAAATTCTGGATGAACCATGAGATCCACAGTCTGCTGAGGGCCAGATCAGAGGCATTCAAGTTTGGCAATGAAGAAAGCTACAAGAGGTCCAGGTATGATCTCCGGAAAGGCATCTCTTGGGCAAAGTGGCAATTCCAGACTGAACTTGAATCAATGGAGGACACTCAACAGCTGTGGCAGAGCTTGAATGCTACCACCTCTTACAAAGTGAAATCAAGCAACATATGTGACAACAGGGCTTCGCTTCCAGATGAGCTCGATGCCTTCTATGCTCACTTTGTCCATCAGAACATGGAAGAACCATCACAAACTCCTTCAGCCCCCAATGATCCTATGATTTCAGTCTCTGAGGCGAACAGGAGAGCATCATTCAGGAGGTGAACCCATGGAAAGCATCTGGCCCAGATTGGGTACCTGGCCAAGTACTAAATAGCTGCACTGATCAATTGACTGGAGTTGACCGATATCTTTAATCTCTCGCTTCAGCAGTCTGACGTACCCACCTGCTTCAAGCAGGCTTCATTTACACAGATGCCTGAGAAGAACAAGGTAACCTGCATCAATGACTATCATCCAGTTGCTCTTACATCCACTGTGGTGAAGTGTTTTGAGAGGATGGTGATGAAACATATTAACTCCTACCTGAGAAACAACTTAGATCTGCTCCAATTTGCCTACTGTCACAACAGGTCAACAGCAGATGCCATTTCATTGGTTCTTCATTCAACCCTAGAACATCTGGAGAGCAAAGATACATACATCAGGATGAACTTTATTGACTACAGCTCAGCATTCAATACCATCATCCCCTCAAAACTAATCAGTAAGCTCCGAGACCTTTGTCTCAATACCTCCTTGTGCAAAAGGATCCTCGATTTCTTCACTTGCAAACCCCAGTCACTTTGGATTGGCAAAGATATCTCCTCCACAATCTCCATCAGCACAAGTACGTCACAAGGCTGATCTACCCTGCTCAACGCTTTTCACTTATGACCGTGTGGTTAAGCATAGCTCCGATGCCATATTTAAGTTTGCTGACGACAGCACTGTCATAGACCAAATCAAAGGGGGTGACAAATCAGCATATAGGGGAGAGATTGAAAGTTTGGCTGGGAGGTGCCATAACAACAACCTCTTACTCAGTGTCAGCAAGACCAAGGAGCTGATTATTGACTTTAGGAGGAGGAAATCGGAAGTCGGTGAGCCAGTCCTCATCAGGGAATCAGAGGTAGAGAGGGCAATGACTTCAATTCCTTGGTGTTATCATTTCAGAGGCCTTGTCCTGGACCCAGCACATAAGTCCCATTACGAAGAAAGCACACTAGTGCCTCTATTTCCATAGCAGTTTATAAAGGTTCAGCATAACATCTAAAACTTCGACAAACCTCTATAGATGTATGGTGGAAAATATACTGACTGTTTTCATAACAGCTTGGTATGCAAACAGCAATGCCCTTGAACAGAGAATCCTATATAAAGTAATGGATAAGGCCCAGTCCATCATGGGTAAAGCCCTCCCCACCATTGAGCATATCTACACGGAGCACTGTCACAAGAAAGCAGCATCCATTATCAGGGACCCCCACCATCCAGGTCATGCTCTCTTCTCGCTGCTGCCATCAGGAAGGAGGTACAGGAATCTCAGAACTCACACCACCAGGTTCAGGAACTGTTATTATCCCTCAACCATCAGGCTCCTGGACCAAAGGGGATAACGTCACTCAACTTCACTTGTCCCATCACTGAACTGTTTCCACAAGCTATGGACTCATTTTGAACAACTCTTCATCTCCCGTTCATGATAATTATTGTTTATTTGTTTGTTGATTTAGTTATCTGTTTATTTGTTCAGTTATTTATTAATTATTCATGTTATTATTTCTTTTTTTGCACAGTTTGTTGTCTTCTGCACACTGGTTGTCCACCAAGTTAGTATGGGTTTTCATTGATTCTATTATGGCTATCAGATTTTTTCAGTATGCCCTTTGACATATCAAAGTTCAACATAAATTTATTATCAAATTACATATATGTCACGATATATTACCCTGAGATTCATTTTCTTGCGGGCATACTCAATAAATCCGTAATAGAAGGAATAGGTGCCAACTTATGCATCCAACCTGGATGCAAAAAGCAACCAACTGTGCAAACACAAGAAGAAATAATATAAATATATCAGCAATAAATATATGTACTTTGAAAATAAATTTACTTTGAACTTTGAAGCATAGTAATTTTCTCCCTGGCACGTGGTCTATTCGCATTAGTTCCTAAGGGAAAGGGATGGTAACATTCTTGAACTGCTTCATGTGGTGAAATCACCCTCAAGTGGTGTACCAGTGGAGCCACGCTAACCAACAGGCTCCACATACAACCTTCATCAGTATTGACTTAAGTCTAGGCATTACATGCCATGGTTTATGGATGGGGAAAACTAGTCATGACTTGTCCTCCTTGTTGCTAGCCACTTATTTGCCCTATGAAGCTAAACGGAACTCACCATATCATAATCAGGACCTCTCAGAGCATTTAAAGTGCAATTAATATCCTGAGGAAGGGATCTCGGCCCGAAACGTTGACTGTTCATAGTTGTCCTTGCTATGAACATCTATAGTACAGATACTATCAGCCTGGGTGGTGAGGGTTCATTATAGATGCACGACAGCACAGTGGCAGAGCAGTTAGTGTAACGCTTTAGTGCCAGATGCAAGATCAGGGTTCAGTTCCCACCTCTGTTAGTAAGGAGTTTGTATGTTCTCCCTATGACTATGTGGGTTTCCTCTGGGTGCTCTGGTTTCCTCCCACATTCTAAAGATGCACCAGTTAGGGTTAGCAGGTTGTGGGCGCCGGACACATGGCGACGCTGGCAGGCTGCCCCCATCCCCCCAGCCTATTCTCAACACAAATGACGCATTTCGGAGTGTGTTCTGATGTACATGTTACAATTAATCTGATCAAAACTAATCCAGTTTATGGAGAACAAGATATACAGAAAGGAATGAAATAACAGAGCGTATGTTTTTGCCGATATTGGGTGAAGATGTGCAGGCCAGGGTACTGGGAGAACCATCCAAACTCATCTCCTACCTGACACAATCTATTCTTCTTCTTCAAAAAAATACCTACTACAATGGCAGAACACCCTCAGTTTAATCTCTTTTGCAAAACGTGACCCTCTTGACGGTGCTACACGCTCTCAGTATCGGGCGTCAGACAGAATGATGGGCTGAAGGCACTTGAATGCTTTGCTTGTTTGATTCTGAGGCAAAAAGTCTCATCTGCTTTGAGTGGGAGATTCATCCTAGCTTGCTGACAGTCATTATCAGCTGTTGTCTGGATACACCTAGGTTCCCTGTCTCGACCTCTCTGCCTCTCTGATTCCTCAGATGCCCTTTAAACCAACCACATAGAGCTCATGTTCTAAAATTCCCAGATATGGCTTGGTGCCAAATCTTATTGAACAACATTCCTTAGGATGTTTCATTACAGTAAAAAAAATGCAACATAAATGCAAGGTATTGTTGTTTTGGCATATGTATCAGAGGTCAGTCGGTATCTGTTGAATCAAATTCCAAAGCAAGTTAGCATGTCGAGAAGACTGGCAGAATACAGTAAAAATCAAGTCGTGAAACCAGGACTTCAGGGGTTAAAATTCTTTGTAAACCCGGGCAGCAGAGAGGGTTTTTTAAAATTCTGTTCCCACAGCTTGAAACCTACTCTTTCACCTTTGCTCCTTGGATCCCGGGAACTGGCAGAAATTACCAGAGGCTGAGAACAAGGAAAAGAGGCCCTAAACCTCATTCCAGACAGTGTCTAGACAGGCTGCAATTACTGCCAGCACGAAACAGTCAAGCACAACTATTTGAAGTGAAGGGAAACTCAACAAGAATTAAGGAGCAGTGCCGGCCCACTCAGGAACTTCTAAGCCTGTTCATTTTTCTTTCTTACTCCCCCTCCCTCAATCGCCGCCATTCTTTTGGCTACATATTAAAACTCTAGCTGTACACTAAATCATCGTAAGTAGCTTATATCAAGATGCCGCGCACTTCGGTCTTATTTTCCCACTTCGTTTCTCCTGTTGAAGTGCCTCGGTTCAATTCACTCTCCTTCCATGGAATTCCAATGGTCAAACTTGTTCCCACTCACATCCACACCACTGAATCCCAATGGATTTGCACAGAACCCTGACCTCCCATATCCCTTCCCATTCCGTTCTTGTTACATAGTCACCTGGAAGGCATTCTAAAACAATGCAATTATAAATCATGCCCCATGAATGGAATATTTCTCTGTGGCTTAGTTTGGACGCTCAGCATTAAGCAGCCAGACTGGAGCCACGTCTCAGCTGGAGGCAGCAGCCAACCCTCAGTGTCTTAGCTCAATGCTCTCCGTATTTTAATGTGGTCAAGTTGCTGTCTCAATGATCCACTGGGCTAGGGGACGCAGGGTTGCAAATTTCTGGTCGTCTTTTTAGATCCTTCACCCAACTCAAGCATATTTGGGGTAAATGAACTTTTTGTAGCTCAGTGATATTTCAAACACATTTAAGACTAATCTCAGAAAAGAGGCAGATTCCTCACTTCACCGACCCTTTTTTTCCTGCTTAGTTTTCCCTCTCTTGGCTTGGCTGGTGGTACTGTTCCATGGAATCCAAAAAAAACCCCTCTTGTAGCACTGCCAAGGATGTAGGAGATCGACAGTGATAATCTACAGCTAACTTGATCATGAAAATTTCACAACAGGTCTTAACTTCCCGAACAAGTTCCTTGATTGAAATCAAGAGGGAGATCTGGACCAAGGCCTTATCTAATACTCACTTTTCTAATGCCAGGAATGCTAAGACAGGATGTTGCTTTGGCTAAGATCAGCGGATGTGGTACCTTATTCTGTGTATAGCCCGAACTGATGTATAGCCACTGGGCCACCAAGACATGTCATTAGTCACTTGAGAACCCATTTGTTGCAGCTTCGCAGAAAATTAAACCGAGAAGCAATGTTATGTTGTCCAAACTTCTTTCTGTCCATGCTCATTTGCAATAAATTTCTTCTACCCTTGATCTCCCCATTTTTTCCAATTCATTCTAAATTCATGAATCTAGGTTCATTCTAAACCTGTTTTTCAGCTGCTGTCTGTTCTCTGTTGCATGCTTCATTTTCTTTATTCCTCTCTGCTGTTGCATTCTTCAACTGCTCTCCCTTTCCCCTTTGGGCTGTCCCTCCATTACCTTTTCAACTCATAGTTATCGGTCTTGCAATGCTTCTGCCTCCCATTCGGACTCATGAAAAATGTCTCCTTACCATTCTCCGCTTCTTCGGCAGTGCCTTACCGTCGACGATGACTTGTTTTCGGTCCATCTTTGTGGGCTCTAAGGTGGCTGATGAGGTTATAGTGGGATCCAGAGACCCTGACGTAGATGGAGCAGAACATGTTCTAGAGGACAGGCAGTTGGGTAGCTTTGGAGCTGCTATACCCTTTCCGTTGTTTGCATTTGCTTTTCATCTGAATTGACTTGAGCTTTTCATTGCTATTCCGAATGTTTCATCTCTGCTCTGAGGGGTCCAATGAGTCAATGGGAAGGCTGTACATTTTTTCAAGGAAGCATTGAGAACAGTTCCTGTGAGGTAACGTTGCAGCTCTATAAAAGTCTGCTGAGAGTATTGTGCTCAGTTTCTGCTCACCTCATTATAGGAAAAGCGTGGAAACTTTAGAGAAGGTGTAGAGGAGATTTACCAGGATGCTGCCTGGATTAGAGGGCGTGTTTTCTGAGGACTGGCTGGGTGAGCTAGGGCTTTTCGCTGGAGCAATGGAAGATGAAAGGTGACCTAATAGAGGTGTATAAGATGATAAGAGACTCAGATAGAGCAGGCAGCCAGAGATTCTTGCCCATGGTGGAAATGCCTAATATGAAGACGCATAATTTTAAAGTGATTGGAGGAAAGTATAGGGGGGATGTCAGAGATAGATTTTTTACACACACACACACACACACACACACACAGTGGTGGGTGCATGGAACACCCTGCCAGGGATTGAGGGCAGATACATTAAGAGCATTAAGAGACTCCTAGATATAAACACGGATGAAAGAAAAATGGAGGGTCACGTGCGAGGGAAAGTTTAAATCGAACTTGGAGTAGGTTAAAATGTCGGCACAACATTGTGGGCTGAAGGGCCTGTACTGTACTATACCGTTCTATGTTCTATACCTGAACTGTTTTCTCCGTCCATTTGTTGACTTCTTGGTGTAATAGCGTTCAGTCTAGAGTATCTGTTTTGGGGATTTGGTATCCAACATGCAAACAATCCAGCTTGGTGCTAACTCTTTATGATTGGAATGATGGCCTGGGAGAGAATGCTGATGTTAGCTCCCTTATCCTCCCTTTGGATTCAGAGGATTTTGCAGATGCTGCTTTGCTTTGCCCTCCCCAGAGGTTTGTAAAGCCTATGTCTGGTAATCCAGCTCAGACAGATATAGGAGGGCAGGGAATTTTCCACCTTACAGAGCTCTTTTAAACAGGGAACAACACCGAATCCCATTGAATTATTCCATTGGGTAAGGACTTCGGGGTTAGAAAGAACGTCTGCTGGAGAGGTCATTGCAGAGATGGCCAGTAGGATATTGATAATCACTGACCATGTTACAGAATCAGCTTCACTGGTTAGCAACTCCACACAACCAATTCCAAATGTGTTCCTTGCTCTGTCGCAACCAATTTTGGAAATTATGGGGTTGACCTTATTGCCTTTCCACTATTTTGGCTTTACAGAGGACAGGATTGGCATGGGGGAGGGGAAGGTGGAAAGCACCTGGTGTTCCTGACATGATCAAGTTCTAGTTTAATTGTCATTCAACCCATACACAAATACATGTGGATACGGCCAAACAAACCAGCAATCTTCCAGGGCCGAGGCGCAAGGTGCAAAACACCTTACCAACAGTCGTACACAGTACAAGGCACATATAAGATAGCAGTAAAATACAGTCGCACAAAAACATATAGTCCAAGTCCCCGAGTCCATGAATGTTGCAGCAGTCTGCAGCCAAACACAATACAGCTCGTCTTGCCCTCTCCCATTGGAATTTACCTCGGAACAGGCCCCAGGCAAGCACCCCAAGAGAGACATCACACTGAGAAGCCCCAGCTTGGTGACACCATCAACATGGTGATGGCACTTTCACTGTTAAGTTCAGGGGTCATACAGGTATTCAAGCCTTTCACCCCACCAAGTCCTCACCAACCCTTTTGCAAAGATCTGACACTAATCACAATTTGTATTCTTCCACCACCCCCCCCTCCTCCGACCTTACTACTCTTCTCCTGCACACCAGGGGTTATTTATAGTGACCTGTTTGTCTTTGCAATGCAATGGGAAACCGGAGGAAAATGAGGTCTTAAGGAGATCATGCGAACTCCGCACAGATTAAACTCAACGACGGGATTGAACTTGGGTCTCCTGCACCCTGGGGCAGCAGCTGTACAAGAGATGCCATCATGCCACGTGAGTGTCCAATCCCTATGAATCCACTACCGCACGAATCTGTGTGTGGGGGTGGGGGGGGCGGTGGAGGAGCACAAGCAATGTTAAAACATTTTATTTTTACGCAGAATCTTTGAGAGGTATGGGAGGGTGAGGTTCTCCTTCTCATTGAGCCTTCCTCAACCCTGGACTTACTTTGACTTCTCCATACCTCTGTTTCCACCAGCCCTTCCTGTTCTCCATGTGCCTGGGTTTCTAACCCAATTTTCTTAACCGCCGGCCTGCCCTCATCGTTTTCATTAAATCTGGGCCACAGCTAGAGTTAGCATATTTAAAGTTTGTTATTAAAATGGTTTGTCCACAGGCTTGGTTTCCCCCTCACCTCAAATGCATTCTCCGTAAACTTATCCCCATTGTTCCTGGCGTACATTTTTCACTCATTTACTGAGCGGCTTCCTCAGCAGTGGCCGCAGCCCAAAACCCAAGAGGCAAATCCCTTGTCTCACCTCGTAATCTGGCTCTCAGACAATGGGCAGCAAAAACTTCCCTTACGTTTTAGTGACCTGAATAGGCTCAGTTGGTGATTAGAATAAATCCCCATGTTGCTTGAGTAAGTCAGTATCCTGTTTTGGTCATGATGTAAAGATTCACATTCTCTTAATTTTAATGACACTACTTCACAATCATTAGGTAAAGAATCAGATGATGTCATTGTGTAGAGATATGGAGCAGTACTGTGTCAAACTAAAGCCCTTATTTATTTCAACTAAATCATGATCAGAAGGTTACTGACCCATCTTGTTCTCTTTCAAGTACTTCTTAAATATATTAATGGTTTCTGTCTCTTCTATTCTATCTGGCAATGAGTTCTAGATCTCTATCATCCTCAAAACATCCCTAAACTTTCTAATTATCTGCTTAAAATTATCAGCCATAGTTGTCCTTCCCTGATCAGTCCTTCTCTCCCACTCTATTATAGCCTTATCGGTATCTTACACCCTTCAATTTTCAAAATATTTACTGTAGGACACCAGAATGATAAGAATCCCCTGTCTCCAAGGGTGAAGACAGCTGCTGCATAGTAACACCATCATTTGCATACTCCCCTTGAGGTCACCCAATCCTCCCTCAGAAATATGTTCCCATTCCTCCATGGGTCTGTCTCCTGTCACTCCCTCCGCAACAGCACTGTGGAGATCTTCACCAGATGGACTGCTGCAGTTGTCGAATGCAGCTCACCACCAACTCCTCAGGGGAAATCAGGGATGAGCAACAAAAGCTGGCCTTGCCTGTGACACTCACATCCTGGCAAATACCGGTACTTAGATTTCCCTTCAACCTCATGTTTCTGATGAAAATCACTCCTGCCTAATCATCTTTCCTCAATTCTCCAGCCCTGGTAACATTCTCGGAAGCCCCCCTCTGTATCTTCACTGCTGTCACGTCCTACTTGTAACGTACACAGAAATTCTAGTTGTGATCTAACAAACGCTATACTTAGTTGAGCAAGATCTGACTAATCTTCAATTCTATGCTTCAGATATTAAAAAGAATGCATTCCGTTAACTTCCTCACCAATTCAGCTGTCTGTCCAACTACTTTCAGGGACAGACATGTGTTCCCGGGCCCATCTTCCTTTGCACTTCTCATCACTCCATCTGTTCCACACTCCTGAGCCTTGTTGCTGTTTCCAAGGGCACTACTTCAGTTTTTAATGGATTTAATTATATTGTCTTTTTCTGTCCACTGGCCAATACAGTCAATAGGTCTTCTCCCCCTTCACTATCATCTACCTGACTGATTCTGGTGTCATCTGCAAATTTCTTAATCACGCCCTGCAAATTTAACTCTAAATTACTGGCATACACCATAAAAAGCAATGACAAATACTGCAGAACCTCACCGTAAGCAGCCTTCCCGATACACAAACAACTGTTGACTCTTTGCTTCCAACCACCGTCACTTTTGGCCGAAAGTTTCTAATTTCCTTTAAAAAGGCGATTTTACCTTTATCACTAGCCTGCCATGCAAGAGTCTTTCTAAGATACCTGCAGACTGGGTGTAGCAGACTACCATCACCAATGTTATCCACAAAAATAAAACTCCACCCTCCCCTTCCCCTACCTTGCCCGATCTGCCCTCATCTTCAAACCCCTTAGATGCTTGCCTCTTTATACTAGCTATCTCCTCCCTCCACATTTAGTCCCAAATGCAGGATTTTGATTGAAATGCCATCAATTCCTTTCTTCACATAGTTGCTGCTCAACTAATTGAATTCCTCCAGCAGATTATTTGTTGCTCCAGACTCTAGCGTCTGTTGTCTCTTGTGTTGCAAATGTTTTTGATGCTTCCTTAATCAGGTTGCTGCATTGAGAACCTCAAGGCTCTTCATCTGGAAACCCAGTGAAGATGGAGAATATCACGTCCAAAAAAACTGACTCTCCCACCAACCCTGCTGCCTTTCCACCAGTGGCACTGTGTCTGGGTGGGATGACGTCCTTATCAACACCCAGAATCAGAGGTTCAAACGTTCATTTTATTGTCAGAGTGTGCATGTACAATGCAACTCTGACACTTGTCTTCTCCAGATAGCCATGAAATACAGAAAAACCATGGCAGTTGTTGAAAGAAAAGACACCACCCCACCCCCGGCACAAAAAAGAAAAAAAGAGAAACAAAACTCACAAATCCAACTCCCCCCCCACCCATTCCCTCACACAAAAAAACTAACAGACCGCCCACATGGAAAGTGGCAGCTGGGACATAAAAAACATCAAACCCCCCAACCCCTTCCTCGCAAAAAAACAGTGATAATGATATAATAACAGCAATAATGATAAAGAAACAATTCTTTCTTGATTCTGAAGAACTGTCTAACAAGATTCAGATCACCAATAGCCTCTCCCAGTGATGTCCAGTTTGGGTTAAGCCAGAACTAATTGGCTCTAGACTCATTGTCCAAATATGGACAGTTTGCTGAATCCCTGGCACAGGAGGCTACAAATGCTGGAATCTACAGCCACACAGAGTATGCCGGAGGAATGCAGTGGGTGGAACAGTGCCCGCGAAGAGAAAGGAATTAACTGACTGACCAGCCTCTCAGTCCTGATGCAAGGTTTTGCCCTGAACCATTAATTCCTTCCACACCCCCCCACCCACCAATCAGTATTGCTCAGCCCACAAAGCTCTGCGGCAGATTGCTTGGAGCTTGGGGTGAGAGTGATTGGCCTTGACACCAAGGCAACTTCTGATTGAGTGTACGTTAGTGAAAACAAAATCAATAGGAATTGATGGAAAAAACCTTCCAATGGCTGGAGTTCTCATAGAGAAAAGGATTGTGGGTAAGGTTGTTGGAAATTAGTTACCTTAGCTCTTGGATCAGAGCAATCTCTTGGGGCCAATCATCTTCAGGCTGCTTTATTTATGACTTTACCTCCACCACAATGTCAGATGCAAGGATGCTTGCTGAAGACTGCACCGTGTTCAGGTCTGTTCACAACCGCATGTATCATCCAGAAGGTTGTACCAGAATGCTGAAAGAGTCAGGTTACAGTCAACATAGCACATAATGGCAAATTGGGTATCAATCTAATCTCTGTTGTTGCCTGTGTGGGGTTTGCACATATTTCCTGTGACTGTGTGGGTTTGCACATACTCCCCGTGACTGTGTGGGTTTGCACATACTCCCCGTGACTGTGTGGGGTTTGCACATACTCCCCGTGACTGTGTGGGTTTGCGCATACTCCCCGTGACTGTGTGGGGTTTGCGCATACTCCCCGTGACTGTGTGGGGTTTGCGCATACTCCCCGTGACTGTGTGGGGTTTGCACATACTCCCCGTGACTGTGTGGGTTTGCACATACCCCCCGTGACTGTGTGGGTTTGCGCATACTCCCCGTGACTGTGTGGGGTTTGCACATACTCCGTGTGACTGTGTGGGTTTGCACATACTCCCCGTGACTGGGTTTGCACATACTCCCCGTGACTGTGTGGGTTTGCACATACTCCCCGTGACTGTGTGGGTTTGCACATACTCCCCGTGACTGTGTGGGGTTTGCACATACTCCCTGTGACTGTGTGGAGTTTGCACATACTCCCTGTGACTGTGTGGGTTTGCACATACTCCCCGTGACTGTGTGTGTTTCTCCAATTTCCCCTCACATCCCAAAGGCATGCTGGTTAATTGGGCACCATAAGTTGACTCTAGGGGCGTGAGAGGAGAACGAAGAGGGCATTAAGAGTCACGTGTGAGGAAAGGGAGGTTGTAGGGAAGTGTGTGTGGGAATGCAGTTGATGTGATTGCTTCCTGAGAACTGGTGTTGACCCAATGGGCCGAGTAAGAAGTAAGCATGAGGAAATAGCATCAAGCCACCCAATTCCAGGTAATGATCATCCCCAGCTGGAGGTGAACCATTACTCCTTGACAGTCGGGTGATTATTGGGGTACGTGGAGGAGGAGGGAGAGGGGATGTTCACCACTGTCCTTAAATGTAGCTGCACCAGCCAACATCAAAGGCTGGGTATCTAGTGAAAGGTCACTCCAAATGCCCAAGTTGAGATGGGTGATAGTCGTCAGCTCTGTCTTGGGGGGAAATCACGCCTTCCACCACCCCAAGCGTTCATTCACTCCTCCACTCTAACACCGTGACCCATCTACAAGACAGAGTGCTCCAAACCGCCAAAGCCGTGCCTTCCAAACCTAATGACCCCTACCAACCAGGAGGACCAACAGCAGCAGCCTCTGGGAAACACCTCCCTCATTTCCACCTCAGTCGCTCCACCATTGAAACCTGGAAGTACGCCAGTGCTCCTTCATCGTCGTTTGCTTTAAATGCTGGAACCCTCTCCCCCTCCCCCCACACACGCACTGTCAGGTCACCACAACAAACCCTACAGCAGAGCTGAAAGGTGCCTTGCCAACAACTTCTCAAAGACATGCGTGATTAGCCCTGCCCGTAATGCCACATCCTGCGAACAAATTCTAAAGAAAAATTCAAATGTTTCAACGTCTATTTTTTTGCTCCCTTCCTGACTCTTCCCTTTTCCTTTTTCCACAGCTTCGTTTGTTTTTGTTGTTGGCTCAGAATCCTGTAGCAGAAAATAACTGAAATTTCTGTGAAACAGCCATTGCTTGAGGCTTCCCCTACCAAGCCACACAGCTGACTCTGGAGAATTCAGTCCTTCACTCCCAGCTCTCGGTTCCCAGCTCCCATACAGAATATTTATTCCATAACTTCACCCATCCCTCCCACCGAACCTCTCTGCACTACCACTGCAGCATCTGTTAAATTAGCAGCCTCCCTTTCCAAAACACTAGCACTTCACAGAGGATGGAGCTTTTAACTCTTTCTCTCCCTCAACGACGACGATCACATAGACACTTGGTAAAAGATCCCAAAGCCCTTCGCGAGTGCATTACCAAGCAAAAGTTGGACATTGAACCACACATCAGTGATCAATATCCTCAGGAGGGGAATGGGTTTAAGCATTTTTAAAAGGAGCAAGGAGAGCGAATTCCAGGCCCCAGCACCCTGGCAGCTGAAGATGCAGTTGCTAATGTTGGAGCAAATATGGGAGCGATCAGGAGGCCAGAAATAGAGAGGCATGGAAACGTTGAAGGCTGCAGAAACTGGAGGAAATTACAAAAATAAGGAGAGGATTTGAAAACAAGGAGGGGATTTTTTGTAGCCTAATGAGGTCATCAAGGGCATGATGAAATAAAGACTTGCATTTATAAGAATACTAATTCTGGGAAGAGGAACTGGACCACGCAGGCCTTTGACACTGCTCTGCCATTCAATAACATCACGGTTGATCTGATCTTTGGCCTCAGCTCTGTTCCCTGCCTGAAGTCCATAAACCTCAGCTCACCCGCAATCCAAAATTCACTCTCAGCCTCCTACGTACTTAACGATTCAGATCCAGAACTCTCTGAGGTGGGTTTTTTTCTCAACCTCCGCATGTTGCAAAGCAATGTCACTGCTACATTGTAGGAAAATGGCTTCAGAACAAGCCTAGCAGGGGTTGGCTGGTCCCAAGTTTACAGAGAGTGGGTTCAGGCAGTGAGTTAGATCCGGCAGCAACAAAGTTCAAAGTTCCAGGTACATGTTCAAAGTATGTATACTATACGGAGCCTTGAGATTCGTCTCCTTACAGGCAGCCATGAAACAAAGAAACCCTATAGAACCCGTTATAAAAAAAGAAAACTGTCAAACACCCAACCTGCAGAAAAAGAAACAAATCACGCGAACAATAAAAGTAAACAAATAACATTCATAACTGAAGTTCACAAAAGTGAGTTCACGTCCATGAGGCCAGTCATCACTGCAGCTTCTCTGGGAGCCCGTTAGTTGCAGGCCACGGTCTCAGTTCATTACACAGACGAGTAAATCCGCTGCCTTGATTCAGCCCGTACCTAATCTTTCCAATCCAGCCCGGAACTTAAATCGGCCAAACACTTCCTCGCCTTGTTTCGGCGACTTTGAATCGCCTCCAAGCAATGGAGAAACAGTGGCTTATTCCCCTTCCTCGTGCCTGTGCCCTGCTACCTCAATTTGGTTCTTATCACCCGTCCTCGTCGAGACTTCAGTTCACACCACAAAAATGCCAGGTCATACAGGCGGTTCGAAAGCTCAGCCTCGAAAGGGAGGTTTCTGGCCACTGATTGCAGTGATCATATCCGAGAAAAAGTGTGATTAATTAAGTAGTTTATAGTTTTGTTTCCTGCCAGCAAGTCGTCACTGCATTTCACCAGCACCATCTTAAACGGGAGATCTTAAATCTTAAAATCATACATGAAGGTTTCAGCAAAAGATGAGCTGAGGCAAGGGACGAAGTCATGCCTTGATACAGAAGTAGAATTGTGTGCATTTAGTTACAACACTGATATCTGGCGCGAAGCTACTGCAACTGGCAAGGAGAAGGAATTATGTTTGTGGCAGAGATCAAAAGTCAGTGCTCCAAATATTTAGTATAAAGAAATGTCTGCTAGTGCGGTACTGAATATTGGACAAACAATCCACAGTGGAGGGGTCCAGAGAGGCATTATCCAAACAGCACAGGAGCTGTGAATGAACTGTGAAAACTGGCAAAGTAGGTTTCATCAAGGGGTAGTGTGGAGATGAGAGAATGTGCGGGTTGAGAATAAATCCTTTGGGAACACTGAAGATCAAGCTGAGGGAATTTAAAGAAGTGCCATTGCAGACGATTACCTGGATGGATAGATTGACAGGGGAGAATGCTGCTACAAAACTGGAAATGGTGACAAACCAATGGAGGATCATGACGTGGTCAACCATATCAATGGCTGATGACCTTTAACAATAGTTATGTAGAACAAAATTTGCAATGTCTGAAGAGCTCCTTCAGCTCTGAGGCAAGGGCAGAAGCACATGAAATTCTGGGAAAGGGAAACACAGATCTGAAAGATAACACCAGGATTTTGAAGAGGAAAGGCTGGATTTAGCAAAAGTATGCAAGGGCAAAGAGCTCAAAGGTTTCTTCTTCTGATCTCCCATCAAATGGTGGTAAATTTGAAGAGAGGGAGGGAGAATTGAAGATAAAGAACTGTTGACATGGTTACAAGTCAAAGGAGTCTTAGCTCCTTTCATTCTGGAAAGGGATAAAGGTTGCTTCTGCATGTAATGATGTTCATTCTCACTGAGCCATGGGTCACATTCACCGCTGAAGGCAGTGAAACTAGCCAAGCCCTGGGTCTCTTTGTCTTCTGATAGCACTGACTCTCTTGAAGAAAGTGGCCTGGTATAGATTCTCATAGAGGCCATTCCTCATGCAGCATTCTGGGTGTAAACACCAACAGATTACTTGGCTCTATGAAGTAACATATCTCCGGCTGATTCCAACAAAAGATGGCTCCTTATCAACCTCCCTGCCTCAAGTTCAAATTTAATGGTCATTCAACCATAATGAATGCCCACGAATGCAGCTAAATGAAACAGTGATATTCTGGAACCAAGATACAAAACACAGCGCCAACAGTCATACACAGCACAAGGCACATATAGCACATATAGACAGCAATCAGTAAAATATAGTCACACAAAAACATATATAGTCCAAGTCCCCGAGTCCATGAATGTTGCAGCAGTCTTACAGTTGAACACAATACAGCTTGTCTTCTGCTGACCGAACACTGGGGGGCAGCACTGACTCTAGCTTGGACACTGCACATCATCAACCTGGGCACTCTGGTGGTGCGCCCTAACTCCAATGCCCCTCTCCTGGGTGGCTGTAAACAGGCGACACTGCAACTTTGGGCCTAGTCCACACTATGATGGAGGCCATACTGCAGCCCTACCATCCGCCAATAAATCAGTGAATTGGACTTGCAGCATTCTACATTAAAAGCATCCAACAGGGTCTTGCAATCACAAGAAAAGCAACTAAGATGATCATTCACTGTTAGACTGCACATCTCCGCGCACCGACGCCTCTCTGTCCCAGGCAGCAGCACGGTCTGCATCAAGTCCAGCTACACTGTCAATATAGAAAGAAACCATTCAGTCCTTGAGTCAAATGCCAGCTCTCAGAGCACTCAAACAAGTCCCTCTCCCAAATTATTTCTGTCTAAACCAAGAGTCCCCAACCTGGGGTCAATGGACCCTTGCTTAACGGTATTGGTCCAAGGCACAAAAGAGGTTGGGAACCCCTGCTCTAAACTACTCTCCCTTACCCGCACATCAACACCCTGCTAATTCTCCTGCCACCCTCTAGTGCCAGCTTATGGAGGCCCAGTTGACCACCAGCAAACTCTGGGGTGTGGGAGAAACCAAGTGCCCCTGAAGAGAGCCCAGTCTCGGCAGGAATGTACAAATTCCACACAGAGAACACCAGAGGTCGGGATTGAACCTGGCTACTGGGCTTTTGCACAGCAGATTGAACGGCTGTGCCTCTGTGAGACTGTGTTGCTCTCAAGGACTCTGCCCCATAACAAACACAACAGAACCTACATTGTGCAAAACACACCCTTCAGAACTTAAAATTGTTTTGATATCTCTAGATGACTTTTTGAGCCTTCTCATATTAAATGAATTTTCTCAACTATGATATCCTGCTTCATCCATTCAGGTAAATAATGGGTGCAAGAAATTTGGGGGAAAAAATTAATTCCCCAAAGAGAGCTGAAGTAAAAACAGGAACTGCTCCTCATACTTATCAGATGAGGCAGCATCTATGGAGAGAGAAATAAAATCAATGTTTCTTCAGAACGAGAATAAATTACTAGGCAAGCGTGTTTGAAGTTGCAGAGAAGGGAGAGTGCTGCAAAGAACAAAGAGGATGTTTGTGACAGAGTGGAGAGCGTGAGAGGCTGGATGACACAGATGGCTATGGTGCTGACTGAGAGAGGGAAGTGAAGGCTGGATAACTGCAGCAGAATTATCTGCAGAGACCCGAATAGGAGATGAACAAGAAAATCATTGATCGTGTGGCTAGCCAGAGGTTTTCCCCTAGGGTTGAAAGGGCTAACATGATGGGGCATAGTTTTAAGGTGCTTGGAAGTAGGTACAGGGGTAAGTTTTTCACACAGAGAGTGGTGGGTGCGTAGAATACAGCACCAGCGAAGATGGTAGAAATGGGTACAATAGGCTCTTTTAAGAGACTCTTAGATAGGTACATGGAGCTTAGAAAAATAGAGGTCTTTGTGCTAGGGAACTTCTAGGCAGTTCCTAGAGTAGGTTACATGGTCGGCACAACATTGTGGGCCGAAGGGCCTGTAATGTGCTGTAGATTTCTACGTTCTATGCTCCATGTTCTGTGTTCTAAAATAACAGTACTAGACCTGCGAATTACAGAACACTGCAGCTGAAAAATCTCAGATGAGGTGGCATGCTGGAAATACTCAGCAGGTCAAGCAGCATCTATGGAGAAAGACAAATGGAGTTACACTGGTAAACTTTTATCAGAATTAACTAGTTCCGATCCAAACTAGAAAGGCAGGCTATTTGAAATAATTTAATTTAGAGTTGTGAGGCCTGTAATATGCCGTTAGAGGATGAGAAGCTGTTGTTTGAGCTTATATCAGGCCTCATGGAAACTGTACGTAGACCTGAAGCAGAGAGGTCAGAATTAAAGTGTCAGGGTGAAAACTCAGGGTCACCCTTGCAGACTGACAGAATCTGGCACAGTCCTGGAAGGGCTTTGCAGAGGAAGCAGTAAGAAACACTTATGGCCTCTTCTATCAGAACTGTTCTAATGTTTCGATATCAACGCCATTAATATCCATCCTTCAATGTGCTGACAATCTGAGCTCTCAAGGTTAATATGATTGAGAGCTAGTCAGACTGAAGCTTCCACTGTGCTGACCCTTAAGAAAATAAGAAATAGGTGCAGGTGTTGACTGTACAACCCCTGAGCTTGCTGTCTACTATCCAATACGTCATGTCCTTAATTCATGCATGAACCCCACTACTCCTACAGCCCAAAAATCTATCGCAGCCTTCAATATTTTCAATGGCTCAAGCCCGTGGTGCAGAGAATTCAAAAGATTCTTGAATAGGTAACCACTCATTCTGAAACAATATCTCCAGTTCTAAATTCCCCCAATGAATGGAAATATCTTCTCAGCAGGAAAGATTTCTTAGAGGGTATTGCACAAAACAAACTATGGAGTAAAGCTTCTTCTAAGTAGTCACATCAAATGCTCCCTGTGTAGTCACATCACAGATGAGAAAGCCCCACCCACTGTCCCTTCAAACAATCCAAGGATGTTCGTGACCACTGTCTAAAGTTTCCATCTAATAAGCAATGATCAAGAATAGGACTACCTGCAGACTTAGTCTTATTCCATTCTTAGGAGGGAACGTATTTCTATTTCTTCATCATTGCTAGGCCAGAGTACTAGAACTTCTGGCCCATCTAAACACAACCAGACACGAGGAATTCTGCAGATGCTGGAAATTCAAGCAACACATATCAAAGTTGCTGGTGAACGCAGCAGGCCAGGCAGCATCTCTAGGAAGAGGTACAGTCGACGTTTCAGGCCGAGACCCTTCGTTAGTCCTGACGAAGGGTCTCGGCCTGAAACGTCGACTGTACCTCTTACTAGAGATGCTGCCTGGCCTGTTGCGTTCACCAGCAACTTTGATGTGTGTTGCTTAAACACAACCGGAGGGTACTTTCAAGACAAAGCATGCAGGAGTCCACAAAAGTAGCTCACTAGCACCTTCACAAGGGCAATTAGGGAAAAGCAACAGTAAATGTTTATGATTCTTAAAAGTTGCATACATTTACATATTATATTCCATAAAGAGCTACAAATCTTTGCCAGCATTTATGCTGCACTCAAAATTCTTTCTATCCTTTCACTTCTAACTTTTTCAGCATATCATAAACACGAGAACGTCTGCAGATGCTGGAAATCCAGAGCGACACACACAAAATGCTAGAGGAACTCAGCATCTATGGAAATGAATAAACAGTCAACATTTCAGGCCAAGACCCTTCTTCGGGACTGAAGTGAAAGGGGGAAGACTCCAGATTAAAAAGTTGGGGTTGGTGGGGGGGAGAGGAAGGAGGCTACCTAGAAGTTGATAGGTGAAGCCAAGTCTATTCTCTATTCCCTTCTCTCTCATTTAGTGACTTAGTGTCCCCTAAAATGCATCTTTCCTATTGATTGTTGACTCTCTGTTGTAACCAGTTCCATTTATTCACCATTTTCTGTGGCACCACCCTAATTGTTTGGTCAAGTTTCTGGCGTAGGACTTAATCTTGAACTTCAGTCTGGTTTTAACCTTTACTCTATGTGGACTGGTATATTATGTTTATCCATTCATGGAAAGTGGACATTAATGGCAAGGCCTCCATTGCCCATGCCTGGTTGTCCTTCAGAAGATGGAGGTGAGCTGCCTTTGTGAATTTTGTGAACAAGGAGTGGACTGGGATGTAGGGTGCTGTCAAATGTAGGCTGAGTCTGCTCTGACAAATGGATATAGATGATTCTGTGGAACTACTTTGAAAATGTGCATCAAAGATACTGGCCAATATTTAATATTCAATCATATCTAATCAACATTTTGAGATATATAAAAAAAAACCCAAATGGACATAATCTCATTGTTACACATAAAAGCTTGCTGTGTTGAAATTGCTTTCTGCATTTCACATCACTAATAACATCTTAAAAGTAATTATTTGCCAGAATAACTTAGGAAGTGATCCGAAAGGGATTCAAAGGGGCTAGATAAATGCAAGTCTATCACTGGAGTATCTGTAAAGGCTTGTTCCAAACACTGCCATATTCAAGTGTGCGTGCGCACGCACACACACACACACACACATTCAGCTTTGTTTCTTTTAAACATGCCCTTTATAGATTATCAAGACATGGTGAATCAGAATCTTACAGCACAGAAAGAGTCCGCACACATCCATGTGTGAGCCAGCTGTGTGAAAAGGCTATCCCACCAGTCTAAATCCCACTTACTCTTTGTCCATAGTGTAACGTATTTTCTATTTTTAAAAAATCCATTCTCTTTTGAAAGCTACATTGGAATCTACTTCCATACTTTGTGTCATTTCAGATTTTAGAAACAAGATGTTTTATGAAGAAATTGTCTGCGCTGTGGATGAACAGTTGCACCAGTGTATCACAGTGTATATACACACTGAGTGTGTTAGAACTCAGAATGGTATCTGATACATTTCTGTATATCTTGTGGTGGAAGTACGGTATTTACAAGTGCTTTAATACATTGTAGAACAGTAATGCAGGTCACCTTTCTTTCTCTTACTCTCTCTCGCTCGTATTCTCATACCCTCTGTATCTTTATCGTCCCCTTGTCCTTCCTTCTCTATCCCCGAATGCGAAATGCGAGGAAAATGAGTCAGAACATGTGAAAGGAGAATTTTCTCCACCTCAACCCCTGCTTGCATTTTCTCTTTAAGTCACTCCCATTCCTTTCCTCTTTATACTCCCTCTAATCCTATCTTTTTCCCTCATTTAATTTTCTCTTGCATTCTCTCAGCTTCTACCTTTAATTTCCAATGCTTTCCCTTTCAATATCTCCTGAGTTCATTTTTTGCATTTCAGATATTCTCAGCCTTTCCACTCCTCTCAAATTCTCTCTCCAACCCTCGCACATACCTCTTTTTTGTTTTTCCTTTTTTTAAGATACACACTCTATCCCCAGTTCTCTCCACTCTCCCGTGCCCTCCCTCCCCCGCCTGCGCGGCTTCAGTCACCACCTCGCCTTTCATCCCCGCCTTCTCTTCCATAATTCAAACCCTGTCAGGCCTGTTCCAGACGAGTGGCGCCAACAGCTCACAGACACTCGTCAGGAAGAGAGGAAAAAATGAAAACGTATGAAGAGACAAAGACCCAGGGAAATAAAACAAAAAAAATCGTAAGATTTTAAGTCGTAAAAAGAAATGTGTAAAAGGATTAACATCCAGCATTTTCTCCGAGACTAATGGAGATCAGAAGCTGATTTGCACAGAACAGAATTTCTGACAACAAAGTTCTTTATTGGGCTTGAGTTGATAAATTGATTTCTCAGGAGAGCTCTCGCTCTCTATTCTTTCACACAGCCTGGCTGCTGCAGCTTGCCGCCAAACTTCACTCGGCTGCAGTCCCCCACCCAGCTCGCTGCCTCTCACGAACCGCACGTTGAGAGAGCCTGCCACCTCAGATCCCAGCTTCTCCTGGTGACGGAAATCTCAAAGTGCAAAAAAAACACACACACTTGCAATAAATAAGAAATGAAAGAACGCGCACTCATGATGCACCCGGCACGACCCCGGAATGTTGTCGGATAATTCAGCGCGGCCAGTGGAAGTCCGCTGGAAATGTGGACACTGTTCTAACGTGGAAACACAGCACGATCCCACAAACAACAGGACAACACGAGGAAATCTGCAGATGCTGGAAATCCAAAGCAAGTCACACAAATTGCTGGAGGAACTCAGCAGGCCAGGCAGCATCTGTGGAAAAGTAAACAGCCTTTCGAGAGGAGACCCTTCATCAGGTCATGATAATGACCACATGATCTTTCTTAGTTAGGAATACGGGTCTCCCCCTCCCCCTCTCAAATCTCTTACTAGCTCTTCCTTCAGTTAGTCCTGACGAAGGGTCTCGGCCTGAAACGTCGACTGCACCTCTTCCTAGAGATGCTGCCTGGCCTGCTGTGTTCACCAGCAACTTTGATGTGTGTTGCTGTCATTTTAACTCTTCCATCCCATCACAAAACTTCTCCCCTCCCCCTTCTCTGCAGCCTCAGACTTGTTCATGTACTGTGGGATGTGACTGAAATATGGACTCCATATCTCTTTGCACAGGCCCTGGTGGTGGGTCTCCACCAGAAACATTGACCATTCCTGCACTCCACAAATGCTGCTTGATCCAGTGAATTAGTCCATCAGCTTGTCTTGCTTTTTGCTCTATCTCCAATCAGGCACATCCTCTCCATGACTTACTGAATAAGCAGTGGAGCACCCGTTCGAACAAACTCAATTAGCTCCACTGTCACATGGATCGTTACAGAAAATCTTTCCCACTGATTGCAATAAGCAGTTCATCTCTGTGTGACAGGAGAACACACATCATAGTACAATAGTCTCTGTTTTATTATTTTGTACATTATTATTGCATATTGGTGAATTATTATTGTATCTATTATTATTCTGTACTCTATTATTAGTTAAGTCTGTTCACTGCTGAGTGTGTTTTTAAATGCTGCTACTGTAACAAATGAATTTCCCACTCAGGATCAATAAAGTGCATATTATTATTATTAAGATGCTGCCTGACCTGGTGAGTATTTCTAGCAATTGTATTTTTTTAATTTCAGATTCCTTGCATCTGCAGTTATTTTACTTTTCACGTGGAAAGAACTTCCCTGCTTTTAATTTTCAGCAGCGGTGGGACCTTTGCATCCACCTGAGATGTCAGGCCTCTGTTTAATGGGTCATTCAATCAGAAGGCAGCAAATCCGACAGCACAGCCCCCTTGCCGGTGCTGCATTGCAGATGTCATACAGTCATAGAATTGTACAGCATAGAAACAGGCCCTTTGGCCCATTGTATCTTTGTTGTCAATCAACGCTGCCTTTACAAACCCTGCTTGCCTGCATTGATTCCATTTTGCTTTATGACCTGTCCAGATGCCTCTCAACTGTTGTTACTGTTCTTTTTCCACCATCTCAACTAGAAGCTCATTCCAGATACCAATTACTCTATAAAGTTTAAACCTCAGCTCCTGCCCAAAGTCTAATAGTTTTAGACACCCTTACTTGGTAAACAGGCTTCAGCTATCTACCCTATCCAGTAGGCAGCCGTCGATCCCAGGGGATTGTGGGTTTGCGTCTCTGGTGGACTGTGTCCTCTCCAAGGCGCACGTCTGGGCGGGAAGATTTGAAGGTCCGGCTGTTGCCCATGCAGCGGGTTCCCCCTCTCCACGTCACTGATGTAGTCCAAGGGAAGGGCAAGCACCGATACAGCTTGGCACTAGTGTCGTTGCAGAGATTGCCAGAGTGAAGTTGGAAACAACATAAAACTACCTTAGGGAATCCAGCTCTGGATTTCTTCCTCAGGGTTTACTCCTGAAGCCTTTCCCATGGGTGGGTGTGGCCGCAAGGCAGCGGAGGATTAAAATCAGAGTTTTCCTTCTCCTAGGCGGGCTGTCGTCCAAGGCTGATGAGCCCCACCTGCCTGAAGCAGCTGGTTTTGAGGTGCCAGTAGTCCGCCTTTGCCCCTTCTCTCGTCAGTAGAAAGAGTTCCACCGGGCCTAGTAGCTAAGCCACAGGTGAAGCCAAGAGTTGGATTTGGTTGTTGGAGGTTATTAGAGTCGCACGCCATGTGGAGCTCTTAGTAGGTAGTGGGAGCTTATCCCCACTACCACCCCCAGCTATGACAAGCTTGGGAATCCCATCCTATCTAGGTTTCTAATAATGTCTCATACTTCTACCATGTCACCTTTCAGCCTTGGAAAACAGATCCCACCTGTTCAATTTCTCCTGATAACTCAAACCTTCCAATCCAGGCAACATCCTTGTGAATCTTTTCTTTACCCCCTCTAACTTAAACACATCTTTCCAGTAGTGTGGCAGCCAGAACTGCACACAATCTGGAAGGGCAACCGAACTAATAATTTCCAGATTTGTAGTGTGTTGTTCCAATTCTTGTACTCAGTGCCCCAGCCAATGAAGGAAGATGTGCAATTTGCCTTCTTCAGCTTGGTTGCTAGTTTCAAGGAGGTGTAACCCGTTTAACCAGAGGTCCCAACACACTAGACCACTCTTATACTACAAAAAGGTTTGCCTATTGTTCTTCCCAAGACCACATTTTGGCAAGTGGGATCACTTGGCTGTACTTCAACTACCTGCATACAGACCGAGCCTAAAGAGCAAGGCTCCAGAGATCAGGACAACTAAGAGGTGGTCACAGGAGGCTGAGGAACAATTACAGGATTGCCTTGAGTCAGTGGACTGAGCTGTGTTCAAGAACACATCTGAGGACCTAAATGACTACATCAGGGCCGTTACAGACTTTATTCTGTGGATGAGTGTGACCCCACAAAATCCTTCAGGGTTTTCCCCCAGTCAGAAGCCCTGGATGAACAATGAAATCCGGAACCTGCTGAGAGCCAGGTCAGAGGTATTCAAGTCTGGAGATCAAGAATGCTACAAGAGGTTCAGGTATGATCTCTGGAAAGCCACCCCTTGGGTGAATTGGAGATTCCGGACTAGACTGGAATCAACGAGGGATGCCTGATAGCGGTGGCGGGGTTTGAATGCTGTAACCTCCTACAAAACTAAATCTTGCAACATAGGGGACAGCAGAGCTTCGATTCCAGATGAGCTCATTGCCTTCCATGCTCGCGTTGATCACCAGAACAGGGAGGAACTATCGTTCACCCCTATGTCTTCAGATGATCCTTTGGTCTCAGTATCTGAAGATGACGTGCAGGCTGCCTTCAAGAGAGTGAATCCAAGGAAAGCATCTGGTCCAGATGGAGTACTGAACACCTGGTTGATGTATTCATGAATATCTTCAACCTCTCACTCCGGATGTGTGTGATACCCACCTGCTACAAGCAGGCTTCAATTGTACCAGTGCCCAAGAAGAGCGTGTGACTTGCCTAAATAATTATCGGCCAGTAGCACTGACATCCACAGTGATGAAGTGTTTTGAGAGGCTGGTGTTGAAGCATATCAGCTCCTGTCTGAGTAATGGCTTGGATCTGCTCCAATTCGTCCACCGAAGCAACAGGTCTACAGCGGATGCCATTTTGTTGGCTCTTCACACAACCCTGGAACAGCAAAGGTGCACACATCAGGATGTTCTTTATTGATTACAGCTCAGTATTTAACACCATCATCCCCTCTAACCAGTAAACTCCAAGACCTGGGCCTCATACCCCCTTGTGCAATTGGATCCTCGCTTTCAGACCCCAGTCAGTTCAGATTGGCAAAAACAACTCCTCCACAATCTCCACCAGCACAGAAGAACCCAGGGATGTGTACTTAGCTCCCTGCTCTACTTGCTTTACACCTATGACTGTGTGACTAAGTAGAACTCCAATACCAGATACAAGTTGGTACATGGAGCTTAGAAAAATAGAGGGCTATGGGCAACCCTAGGTAATTTCTAAAGTAAGTATATGTTCAGCACAGCTTTGTGGGCTGAAGGGCCTGTATTGTGCTGTAGGTTTTCTATGTTTGCTGATGACACCACTGTTGGGGGCTGTATCAACGGTGGTGATGAATCAACATACAGGAGGGAGATTGAAAACTTGGCTGAGTGATGTAAAAACAACAACCTCTCATTCAATGTCAATAAGACCAAGCAACTGATTATAGACTTCAGGAGAGGGAAACCAGAGGTCCATGAGCCAGTAATCAGATGATCAGAGGTGGAGAGGGTCAGTAACTTTAAATTCCTGGCAGTTACTATCTCAGAAGATCAGTTCTGGACCCATCATATAAATATAATTGCAAAGAAAACATGACAGCACCTCTACTTCCTCTGCAGAGATTCAGCAAGTCATCAAAAACCTTGAAGACTTTTACAGATGTGTGGTGGAAAACGTGCTGACTGGCTGCATTACGGTCTAGTGTGGGAACACCAATACCTTTGAGTGGAAAATCCTACAAAAGGTAGTGCATTTAACCCAGTACATCACGGGTAAAACACTACCAACCATTGAGCATATCTACATGAAATGCTGTCATAGAAAAGCAGCATCCATCATCAGAGATCCTCACCACCCAGGCCATGCTCTTTTCTCACTGCTGCCTTCAGGTAGAAGGTACAAGAGCCTCAGGACTCACACCACCAGGTTCAAGAACAGTTGCTATCCCTCAATCATCAGGATCTTGAACAGTAGGGGATAATTCCACTCATTTAAGGACTCTTGCTATACTGTTATTTCATGCTCATTATTTATTGATATTTATTTAGATCTGCGTTTGCATAGTTTGTTTACGGTTTACAATCCCTGATGTTTGCAGTTTACAGTGACTGTTCTACAGATTTGCTAATTATGCCTGCAGAAAAAAGAATCCCAGAGTTGTATGTGGTGACATGTATGTACTCTGATAATCAATTTTACTTTGAACTTTAGACCCTACCGTTCACTGTCTACATCCTCTCCTGGGTTACGTACTTACTGCCCATTATGCCACTGGTGTTTAGGGCAGCAAAGAAGGTCCTCCATCTCTGGTAGTGTTCAGAGCTTCCATCATTGTGTCAGTAGCTTTCTCTTGATTTACTGTCAATGATGCAAGCCCTGTGTGGAGAGTCAGGAATACCATTGCACTCAGATGTAGAAGCTGCTTCCGTAACAATTTGGTTTTACCAGTCAGGGTTGTTAGCCCCCAGCTGACCCCCTGAACCCAGAGGACCGGTAGACCACTCTTAGTCTGGCCTCTACCCTTTGACCTGTTTGACCCTATGAAGAGCCAAAGCATAAACTCCAAACAACATAGCTCTCCGGATCACTGAGGCTCGCCAGCCTTCAAACCATGACAAGATTGTGGTCCTCTTGGAGGTATCCCGGTTTAACTTCCCAAAAAAAATCACTTTACACTTGTCCTAGATACATTTCATTAGCCAGTGTCCCATTAGCTCCACATCATAGAGTCATGGATTTATAGAGAGGGTAGATGGTCAGAATAGGTATAATTAGGGTAGACAGCCACAGTAGGAATAGTCTAGAGGAAATGCATTCAAGGTGATGGTGGGATGGGGGTGGGGGTGGAACATTTAAAGGAGATGTGCAGGTCAGGTCTTTTTCCACATAAAGGATGGGCTGCCGGAGTTAGCGGTGAAAACAGATATGATAGTGACATACAAAGGACTGTTACATAGACACATTAATACGTGGAGAAGGAAGGAATACCAGAAGAGATTTGGTTTGCTTTGGCATAGTCATCATGAGCTGAAGGACCTGTTCCTGTTCTGTTCTAGGTTCTATGTAGTATTGAACCAGGCCATCCAGCCCATCTTATCCTTGCTGACCAATGTGCCATTTGCCTGCATTTAGCCCATACTCTTCTGAATCTTTCCCGTCCAAGCAGCTGTTCAAATGCACTTCATACACGGTAACAGCATCCAACTCCACCTCTTCCTCTGTCAGCTTGTTCCATGTAATTACCACCCTCCATGTCCCTCAGATCCCCTTTAAGTCTTTCCCTTATCACCTTAAATCCATGTCCTTTAGTTTAGTGCAACACACACACACACAAAATGCTGGAGAAACTCAGCAGGTCAGGCAGCATCTATGGTAATGAATAAACGGTCGACATTTCAGGCTGAGACCCTTCCTCAGGACTGGAAAGGAAGAGGGAAGACACCCTTACCCTAGGAAAAGACTGTGACCACCTACCTTATCTACTCCCTTGTCACTTTATAAAGTTCTAGGCCAGTTGTCGGCCTCCTATGCTCCAGGGAAAACAGTTACAGCAATAACTCTCATCACCCTCCAGTCCCAGCAACATCTTTGCCCATCTGTCCCGCACACCTTAATCATTTTCCCTTGGTGGTATACGATGGCAACCTCAGATTTAGACCCTTAGATATCTTCTCCACCATACCAGCTATTTTGGTGTTATCCTCTGATTTTCTAAGCATTCCTCCTATATTCTCTGTATCAGATTTATTGTTACTGATGTATGACGTGAAATTTGTTGTTCTGCGGCAGTAGAATGCAAAGGCATTGCAATCTATAAATTGCAAAATTAGGTAATTAGTTTATGAACATATATGACAAACAACAGAGGACTCAGCACCGATTCCTGCAGCACGCTGCTGGCCACAGGCCTCCTGTCTGAAATTTGTCCACCTTTATGCCTTTGATGACCTACAACTCAACTCTTTAGCAATGTTGATTACTCCAGGATATTGCTCTTCTCTTCCCTGAGCTCGCCACTTTCTCCATGGCAAATACAGATAACCACCATTCATTTAAGGCCTTCCCGTGGCTCCACACACACATTACCATGTTGATCCTAAGGGAACCTCCTCTGTCCCTAGCTATTTTTTTACTCTTAATATAGTTACATAATCTTTTAGGATTCTCCTTTATCTTTTCTTCCAGGGATACCCCAGGGTCCCCTTTTCCCTCCTAATTTCATCCTTAAGCATATTCCTATATCCAGGTACTCTCCAAAAGACTCACAGTCCCAGCTGCTTTTACCTGACACATCTCCTCCTTTATCCTGATCAGACCCTCGATATTGCTCATTAATCAAGATGGTTGCCAATGTTGCCCTTCACCGTAACAGGAACGTGTTGGCCCTGAACTTTATTTATTTCCCTTTCAAAAGCCTTCCCTTTGTGAGACAAACTTTTACCAGCAAACAGCCCCACCCAATCAACTTTTGGGAACTGGTGCCTGATGCAATTGAAATTAACCTTCCCTGCAGGATGTTAACGTGAGGAGCAGTGCTGTCTTTCTTCATGACTATCCTGAAACTGGTCACTGGTCCCAAAGTGCCTGCCCACCGCCACATTAACTATTTTTTTCAGCCTCATTGCCTACAGGAGGTCAAGCAAAGGGCCCTTCCCCTGTGGGGCCACCTACATATTGTTTCAGAAAACTTTCCTAGAACTACTTAACAAATTCTGCCTCATCTAAATCATCGATACCAAAGAAACAGTCTAAACTAGGGAAGTTAAAAGTGTCTACTATTACAACTATTATCCTAGACCTATCTGTGCTGTGGAATCATAGAGTCATAGAAAGGTACAGCATAGAAATAGGCCATTCAGCCCATCTGGTCCATGCCAAACCATTTACTTACTCCCATCGACCTGCACCTGGACCATAGCCCCCGCATAACCCTCCCATCCATGTACTTGTCCAAACATTAAGCATTGACATCGAGTTTGCATGCACCACTTGCACTGGGCATGTTCTTAAACTGCTGGAGAGGAACTTAAATCCATGATCTTCTGAGGCAAGTGTGACCCATGGCTGAGAGAGGTTATCCACAAGGCTCTCAAATATCTAAATAAATAGACATGTACACCATATAGTGTAGGGTGCAGTAAAAATACTGAACTAAGAGTCAATGCTCCCAGGCTAAGAGAGGTCTGGTGGGTGCTGGAACGAGGACAATGGGAAATCAAGGCAGTTTGGTAGCGCAGTGGTTAGCGTAGTGCTTTGTAGCACCTGCAATGGGCAGACGGGGTTCAACTCCCGCCACTGTCCATAAGGAGTTTGTACGTTCTCCCCATGACTGTGTGGGTTTCCACCGGGTGCCCTGGTTTCCTCCCACAGTCTGAATATACGCAGTACAGCTAGGGTTAGTAAGTTGTGGCACGAGAAGCACGGTGACACTTACGGGCTGCCCCCAGAGTATACACAGACTGGTTTTGGCTCGAAATGTCGACTGTTTACTCTTTTCCATCGATCATGCCTGGCCTGCTGAGCTCCTCCAGCAGTCTGTGTGTTTTACTTCGATGTCCGGCATCTGCAGATTTTCTCTTGTTTGACATTCAGACTGTGTTGGTCATTGACGCAGATAACGCATCTCACTGTTTGTTTTGCTGCGGCAGGGTCCGGGTACTATGGCCGGGGGGGGGTGACCCGGTGTCTGGACAATTTAAACGGCAGGCCGGATGGATGGAAAAGGCAGAGTGTTGGGACTGGAAGCAAGGATCAGGCCGGTTCCAATTGCTGCTCCATGATGTTCACTCCGCTCTCTGTGGTCCTGCGGCGAGGCTGTGTCCTGCTCCAGGCTCAGTGTCTGTGAGCTTCACGGCGATTTGACCCGTTGTGTGGTGAACTGCGGTGAGGCTGTGTCCTGCTCTGGGCTACGTGTCTAAGGGCTGACTTTTGTTCTAAATGCTGTTGCTCGTTTTTATTGTCTGCACGATTTGTGTTTTTTTCCCCTCTCTATCTGCACATTGTGTGTTTGTTGGTCTTTTTTTTTAAAAATGGGTTCTTTCAGGTTTTTTGCTTTGTGGCTGCCAGTAAGCAGACAAATCTCAAGGTTGTATAATTTATACATACTTTGATAACAAATGTATTTTGAACTTTGATGCACGTGTGACAAATACAGCTAATCTTTATCCTTTAGAACTGATAAATATTGATCCATTCTGGAGAGCGGATACTGGACAGGATAGTTTTGAAGATGGCATTGGTTGTGATAATGACTGCAGCTGAATAGCTGGTGCCACTCACTATATATGTCAGTCTAATGGCACTTTATCGATTGGAGGACTGTATGGGTTACAAAGCACGTGGATAATGAAGAGAGGGAGCACATTTCGTGTAAAGCCACATGACAAACTCAAGTACAACCACAGTTATTACTCGGCCAAACACTGTAGCAAACGCAGAGCCCGCAAACACAACATGGAAGAAAATCGCGCTGGGGCCAGGATTTGTCTCCTTGAAAAGATAAAGGTGATCACACAAAGCTGTTAGGATGATAATGCCAAAAAAAACTTCATTTGGAAGACAAGAGAAAAATCAGTTTGAGACTGAGTTCAGGGCCAGGGCAGTAGGCCTGTGGAGAAGTCTCTTTTGCTGAGCAAGGATTAATGGAGGTAGGGAAGGCAACAAGCAGAGGCTGCTGAACAGATAATCTCAACGTTAATGACACAAATCCTCGAGCTTCCGCACTGATTAAAAACTTTACCATTGTACATCACCCACCTTCCAATATAGCTTCTTATACCTTGCTTCACAACTCATCCTCTTTGCTAGCTCATTTACTGTATGTCAATTATCTCATGGATAAAGAGGAGGTCCCCCCCATACATTTAGTGGCCACTTTATTAAGTACACTTGCTCGTTAATCCAATTGGCCAATCTTGTAGCAGTAACTCAATGCATAAAGGCATGCAGACATGGACAAGAGGTTCAGTTGTTGTCCAAACCAAACTTCAGAATGGAGAAGAAATGTGATACAAGTGACTTTGAATTGCTGGTGCCAGACGGAGTGGTTTGAGTATCTCAGAAACGGCTGATCTCCTGGGATTTTCACACACAACAGTTTACACAGAACGGCATGAGCAACATCAACAAAAAAGCACCCTGCGATTGGCTGTTCTGTGGGCAAAAACGCTTTGTTAATGAGAGGGGATGGAGGAGAATGGCCAGACTGGTTCAAGCTGACAGGAAGGCAACAGTAACTCAAATAACTATGTGGTGTGCAGAAGAGCATCTCTGAGTGCAGAATACATCGAACTTCAAAGTGGACGGGCTACTGCAGCAGAAGATCACACTGGGTTCCACTCCTGTACCTCATAAAGTGGCCACTGAGAGAAGAGCCCTTGGCAACACCAACCGCTGCATCCTACATGGCATGGAACTGAGTGTTACCCCAATTATTAAGACCATAAGACCATAAGACAAAGGAGCAGAAGTTGGCCATTCGGCCATTGCGTCTGCTCCACCATTTTATCATGAGCTGATCCATTCTCCCATTTAGTCCCATTCCCCCGCCTGCTCACCATAACCTTTGATGCCCTGGCTACTCAGATACCTATCAATCTCTGCCTTAAATACACCCAATGACCTGGCCTCCACTGCTGCCCGTGGCAACAAATTCCATAGATTCACCACCCTCTGGCTAAAAAAATTTCTTCACATTTCTGTTCTGAATGGGCGCCCTTCAATCCTTAAGTCATGCCCTCTCGTACTAGACTCCCCCGTTATGGGAAACAACTTTGCCACATCCAATCTGTCCATGCCTTTCAACATTCGAAATGTTTCTATGAGGTCTCCCCTCATTCTTCTAAACTCCAAGGAATACAGTCCAGGAGCGGACAAACGTTCCTCATATGTTAACCCTCTCATTCCCGGAATCATTCTAATGAATCTTCTCTGTACCCTCTCCAACGTCAGCACATCCTTTCTTAAATAAGGATACCAAAACTGCCCACAGTACTCCAAGTGAGGTCTCACCAGCGCCTTATAGAGCCTCAACATCACATCCCTGCTCCTATACTCTATTCCTCTAGAAATGAATGCCAACATTGCATTCGCTTTCTTCACCACTGACTCAACCTGGAGGTTAACCTTAAGGGTATCCTGCACGAGGACTCCCAAGTCCCGTTGCATCTCAGAACTTTGAATTCTCTCCCCATTTAAATAATAGTCTGCCCATTTATTTCTTCTGCCAAAGTGCATAACCATACACTTTCCAACATTGTATTTCATTTGCCACTTCTTTGCCCATTCTTCCAATCTATCCAAGTCCCTCTGCAGACTCTCCGTTTCCTCAGCACTACCGGCCCCTCCACCTACCTTCGTATCGTCAGCAAACTTAGCCACAAAGCCATCTATTCCATAATGCAAATCGTTGATGTACGATGTAAAAAGAAGCGGCTCCAACACGGACCCCTGTGGAACACCACTGGTAACCGGCAGCCAACCAGAATAGGATCCCTTTATTCCCACTCTCTGTTTCCTGCCAATCAGCCAACGCTCTATCCACGTATGTAACTTTCCCGTAATTCCATGGGCTCTTATCTTGTCAAATAGCCTCATGTGTGGCACCTTGTCAAAGGCCTTCTGAAAATCCAAATAGACAACATCCACTGCATCTCCCTTGTCTATTGGCCTTTGAATACGGGCAGGATAGGTTAGAGAGAAAATGTATATGGGATGCTGTTAGAGGCAGAATCAACTCAATGGGATGAACCTATAAACAGAGATCAGGAGGAACAAATAGCGGCCATAACATTGCTCTGAAGGGTCTGATGCAGCAGTCCAATTTGGGGGTGTTTCTGGATTTTGCACCAAGAGATAACTGCGTGTCTGGATTAATGGATAAGCATGTCTATTCCAAATTACTCAACAGCCAAAATTTAATGATTGAATGGACATGAAAGATAGCTATAGTTTATGGAAATTACCTTGGAAAATATGAGGGAATTACGGACAGCTAGCATAAACGCAATCCAGGGATTAATGAGTCCAAGTCATGTGAGCACGAGTGATGAAAGGCAAATCTGCTGGGATTTTTTTGTTCCATTGAAATGGGTTATTCAGCAAAAGAACGTCAGATTAGAGGAGGACGGTGTTTCAATTGTGGAAACCAGAAGTGCAGGATCTCTGTATAAGAAGTTAAACAAGTTACACAAGCCCAGACTGTACCAGTCAAGCAACGTCCCTGTTCAATGGAAAACAAATAAGCTACAGAAGAGAGGTTTACACAACATTGAAGTGAATGAATAATGCGGGAACGAATATTGACACAACCACAGACTGTTCCGCCAGGGGAAGGGACAACCAGACATCTGATGCTATTAGCTGGAAGCACTTTAAAATTGAGAACGTACTCAGACAAAGCCCTGAGAATATTAGGACTAATGGAATGTTTAATTCTCCATAATGGGCAAAAGGCAAGATTACAGGGGCTGCTTGTGTCGTTAGGCCAACTCTGCTAATTTAAGTGGTTGGATGAAAGACTGGAGGATTGATTGGGAAAATACATGCACCATCAATACATCAGTTTAAGTGACAGCTGGAACAATGTGGCGTTCAAGGATTTATAGATGGGGATCAGGAGATAAAGATCATAAATATAGAAGGAATTGGCAATTTGATTTAGTGTAAACCCGGGGCAGTTCTCGAAGTACTGAAACACAGGCAGATAAAGATGTGAACAGACTTGAGTGGTATGGAACACTGGTGAAAGTGGGACTGAGTGATTGGGTGACATCTCTGGAGATGGCATCTTAGCCTGATAAAACCACCTGACTTTGAGATCATAAGTAACCCTTAAAAACCAGTAGATGATCAACAATATGCCCTCCCACTCCTCAAGATCGATATGCCAGTTGATAGGAACAAAATGGTTCTCTCCCATACTTACACCCAATTTCATGTTGATGAAGACAGTCAAACACAATTTGGCAATTAACATTTACAAGCAGTTGAACTTGTATAACAAACTATTGTATGGGGAAAAATACTTTAATAAAATGTTCCAAACAACAATGGTCTGGATGCTACAGTGGGCCCAGCATTGTTTGTGCAAACAGGGTGACATTCTATGTGCAACAACCACAGAGGAAGAAAACCATATAACCATATAACAATTACAGCACGGAAACAGGCCATCTCGGTCCTTCTAGTCTGTGCTGAACTCTTACCCTATCCTATTCCCACCGACCTGCACTCAGCCCATAACCCTCCATTCCTTTCCTGTCCATCTATCTATCCAATTTAACTTTAAATGACAACATAGAACCTGCCTCAACCACTTCTGCTGGAAGCTCGTTCCACACAGCTATCATTCTCTGAATAAAGAAGTTCCCCCTCATGTTACCCCTAAACTTTTGTCCTCTAATTCTCAACCCATGTTCTCTTGTTTGAATCTTCCCCACTCTCAATGGAAAAAGCCTATCCACGTCAACTCTATCTATCCCCCTCATAATTTTAAACACCTCTATCAAGCCCCCCCTCAACCTCCTATGCTCCAAAGAATAAAGACCTAACTTGTTCAACCTTTCTCTGTAACTTAAGAGATGAAACCCGGGCAACATTTTAGTAAACCTCCTCTGTACTCTCTCAATTTTATAGACATCTTTCCTATAATTCGGTGACCAGAACTGCAGAACTTCCGCTAATGCCCCACCTCCCCCTCGTACCCCACCCGTTATTTATTTATTTATATACACACATTCTTTCTCTCTCTCTCTCCTTTTCCTCCCGCTGTCCCTCTGACTATACCCCTTGCCCATCCTCTGGGTCCCCCCCTCCCCCTTTTCCTTCTCCCTGGGCCTCCTGTCCCATGATCCCATCATATCCCTTTTGCCAATCACCTGTCCAGCTCTTAGCTCCATCCCTCCCCCTCCTGTCTTCTCCTATCATTTTGGATCTCCCCCTCCCCCTCCCACTTTCAAATCTCTTACTAACTCTTCCTTCAGTTAGTCCTGACGAAGGGTTCCGGCCCGAAACGTCAACTGTACCTCTTCCTAGAGACACTGCCTGGCCTGCTGCATCACCAGCAACTTTGATGTGTGTTGACTGTACACAATACTCCAGATTTGGCCTTACCAATGCCTTATACAAATTCAATATTCAGGGACTTAAAATATTTAGAGGACTTAATTAATGTAATGTGAAATTTAAGAGGAGCAAATGTGCTTTTGTGCAAGAGGAAGGGATTTTAGTTTGAGATTATAGAAACAGGGCTGGAGTCAGTTCAGAAAGTTAAAGCCATCATCAGAAAACTTGGAAATGTTACTGACGGCCAGTAAATCTGATTCTAAATTGTTGATTTCATCTCACTGCTAAAAAGAGAGGTGAGCATTTTTTTTTCTCAAATATGACTATGACAATCAGTACAGAGTTTGAGTCAAATGTTACACCTAGTGCTTTATCAAGCTTGGTATTTTATTAACCTGTGAAAAAGCCTCAACAATCCTGAAGAACAACACTTTTCCTCCCTGTTGCAAAAGACTATTTCCCTATCAAGCAGTAGAAATTGGTTGAACAGCAAAGAAAGATCCTATTTTGAAGTGACTGCATGTGTAGCTAGTAAGTGAATGGGTGAATTGAAATTTGAATGAAGAAGGAATATTGTTTCACTGAGGATGCTGTTGCTGCGTGAATGAAGTCACCGGAGAAAACTGCTGGTAGACACAAAGCAGCTTCTTTATTGGACAAAACAAAATACAGCAGGTATCATATGGAGATGCTTTCGGTCGAAAGGACTCACTGGCCCAACCTGGGACTCGACATCTTACGTGCAAACATCAAAAGGACAATTCCATGTTTACAATGAGTGGACAATGCTTTCTTTGAAACTACATAGAGCCTTCAAGGCTCCTGATTTGCATCCACATCACAGACATCCAAATGAATTTTAATCAGCATTGTCTGGTCTGGGGTTCACTGCTTTTAGGAACCCATTTTCAGATCTGCACTCCAAATTAAATCCACAATACATAGTCAGATGTGAAGACTGGGAGCCAAAGTCAATTACTAAATATATTATGTCCTGAACCCAAAAATCGCTCTTACAGACTCTTTGAATTGTCAACAAATTAGCAATGATGAACTGACAAAGCAAAGCTCTGGACCTACTCTGTTCTGCCAAACTCAGTTTGGTTTGGAATGTTGTTGTTCGCTTCAAATGCTTGCATGATTTGTGTTTCTTTTTTCTTTCTCTTTAGCATCCAGTGTTAGTCTTTTATTTTTTTCTCTTTACTTGGGTTCTTTCAGGTTTCTTGCTTTGTGGCTACCTGTGAGCAATCAAATCTCAAAGTTGTATAATTTATACATTCTTTGATAATAAATGTACTTTGAATCTTGAATCTTTGATGTATAGAGGGACAGAATAACATCCTGACACCTCACTTTGCAACAGGACTACTCCTGATGAAATATTAATGAATATTAGAGTTAAAATGCAGTTGTGTCTCAGCTAACAAATTTGTAAGAGAAAGCAAGGAAAGAGCATCATGACTAAAGCCATGAAAATGAGTGATTTAGCCTGAATGTAGAGGTTGTGTATTGAGACCTCTTGACAGATTGGAATGTGATGTTAGGAAATGAGGAGCATAGAGATCAAGTAATGATCTTGTTAAAAAAAGGAGAGAAATTTCATGGAAGTCCACACTGACCACTTAATCCCTGCAAGCAATTTCTGGGAAAATAGCAGTAGTAGTAGGATCGAAGACATTTCTGAAACAAGTCCAACTATTGATCAAGAGGAGTCAACATGTGATGTTTCTAGTAAGAGTCAAGGTGAATCGAAATCTAGAATGGAGGCTACCTCAACAATATCTGACGTATCTATGACATCAACATGAGTAACATCAGCACCGCTGTGAAGATGCCGACTGTAGAAATGCTGACCTGGCTACCCTTGTTAAATTTGTAAATATGCCAGATCAATTTTTTTAAAGTGTAGTCTTTGTGATATTGATTGTACACAATGATTATTACTTTGAGGCTTTCACCCCTTTAAGGATTGTGTCATCTAACTGACCACTCTCTGCATTGCAAACAATACTTGCAGAAAGTTCCAGAGCCAGCCAGTCTACAGAAAGCACTTGAATAAACCACATACACTTTGTTTAAGCCCCTTGCGTCTCTTGTGGATAAATCTATACATTCTGCAGTTGGGGTTAAGAACGCACAGAGCGCACATTCCTTACAGGGACCAAACCAGGATCCAGGCAGCAGAGTCTGGAGGGAAATCAAGTTTATAAAGGTTGGAATTGCCTCTGGCCAGTGCCCGCACAGTCAGGTTTAGAGGTAACTTAGATATGGTCCAGTTCTGTTTCTTCTATAGCTGGAAAATTTGTAATATGCAAAGATGGTGACATGTACTTTAGCAGCAGAAAATAGAGAAATAGACAGAAATGTTCCAGGGTAGTTCATGGGAATAAGACTAATCAACTCCTGGAGTTTATTCTGCCAGTTATTTCACAGCTGATCAGTGTTTTAACAAATTGTTATCTTTGGCTAACATTTACTTGTCTCAACAGCAACAATTCTCGCAATTCAGCGTCTTTAAATTTTCTCATGATGCTTTATAGAAATATTACAAAATTATATAAAAATAGGCTTGGTCAAAGAGAGAGCTTTATAGAACACTGCTAGAGAGGAATGAGAAGGAGGGCGATGGAGAAGTTCGAGAGGGAATTTTATTGCATAGGGCTTTGGAGATGACAGTAGAATGATTTAAAAACTGGGATTGTTCGAAGCTGCTTGAGGACAGAGTTTCAGATTAATACCATGCTGTATATGAAGTGCTGATTTTTGATTGCATCTGTAAACCACACCCAATGTTCTTGTACAATACATACCAGCTCACCCAGTTCACTCTCCTCTTGTTCATTATTTCCATTAAACCCCTTCCCCCAGCTGGTTCCATCTGTCCATCATCCACACACTGATCCATCTAGGTTTCTTCGCTCTCAGCCAACTTTTCCTATCCCCTCCCCATCTGGTTCCAGCTGGTTCCCCCCTCCCTAGCCCTGGCCCCAACCCCTGTCTCATGCCTCCCTCTCACCTCTGGCCTTCTTGTCTTTACCCTCTCATTCCTGATGCAGAATTTGAAACGTCGACCATTCCTCTACCTCCACAAATGCCGCTTGACCCACTGAGTTCCTCCAGCTGTTTGTTTTTGTGCACCTGCGAACGCCTTAGCTGTAGTCTTATGGTTACGCCTCTGTTCTCAACCACCACTTCTAACCTCCACACAGCTTGAGGAAATGGTTTGCAATAACCCATCAAATCTTAGAATTGCCTTAAACACGAGACTTGTAACTTCTGAATAACTTTCCATATTTAAATTAACCTATTCTATTAATTTAACTATTGTGTTACCAAAGAGCTACAAAGACCAAAACGAATGTGAACTCATAGAAGAGGTTCTTTTTACACAGTTGACCATAGACTTGCACAAGGATAGATCTGAAAGGAGAAGATGAAGGAAGAGGGGAGAAGAGGAGATTTTAGGGTTCATATATAGGTAGCTGAGGTGATGGTGTGCCAAAGGGTTTGGGAAAAACTGTGCAGGCAAGGCGTAAGGCAGCATTCCTGCCCTTCAGCACAGCCTGGAGACCTGGTGTGTGGGAAATGCATCTGGATATAATCTCTCACACACTTACTGAACTGGAGTCAACTGCACTGATGGTATTTTCCTCTATAGTAACAAAAGGGGAAAAGGCCACCAACCCTGTTAACAAACAACTCTGGAAGGAGCCTGACAGATACGAGCTGACCGAGACAAACTCACCAGAGCTACCTCATTTGCCCACAGTACAGTTCACTTTGTACCACATGTCAAACGAGAGAGAAAAAAAAGAAACATTTTACAGTTCGCTGAGAACGTATTTTCAATTTGACCTAGAGTTACTTTCTAGGGGTGGTGCAGCATGATGTGACACAACTGGTGTGATTTGGATTTACAAGCACAGCATGTTGTTTATTACAGGACAAGTGGGTGTAATCTATGCATCAAAATTTAATTAAAACATTTTTCTTTCCATAGTTTCCTTCACCTCTGATGTCCCTGAATCACAATTAATTCAAAAATTCCAGACAACTTCCAGAATACTTCTTGTTATGGCTGTGTCCAAAATACTCACTGGTGTCAAAGTACATAGCTAGGAAAAGGGATGAGGTCCTGAAGAGCTAATATAGGGAGCTAGGTATGAAGGTATAAAACAGGACCTCAAGAGTAGTAATCTCACTAGTGGATGTGGTATGTGCCAGTGCAGTCAAGAATAGAATGATATGGCAGATGAATGTGTGGCTGAAGAATTGGTGGAGTGGGCAAGGTTTCAGATTTGTGGATCTCTTCTGGGGAAGGTATGACCTGTACAGAAGGGTAAGGTTGCATCTGAACTCGAGGGATCGATGTCCTTGGGGGCAGGTTTGCTGGAGCTTTGGGGAGGGCTTAAGTTATTTCCTGAGGAGACTGAGGTCCTTTAACATCTGTTGGACGATGCTGAGGATGTTCTACGAGTCTGTGGTGGCCAGTGCAATCATGTTTGCTGTTGTGTGCTGGGGCAGCAGGCTGAGGGTGGCAGACACCAACAGAATCAACAAACTCATTCGTAAGGCCAGTGATGTTGTGGGGATGGAACTGGACTCTCTCACGGTGGTGTCTGAAAAGAGGATGCTGTCTAAGTTGCATGCCATCTTGGTCAATGTTTCCCATCCACTACATAATGTACTGGATGGGCACAGGAGTACATTCAACCAGAGACTCATTCCACTGAGATGCAACACAGAGTGTCATAGGAAGTCATTCCTGCCTGTGGCCATCAAACTTTACAATTCCTCCCTTGGCGGGTCAGACATCCTGAACCAATAGGCTGGTTCTGGACTTATTTCATAATTTACATATTACTATTTAACTATTTATGGTTCTATTACTATTTATTATTTATGGAGCAACTGTAACGAAAACCAATTTCCCCCCGAATTAATAAAGTATGACTATGACTATAGGTTGGCAGGGGAATGGGAGCCAGAGTAGAAATCAGATGATAAAGCAATTGGTGTAAAGGTAGATGCAATGCGTTGAGAGACTGTGAGGAAGGATAGTCGACTGTTTATTCATTTCCATAGATGCTGCCTGACCTGCTGAGTTTTGTTTGTTGCTCGGATTTGCAGCATCTGCAGATTTCCTCTTAAGGACAGGTCGTGGAGGGAGAATAAATGCAGCCAATTGGACGGATTTACTTTAATGCAAACAGTATCAGGATTGGGGTGATGAACTCAGGAGCATGAATCTGTAAATGGAACTACGATATTATGGTCATTACAGAGGCTTGGCTGTCACAAGGGCAGGAACGGCTGCTGGATGTTCCAGGGTTTAGATATTTCAAAAGGCACAGGGCGGGAGGTAAAGGAGGCAGTGGAGTGACGTTGTTGATGAGGGATAGTATCGTCACTGTAGAAAGAGAGGACATTGTGGAAGATTGCCTACTGAGTCAGTGTAGGTCAAGTCAGAAACAGGAAGGGAGCGAGCACTCTACTGGGAGCATTCTCTTGACCCCCAATAGCAACAGAGGTACTGAGGAGCAGATTAGGAGGTAGATTTTGGAAAGGTGCAAAAATAACAGGGCTGTCGTTAATGGTGACTTCAACTCCCCTAATATTGATTCAAACATCCTTAGTGCAAAATATTTAGATAGGGAGGAATTTGTTAAGTTTTTCCCGGAATGATTCCTCATGTAGAAAGGTGACTAGAGGAGAGGCCATGCAGGATCTGGTACTAGGCAACAACCCTGGTCAGGTGACATCTCTCAATGGGTGAGCATTTCAGAGCTTGTGACCACAATTCCCTGACCTTTAGCATAGATTTGGATAGGGATAGGAGCAGAAAGTATGGGAAAGTAATTGGGGGAGGGAAAATATGATGCTACTAGGGAGGGACTTGGGAGCACAAATTGGGATATAATCAGGGAAATGTGTAATGGAAACATGGATGCTGTTTAGGGTGCGCGAGCATGGGGTTCTGGATTGGTTTGTCCTATGAGGGCAGGGAAAGGATGATAGGGTGGAAAAAAACGTTGTTGACAACAGACATGGGGCATCCAGTCAAGAGGAAGAAGGAAGCATGCTTAAGAGGGGCTTGGGAAGGCCTTGATGAGTAGGATTAAGGAAAAACCCAATGCATTCTACGCATATATGAAGAGGGGGATGACTAAAGTGAGGGTAGGACCGATCAGGAATAAAAGAAGAAACATGCTTGGCGTCAGAGGATGTAGGGGAGGTCCTTTAAGAATACTTTGCTTCAATAGTCACAGTGAGAGGGATTGTGACGAACATGAGCTCAGTATAGAACAGACGTTTATTTATTTATTTAGGGATACAGGGTGGAACAAGCCCTTAGCCTTGTACCTTTAAGTCCCTGGGGATATACCCCATGTTACTACAGAAATTGAGGGAAGAGATTGCTGCGCTTTTGGCAATGGTCTTTGCATTCTCACTGGCTGGCCACAGCAGTAGTACCAGAAGATTGGAGGATGGCAAATGCTATTCCTAAATTCAAGAAAGGTAATATGGATAATCCTAAAAATTATAGAGCACCGAGTCTTACATTAGTGATGGGAAAACTTTTGGGAGAGGATTGTTAGAGACAGGATTTATAAGTTTTTGAATAAGCATAGTCTAAATAGGGATAGTCAGTCCAGCTTTGTCGGGAGCCGTTCATATCTCATGAACCTGATTGAATTTTTCGAGGAAGTGACAAAGCAAATTAAAGGTAGAGTAGTGGATGTGTGGTATATAGATTTTAGTAAACACTTCACAAGGTTCCCCATGATAGGCTCATTCGGAAAGTCATGAAGCATGGAATCCAAGGCAACTTAGAATCAGAATCAGGTTTATTATCACTGGCATGTGATGTGAAATTTGTTAACTTAGCAGCAGCGGTTCAATGCAATACATAATCTAGCAGAGAGAGAAAATAATAATAATAAATAAAACAAAACATTATAATAATAAATAAACAAGTAAATCAATTGCAGATATTTAATAGATTTAAAAAATGTGCAAAAACAGAAATGCTATATATAAAAAAAGTGAGGTAGTGTCCAAAGATTTAATGTCCATTTAGGAATCGGATGGCAGAGGGGGAGAAACTGTTGCTGAATCGCTGAGTGTGTGCCTTCAGGCTTCTATACCTCCTACCTGATGGTATCAGTGAGAAAAGGGCATGCCCTGGGTGCTGGAGGTCTTTAATAATGGACACTGCCTTTCTGAGATGCCGCTCCCTAAAGATGTCCTGGGTACTTTGTGGGCTAGTCCCAAGATGGAGCTGACTAGATTTACAACATTCTGCAGCTTCTTTCAGTCCTGTGAAGTAACCCTCTATACCAGACAGTGATGCAGCCTGTCAGAATGCTCTCCATGGTACATCTATAGAAGTTTAGGTGTGTGGATTCAGAATTGGTTTGCCCGCAGAAGGCAGATGGTGATAGTAAGAGGTGCATATTCTGCTCGGAAACCTTGTTCCGCAGGGATATATTCTGGGATCCCTACTCTAATTTTAGAGTTTTACAAATGACTTCGATGAAAGAAGGGTGGGTTAGTAAGCTTATAGATGAGATGAAGATTGGTAGTGTTATGGATAGTGTAGAAGGGTTATTGATATGGTGCAAAGCTGGACTGAGAGGTGGCAGATAGAATTAATTCAGGAGAAATGCAAAGTGATACATTTTGGAAGGTCAAATTTGAGGTGCAAGGTTAATTGCAGGTTCTTAGCTGTGTGGAGAAATATTTTGTGGTCCATGTCTATACTTCCCTCAAAGATGACGTGCAAGTTGATAAGGTGGTTAAGAAGGCATACGATATGTTGGCCTTCAGTAGTCAGGGGACTGAGTTCAAGAGCGGCAAAGTAATGTTGCAGCTCTGTGAGAGTCTGGTTAGACCAACCTGGAGTATTACGTTCATTTCTAGTTGCCTCTTTATAGGAAGGATGTGGAAGCTTTAGGAAAATGCAGAGGAGATTTACCAGGATGCTGCCTAGATTAGAGAGCATAGCTCATGAGTTTAGGCTGAGTGATTTAGGGCTTTTCTCTTTGGAGTGAAGGAGGATGAGAAATGACTTCATATAGGTGTGTAAGATTTCAAGAGGCATGGATAGCGTGGACAGCCAGTGCCTTTTCCCCATGGCAGCAATGGATAACGTAAAGGGACATAATTTTATGGAGATTGGAGGACAGTATGCGGGGAAATGTCAGGGTTTTTTTTTTAAAACAGATTGGTAAATGCATGAAACACACTGCCAGTTGTGGTGGTAGATGAAGATACACGGAGGACATACAAAGGTCTCTTAGATAGGCACATGGATGAAGTAAAAAAGGATGGCTCTGTGAAAGAAAGGGTTAGACTAATCTTGGAGTAGGTTAATAGGTCAGCAGAACATCATGGACTGAAGATCCTATACTGTGCTGTACTGTTCTATGGTCTACTTTCAGTGTGAAAGTCTACGGTCTACTTTCAGCACGGAGGAGAAGAAGATGGCAGCACAACGCAGCACGCAGCGGCCACTCCAGTGAATGATATCTGCTATCTGCCGAGTAGGGTGCTGTGCACAATCCTGATTTGATGGAGACAGATGTGAAAGCACAGAGGAACATCTGGAGAAACTTCTGAAATGCCTGCTTTGCTGCCGCTGTTACTGTGTGATCCAGAATCTCCAGAGGGGAAGGCCTCGAGTCCTCGGCTTTGCTTGTTGCTTGGTGGCCGGGGCGAGGTCAAAGCACTCGGCAGAGGATGGTGCTCAGGAGGCTGTATCGGAGGAGCTGGTCGGAGGCTTGAAGTTTTCGGAAGGACTCAGAGTCGGCTGTGGTTGGGTGCTTCCAATGCATCGGCAGTTGTTGGCGCCTGGAGGTTTATGGCAGAGAGAGTTTCTTCCTTTTGCCGCCTGCTATCGGGACTATCAGGAGTTGATCAGAACCTTGAGACTTTTTTTTACCGTGCCCATGGTCTGCTCTTTAACAAATTTTGGTATTGCTTTGCACTGCTGTAACTATATGTTATAATTATGTGGTTTTGTCAGTGTTAGTCTTTGGTTTGTCCTGTTTTTATTGTGATGTCACTCTGGAGGAACATTGTATCATTTCTTAATGCATGCATTTCTAAATGACAATAAACGAGGACTGAGTGTCCTCATAATCTAATCTAATCTAAAAGTTTGTAATTCTAAACCTACTCTAGAAAGTTAAGTATTAAAGCTCGAGGGTTTGGATAAGATCGTGGACTGGTTAACAGACAAAAACACTTAGGTTACCTTCAGCTTGGGAGGCTGTATTAGTGGGGTACTACACAGATTGGTTGGGGAAGGGGGAGTGAGGCTCAACTGTTTACAAGCTATACAAGTGAAATGAGTGAAAGGATCAAGTGTAATACATCTATATTTGCTGAATATATGAAGCTGGGGGTCATCATGTGTAGTGTGGAGGATGCAGAGAGGTTTTGGGGGAACATAGGCAGGTAAACTGAAGAAGGTCAAGGCAGATGCAACATAACATGAAAAAATGTGAAGTTAAGCTATGGTATTATAAGGTTAAAGGTGTTGGCTTACAGAGAGACCTAGATGACTTTGCATACGAGTCACTGGAAGTTAGCCCGCAGGTATGGAGTAAGAAGGCAAAAGGTGCATTAACACGAGAAATTCTGCAGATGATAGAAATCTAAAGCACCACACACAAAATGCTGAAGCCAAAGGCACATAGGTATTTTAAGAGGATATAAAACTACAATAATATAGTGCCGGGTGAGATTAGGGCTGGAAAATTATGAGCATCACATACAAAATGCTGGAGGAACTCAGTCGGTCAGGCAGCATCTATGGAAATGAATAAACAGAATGCGTTTCAGAAAAGACCTTTCATCGGGATTGGAAAGGAAGGGGGAAGATACCAGAATAAGAAGCTGTGGGGGAGGGGAAAGGAGGAGCAGCTAGAAGGTGATAGGGGAAACCAAGTGGGTGGGGAAGGGGTGATGAAGTAAGAAGCTGGGAGGTGATAGGTGGAAAAGGCAAAGGCCTGGGAAAGAAGGATTCTGACAGGAGAGGAGAATGGACCATTTGAGAAAAGGGAGGAGGAGGGGCTCCAGAAGAGGTGATAGGCAGGTGAGAAGATGAGGACGAGGCCAGAGTGGGGAAATGAAGAAGGTAGGGGGAGGGGAAAAGATTACCGGGCGTTTGAAAAATCGATGTTCGTGCCATCAGGTTGGAAGAATACAGGTGTGGTACCTCCACCTGACAGCAGCCTCATTGTGGCAGAAGAGGAGGCCATGGACTGACATGTTGGAATGGGAATAGGTTCGGGAATTCAAATGGTTGGCCACAGGGAAATTTCACTTTTGGTGAATGGAGCAGAGGTGCTTGACAAAGCAGTCGCCCAATCTAAGATGGGTCTCACCAACGTAGAGGAGGATGCATCAGGAGCACTGGATACAGTAGATAATTCCAACAGATATTTGTAGGTGAAGTGCTGGCTCACCTAGAAGGGCTATTTGAGGCCTTGAATGGAGGTGATGGAGGAGATGAATAAGCAGTGTAGGGAAATGAAGGGGGGAAGCACTTCTGTTGCTGACAGGGATATGTCCCAGGAGGGAGATTAGTGAGGACGGATGAATGGAGAAGGGAATCATGGAGGGAGCAATCCCTGCAAAAAGAATAAGTGGTGGTGGGAGGGGGGTTTGATGATAGGGTCCTGTTGAAGATGGCGGAAGTTAAGAAGAACGGTGTGTTGGATGCGGAGGCTCATGGGATGGTAGATGAGGACAAGAGGAACTTATCTTTGTTAAGATGGCAGGAAGATGGGTTGAATGTGAATGTCCAGGAGATGCAGGTGAAGGCAGTGTCAATGGTGGAGGAAGGGAAACCTTGTTATCTGAAGGAGGACATCTCTGATGTCCAGCAAAGGAAAGCCTCAAGGACTAATGTCCAAACCTATTCAATATGTCCTTATATTCAGGTCCTCCAGTTCCAGCAACAGCCTTGTAAATTTTCTCTGTACCCTTTCAACCTTATTTGCATCTTTCCTGTAGGTAGGTGACCAAAACTGTAAACAATACTCCAAATTTGGTCTCACCAACAGCCTTTACAACTTCAACATAACATCCCACTTACTGTAACAATACTTTGATTTATGAAGGCCAATGTGCCTAAAGTTTTCATTATGACCCCATCTCAATGAATTTTGGACCTGTATCCGCAGACCCCTTTGCTCTACCACACTCCTCAATGCACTACCATTCACGGTGGAAAATCTGTCCTGGTCGGTCCTATTGAAGAGCAGCACCTTACACTTGACTGTATTAAGATCCACCTGCCATTTTTCAACCCATTTTTCCAGTTGGTATAGATCCCACTGCAAAGTCTGATAGTCTCCTCACTGTCCACTACAGCCCCAAGTATTGATGTCATTCTCAAATTTGCTCATCCAGTTAACCACATTATCATTTAGATCATTGACATAGATGACAAAGAGCTGACCCAGCACTGATCTCTGCATCATTCCACTAGCTACAGGCCTTCAGTCAGAGAGTCAGCCATCTACTACCACTCTCTGGCTTCTCCCATGAAAACAACGTCTAATTCAATTTACTACCTCATCTTGAATGTTGAGCTACTGAACCTTCTTGACCAACGTTCCATGCAGGGCCTTGTCAATTGCCTTACTCAAGTCCATGCAGACAACATCCACTACCTTGCCTTCATCAACTTTCTTGGTAAGTTCCTCAAAAAACTCAAGATTGTTTAGACACAACCTACCATGCACAAAGCCATGATGACTATCCCTAATCAGTTCATGTCTATCCAAATACTTATATATCCAGTCTCTTAGAATACCTTCCAATAACTTTCCCACTCTGATGTCAGGCTCAACAGTCTATAATTTCTTGGTTTATTTTTAGAGCCTTTCTTAAACAGCCAAACAACATTAGCTATCCTCCTATCCTCCGGTACCTCACCTGTCACTAAGAATGATTTAAATATTTTTGCTAGGGCCCCTGCAGTTTCTACACGCCTCCCACAGAGTCCAAGGAAACAACTTGTCAGGCCCTGGAGATTTATCTACCCTAATTTACCTCAAGACAGCAAAAACATCCTCCTCTGTAATCTGAATAGGGTCCTTGACCTCGCTGCTGCTTTGCCTCACCTCTATGGACTCTGTGTCACTTTTCCTGTGTAAATACAGAGGCAAAAAATCCATTTCAGATCTCCCCCATCTCTTTTGGCTCCACACATAGATTACCATTCTGATCTTCCAGAGGACCAAAAGCGATGTCCTCCTTCTCCAAAATATGAAGCTCCCTGGTGTGCTCCTCCTTCACTTTTTCTCATGGTCCACTCTCCTTTCCTAACTGATTCCTTCTTCTCCAGCCCTTTAACTTTTCCTGCTCCCAGCTTCTACTTCATCATCCCTCCCCCACCCACCCGGTTTCACCTATCGATTTCTAGCTTGTCCTCTTTCAACTCCTCCACCTTCTTGTTCTGGCATCTCATCCCTTCCTTTCCAAGTCTGATGAAGGGTTTCAGCCCAAAATGTCAACCATTTATTCATTTCCATTGATGCTGCCTGACCTGCTGAGTTCCTCCAGCATTTTGTGGGGTGGTGCTCTGGGTTCCCAGCATCTGTAGAATCTCCTGCATTTATGACATGATGAACATGCCTGGTTTCTCCACCCAAGAAAGAATATGTAGAAAAAATGTCAGCTCATTTCCAGTCCTGCAAGAAATGTTACACACTGAATCCTCTTGATCAATATTTGGAGTCATTTCAGAAGCATCTTCAATCTGAAAACCTACTGCGATTTTCCAAGAGATAATTTACAAACATTTAAGTGGTCACCAACACCAAATAGAATGGTTACAATGAAGGTTCACCAGACTGATTTCTGTGACAGTAGACTATCTTATAGGAGTTATCAGACTGAAAACAGAGGTGGTAATCCAATCACAAACAAGAGAAAATCTGCAGATGCTGGAAATTCGAGCAACACACACAAAATACTGGAGGAACTCAGCAGGCCAGGCAGCATCTATGGAAAAGAGTACAGTCAACGTTTCGAGCTGAAACCCTTTGGCAGGACTGGAGAAAAAAAGCTGAGGAATAGATTTAAAAGGTTGGGGGGGGTGGAGAAGGGAAGGGAGAGAGAAGCACAAGGTGTTAAGTGAAAACTAAAGGGGGAGGGATGAAGTAAAGAGCTGGAAAGTTGATTGGTGAAAGAGACAGAAGGCCATGGAAGAAAGAAAAGGGGGAGGAGCAGCAGAGGGAGGTGATGGTCAGGGAAAGAGATATGGTGAGAGAGAGAAAAGGGGATAGGGTGGGAGGCATTACCGGAAATTCGAGAAATCGATGCTCATGCCATCAAGTTGGAATATAAGGTGATGTTCCTCCAGCCTAAGTGTGGCCTCATCACGACAGTGGAGGAGGCCATGGATAGACATATAGGAATAGGAATGGGAATGGAATTAAATGGAAGAAGTGGTCTCAGTAAAGGTACAGAATTCTTAAGCGGCTTGATAGGTACTTTCCCTGGTTGGGCTGTCGTGAATCACGGATCACAGTCAGAAATGTGATCAGCTATTTAAGAAGGAGATTTCTTCACACATAAAGTAATCGCATTAGGACAGGAACTAGTAGGATGGGAAACAGCTTCATCCCCCAGGCCGTGAGACTACTGATCTCCCTGCCACCACCCAGGTCTCATCACTTATGAAGCACTAGTAGTGTTATACTTTTTAAACTTGTGTCATAAATGCACCTGATGTTAAAAGTCAATCTTACGGAATATATTTTATTATTTAATTTATTTGTGGTAATATTACTTTTTTTGTTGTATGTGAGGTAAACGTACTGTGTTGTGCACCTTGGTCCAGAGGAACGTTTTATTTGGCAGTATCCATGTATATGGGTGAATAACAATAGACTTGAAGTTGAACTAATGAAGTTTGGAATTCTCTATCCAAGATAGCTTTGGAGACTCATTTGCTCAGTATAATCATCACGGATAGATGGATTTTTAAAAAAATATTTGAGAAACAAAAGGATTGGAATTGGTGCAGGAAAGTGGAGTTTAGGTAAGAGATCAGCCATGATTTTAATGAATGGTGGAGCAGATGTGAGGGGCCAAGCCTACAGCTTCTATTTTTCATATTTTGAAGCTCATAATGCAAACTCGTGCTACAACAAAGTACTGAGAAAGTGCAGTAATCTCAGGGGTACTATAGTTTGGAGCAGAAATTAAACCAAGGCAGATGTTAAAGATGCAATGCCACAACTTCAGAAAGGAGCAGGGGAACCTTACCCCCAGTGTCCTGACCGACAGTTACCATCAATGAGAAACTCAACCATCTTGAGTGAAGATGGGTTACAGTATTTATTTTACATTGCAACAGTGACTACACTTTGGATGTCAAGTGCTTTTGGGATCTCAGAGTTATCAAAAGTAGTTTGTAATGCACATTCTTTACCTTTTGCACATCCTCCAACTCAAGGCATTGCTAATTTCAATAAGATGTAGTTATGTACTTCCTTCACTACCCATATCTATAGTAACTTAAACAGTATCAATACCTGTCCTTTCCATTGATCTACAAATTAAAAGCTGTATGCGATAAGTCTAAATTTAAATGTTCAGCTTTATATACCGTGTGAAATATACTCAGCGGCCACTTAATGCATAAAAGAATGAAGACATGGTCAAGAGGTTCAGTTGTTGTTCATATCAAACATCGGAATGGGGTAGAAATGTGATCCAAGTGACTTTGACTGTGAAATCATTGTTAGCAACAGACAGAGTGGTTTGAGTATCTCAGAAGCTGCTGATCTCCTGGGATTTTCACTCGCAACAGTCTCTGGAGTTTACAGAGAATGGTACAAAAAACAATAATCGGATTCTCGACTTCCTAACCGGAAGACCACACAACCTGGTCTGGTTGGTGATAACATATCCTCCTCGCTGATGATCAACACTGGTGCACCTCAGGGGTGTGTGCTTAGCCCACTGCTCTACCCTCTCTATACTCATGACTGTGTGGCTAGGCATAGCTCAAATACCATCTATAAATTTGCTGACAATACAACCATTGTTGGTAGAATCTCAGGTGGTGACGAGAGGGCATACAGCAGTGAGATATGCCAACTGGTGGAGTGGTGCTGCAGCAACAACCTGGCACTCAATGTCAGTAAGATGAAAGAATTGATTGTGGACTTCAGGAAGACGAAGGAGTCATAGAGGGATCATAGAGGGAATCATAGACGAAGGAATCATGGAGGGATCAGAAGTGGAGAGAGTGAGCAGTTTCAAGTTCTTGGGTTTCAAGATCTCTGAGGATCTAACCTGTTCCCAACATATTGATGTAGTTATAAAGAAGGCAAGACAGCAGCTATACTTTATTTGGAGCTTGAAGAGATTTGGCATATCAACAAATACACTCAAAAACTTCTATAGTTGTACCGTGGAGAGCATTCTGACAGGCTGCATCACTGTCTGGTATGGAGGGGCTACTGCACAGGACCGAAAGAAGCCACAGAAGGTTGTAAATCTAGTCAGCTCCATCTTGAGTACTAGCCTACAAAGTACCCAGGACATCTTCAGGGAGCGGTGTCTCAGAAAGGCAGCATCCATTATTAAGGACCTCCAGCACCCAGGGCATGCCCTTTTCTCACTGTTACCATCAGGTAGGAGGTACAGAAGCCTGAAGGCACACACACAGCGATTCAGGAACAGCTTCTTTCTTTCTGCCATCTGATTCCTGAATGGACTTTGAAGATTTAGACACTACCTCACTTTTTAAAAATATACAGTATTTCTGTTTTTGCATTTTAAAAATCTATTCAATATACATAATTGATTTACTTATTTATTAATATTTTATTTATTATTATTATTTTTTCTCTGCTAGATTATGTATTGCATTGAACTGCTGCTGCTAAGTTAACAAATTTCACGTCACATGCCGGTGATAATAAACCTGTTTCTGATTAACATCTAGTGAGCGGCAATTCTGTGGGCAAAAGTGACCTGTTAATGCGAGAGGTCAGAGGAAAGTGGCTGGACTGGTTCAAGCTGATAGGAAGGCAACAGTAACTGAAGTGACTCTGTTTTACAACAGTGGTGAGCAGATGAGCATCTCTGACTGCACAGCACGTCGGGACCTTGAAGTGGATGGGCTACAGCAGCAGACCACACTGTGTTCCATTCTCGTACCCAATAAAGTGGTGAGTGTATATTGCTAATTTTTCACAGCCATTGAGTCTAAATCCCAAAATTCCCTATCCGATAACATTGTGCGACTTCCTTTGGAAGCAATTCGACAAGGTGGCTCACACAATCTTTCTCAAGGGCAATTGAGAAGGGTATAATTGTCAGTGATGTGATCACAGAAAATGAACAGATTAAAATAAAAACATATTAAACCTCCAACTGCACTCTCCAGGACTGGTATCAAATGCAAAGTCCCTCAGAAGAATTTAGGGCATTGTGAGTTGTGGGGGGGGGGGGGGGGGAGGACACGTTAATTCTTAGAAATAGAGAGGCAGAGAGTCCTTGGGAGGGAACTCCAGAGCTTTGGTCCTAGGCAGCAATTCAGTGACTGAAATCCAGGATGTAAAGAGGGTAGAAGTGGAGGAGCACAACTATCTTGGAGAACTGAAAGAAGTTGTAGAGTCATAAAAGGATTTGAAAACAGTGATACAAAGGTTAAAGTTGGGGTACAGTGGAGTGAAAGCTAGAATGTGGTTGCTGTGTTCCTGTTGTCTTAAGATACCAAATCTACTCACAGTTCAAACTACTCAGAACTCACCAATCTATTTGAACCATTACAATATACTAAAGTAACAAGAATTAAAATAACCAAAACAGTCCAAGAAATTGCAAGTACTGATAAAGGCTGTCTCAATCCAAGAGCCACAAACCAATGAAAATGAAGATATCCAAAATATACAATCTTACATAATGCAAATCATTGAAAACTCACCCAAGATCACCAAATCATCTGAAAGTTGCTAATAGGGAGAATAAGCAACCCAAGAAAAATACATGAAATATTGGAAGCTCACCAAAACAATTTGAAAATTGGTAAAGTGTATAATTTACCAAACTGTCAAAAACCTTTAAACCTAGTGAAGTGAGTCATAGATTAGAATATCAATCAAATCATTACAATATACCAAAGTAACAAGAATTAAAATACCAAAACACTCAAGCAATTCAAAGTACCTATAAAGGCTGTCTCAATCTAAGAGCCACAAATCAGTTATGGCCAATCTGGCACATCCTCTCCATGACCTACTGAACAAGCAGCAGAGCACCCTTTTGAACAGGCTCATTCAGGAGAACACACATCTTAGCACAATAGTCTGTTTTACTACTTGGTACTTTATTATTGTGTATATTATTCTGTACTTTATTATATTAATATTGCTAAGTGTGTTTTTAAATGTTGCTGTTGTAATGAAATAATTTCAATAAAGTATTTATCAACAAAATATCAAAATTTATCATTGCCATTGGAAAAACTGAAACTAACCATTTAGCAGAAACTAATTTTTAAAAATTGAAAGCCAATACAAATTGTCAACAAATCATCAAAACTTTCCCAAACTTGTTTAAAAAAAAACTATAAACATTTAAACTCTCCAAGCAACTGGGAAATCATTAAGCCATTGGAAACTCACTGGAGGTCAATGGAAACACATTGAACTATCAGAAAAATCCTCAAATTACTCCCAAAACTGACCAAACCATTGGGAATCTACCAATGCGAGGAAAAAACACACAAGGCCACCATAAATTTGGAAAAAACACTAGAAGATTAATCAAAGCGCTGGAGAATGAGGATTTAAAGTCATCCAAACAATCCCCATACAAAAAGCGGCTACACTATCCATCGATTTCCAGATACTTTGTAGAACGTGCAAGGGATGAGCAGAGCCCCAATCTGACTGTGCACCGTCCCAAGCTCTCCAGTGCAGTTTTACATCTATAAATAGAGGTATGAAGAAGTCAGGACCTGCGAGCACACGGGAAGAGAGTGCCTTCACATGCCTCACTCTGCGGTCCTCAAGGGGTTAATAAAGGACGGTGCGATGCTAGCTTGACAAAATAAAAATGGAAGTGCGTGAATTGAAATGGTAGCGCACATTCTAGGCCCGGCTGCGAGAGAGGAAAAAAAGCGATTCTTCTCTCTCGGAGTAAACACAGCGGCTGCCGGGCCCTCCAATTCCATCTCTCATGACTAATCAAGCTCTTTGTTGTGTTGGATGGGTGCCCGGTCCAGGCACGTGACGCGGTTGCCGGGGCAACGGAGCTCTGACTAATCATTCGCGCGCTGACCTTTATTCCCCGGGGGAGGAGGTTGTTGGCGGCTGCCGGAGGAGTGCGGCAGCGGCTCGGCTCGGCTCGGCTCGGCTCGCGTTAACTCCTTCGGCGCGATCGCAGCCCGGCCGGACGGCAGCCGTGCGAGGGCCATGCCAGGTTAGAAAGGGGAGGGGGAGGAAAATGTGATTTAAAAAAAATTACTGCCGTGTCGAAATGGCACAAGGTTGCAGGGTTGAAGCACCACAGCAAATACTGTGGATGCTGGGAGTCTGCAGTAAAAAAAATCATGATGCTGCAAGCTCAGTCAAAGAAACAGGGTTTATGTTTAAATGAGCTTTAAATACCTTCATCATCAGCCATGTTACTGCTTCCCTCATCACAGACGCTGCCTGGCTAATTGAGACTTTTCCAGTATTTTTGCTTTACACTGATTTACACTGGAAAATACAGTCTCTGATGGCTGTTTAATAATTTTTGGTTTTTTTTTGAGGAGAAAAATAATAAATTTATTGTGTTGCTTCCAATTTATTACTGGGATAGGTAGTTTCTAAAATCCCCAAAACAAAATCAGATTCCATCTTTAATGTACAGTGACTTGTTTTCACTGAAGACACACTCGCACTATCTTCACATGGTCTGGAAGCTCAGGACTGGTGCCAACGTCTAAAGCTAGAGCCAGAATGTTAACAGGGTAAGTTAGACACTCTCCTGCACAAGGGAAGGTACACATTAGCAACACTCCTCCATAATTGTAGTTGATGCTATGTTAATTTTTGTGTACTTCAGGTTTGAGAGTGTTAGATTTAAATAAAAAATCAGAGCTTTTAAGATTATGGAGGGAGATCAAAGATCAGTCTTGAACAAGTTCCAAGGGCTAAATGCCTTCTTGGTCTATTTTCACTCATGCCCTCATCCCCACAGCTTCAAGACAATTTACATTAATCTGGAATTTTAGATGTAGAAAACACGCCAAGGTATTTCAATGGAGTATCAAATATTGAAAGGCCGTGATGGAGTGGATGTGGAGAAGATGTTTCCCATAGTGAGTGAGTCTAGGACCAGAAGGCACAGCCTCAGAATAAAGGGACATAAATTTAGAACAGATGAGGAGGAATTTCTTTTACCAGAGTTTGGTGAATCTGGAATTCATTACCACAGATGGCTGTGGAGACCAAGTCATTGAGTATATTTAAAGCAGAAGTTGATAGGTTTTTGATTAGTCAGGCGATAAAGGTTACGGGGAAAAGCAGGAGAATGGTGTTGAGAGGGATAATACATCAGCTACAATGGAATGGCGGAGAAGACTTGATGGGCTAAGAGGTCTAAGTCTGCTCCCATGTCTTACAGAGAGCAGGAGAAGGTTGCAAAGTCAAAAACGCAAGGGGTTCTGAGATGCTGGAAAACTCGAGCAACCCACGCAAAATGCTGGGGGAGCACAGAAGGTCGAGCAGCATCTATGAAGGGAAATAAACAGACGATATTTCGGGCCAAGACCCTTCATCGGGACTTGAAGGGAAGGGGTAGAAGCTGGTCTGATCGTCCACAATTGTATATCAGCCAAGCATTGATTATTTTAGAGACAGGTGAAGGTTGAGTGATGTGGTGAGATAGTATGGGATGTTTTCAGCCATGTTAATGCTGGGGCTGGTCAGTTCCCTTAAGATTGCAAACAACCTATGGTAGATGAAGGTTATTTAATCTTTTGTGTCTATTCTACTTGAGAAAATGCTACCCATCCTCATCCCTCCTTCCAGCATTTTGTCCATAATGTGTGGGTCAACTTCTCCAAGTCTGACAGAGCCAAGTACAGAGTGATCAGCAGCACTGGGGCTCCACAGGGGACTGTCTTGTCTCCCTTTCTCTTCACCATTTACACCTCGGACTTCAACTACTGCCAGAGTCTTGTCATCTTCAGAAGTTTTCTGATGACTCTGCCATAGTTGGATGCATCAGCAAGGGAGATGAGGCTGAGTACAGAGCTACGGTAGGAAACTTTGTCACATGGTGTGAGCAGAATTATCTGCAGCTTAATGTGAAAAAGACTAAGGAGCTGGTGGTAGACCTGAGGAGAGCTAAGGTACCGGTGACCCCTGTTTCCATCCAGGGGGTCAGTGTGGACATGGTGGAGGATTACAAATACCTGGGGATACGAATTGACAATAAACCAGACTGGTTAAAGAACACTGAGGCTGTCTACAAGAAGGGTCAGAGCCATCTCTATTTCCTGAGGAGACTGAGGTCCTTTTAACATCTGCCGGACAATGCTGAGGATGTTCTACAAGTCTGTGGTGGCCAGTGCGATCATGTTTGCTGTTGTGTGCTGGGGCAGCAGGCTGGGGGTAGCAGACACCAACAGAATCAACAAACTCATTCGTAAGGCCAGTAATGTTGTGGGGATGGAACTGGACTCTCCAGTTGGTGTCTGAAAAGAGGATGCTGTCCAAGTTGCATGCCATCTTGGTCAATGTCTCCCATCCACTACATAATGTATTGGTTGGGCACAGGAGTACATTCAGCCAGAGACTCATTCCACCAAGATGAAACACAGAGCATCATAGGAAGTCATTCCTGCCTGTGGCCATCAAACTTTACAACTCCTCCCTTGGAGGGTCAGACACCCTGAGCCAATAGGTTGGTCCTGGACTTATTTTCTGGCATAATTTATATATTACTATTTAACTATTATGGTTTTATTACTATTTAATTATTTAATGTGCAACTGTAATGAAAACCAATTTCCCCCGGGATCAATAAAGTATGACTATGACTATGACTACACACCCAAGCACTTTATAACAAGGTTTCCTGCTCAACTACCCTTTAGAACAGTGAGTGCCAACCCAGCAGTGAAAACCTTCCCTTATATTCCTTTAAGGCTTTGGTCAATTACTTACAATCAATCTTGTTTTGACACCTTTTCTACTTACTCCAGGTCCCATAATTTTATGCACCTTTTTACAGTCTCCTTTCAGTCACCTTTGTTCCAAAGAAAACAACCTGTACAACCAATATTTACTTACAGCTAAAATTTTCCAGTTGTGCCTGCATCCTCATAAATCTCCTTTACTTGTTCTCCTGGCCATTCACATCTTCCTTGTGATGTGCTGACCAGATCTGTACACAAGACTTAATCTCTGTGTAACATTCTAGATAATCTCCTTGTTCTTGTGATTTGGCAATAAAGCAAAAGTCTTTTAATGCCACTTTATCCACTTTATCAATTGGTCTTGGTAGCTTTACCCCCCCCCCCAAAGGAAATTCTGCTTTACATCTCTCAGTATCCTCCCATTTATTGTGTGCTCTTCTTGCTTTGTAACACTTCCAACCCCCCCCCCCACTACATTATCTCATGCTTCATGAGAATAAATTTTGTTGGCCATTTCATTGCCAACTGACCATACCGTCTATATCTTCCCACAGCTGGAAGTTTTTCTTCTTACTGTCAAGCATACACAAAAAATGTCTCTTCTGTAAAGCCCATTGGTCAAAAGAACACTTGTTTTTGCTTACCCTTTGCTTCCACCTATACTAACTTGTCCCAATTCCACCCATCCTCCTAGAACCATCTGCCCATTGCCCGTCAGCTCTCTTCAGTCCACCTATCACATTCTGGCCCCTGTCTCATCCTCTTCCCTCTCTCCTTTATCCTGTTTTTCCTCCCACTCTCAGTCCCAGTGCAGGGTCTCGACCCAAAACTTTGAAATCCCACCTCAAATGTTGCTTAACCTACCGGATTCCTGATTAATCTGTGTCTTTCTAAATGAAAGTTTATTCAGTATGGCAGAACTGAACTCAATAACTTGCCTATCACTGAAGTTAAGTGACTGACCCTTAATTACTCAATGTTTACTTTTTAAACAATGCGAGGGCGTTAGTGAACCACAGGCATCTTTCCTGCAGACAAGGGTATTGACAAATAATGGTCACAGCCTCCATTAATTCTTTCATCAACCTGGAATGTACACTCAGTGGCCACTTTATTAGGTGCACCTGTACACCTGCTTGTTAATACAAATATCTAATCAGTCTATCTTGTGGCAGCAACTCAATGCATAAAAGCATGCAGATGTGGTCGGGAGGTTCAGTTGTTATTCAGGACAAACATCAGAATGGGGAAGAAATGTGATCTAAGTGACTTTGGCCTTGTGACGGGAAATGATTTTAGGTGCTAGACAAGATACTTTCAGTATCTCCGAAACTGCTGATCTGGGAGTTTCACGCACACCTGCATCTAGAGAGTTTACAGAAAATGGTGGGAAAAACAAAAAAACATCTAGTGAGAAGCAGTTCTGTGGGTGAAAACGCCTTGTTGATGAGAGCGGTCAGGGGAGAATGGCCAGACTGGTTCAAGCTGACAGAAAGGCAAGGGTAACTCAATTAACTACGTGTCACAACAGCAGTGTGCAGAAGAGCATCTCTGAATGGACAATACGTCAAACCTTGGAGTGGATGGGCAACAGCAGCAGAAGGCCATGAACATACAATCAGTGGCCACTTTATTAGGTATTACCACCAAGATCTGCACCTACAGCAGCTCCAACCTGCACCCTGGCCTTCCTTTCTGTGTATTTCATCTCATTCTAGGGGTTTATCCACTTTCAAAATTATTAACTCATTAGTGCTTTATTATTATGTCATCCAATATTTCATAGTCTTCCTCCAGTGTCAACATGAACCTTCTGTTGTGAAGACAGCCTCAAAGCATTTATTTTCAAGGGCCCACATGTTAGCTCTGAATATAGAATATACAATAGTCTCTGCTCTTAACTTAGTTATCTTCTAACAGGGAGCCAGAATGTTTATAACAATTTTGAATATTTTAAAAATTTTCTTAACAATATGTTTCAAACCCCTTTTCGCTTTCCCCATTTCATTTTTATTGATGGACCTACATTTTCAATACTTTTCGAATAGTACCTGAGGCTTCCAATAATCAAGGATCAATCTCTGCTATGAGCAAATCATAATGTGGGGAAGCAGTTTTAAAAAATGACCTAACATATTGGCGTTCAGGTTTAGAAGGCTGTGTGTATCAGCTGGAGGTGAGAGACCCTGAGATTTAGGGATTCCCTTCATTAGCATTGGCTGCACCAATTCAAGCAAGGAGGCCAATTCTGATTTTTTTAATCCTCCATCAATAACATTGCTCAATGATCTCTTTGTTATTGAGAAGTTGTCAATGTCCAAATCCAAAATGCTTTGTAGTGATCAGGCAGCACCAAGATAAGATCTAAATGGTACAATCCTGCACTGTGTGAATCAAGGTGAAACACTGTACGATTGTGCATAGGGAATATACTTGACATAGCTTTGCTGAATGTACCCTGGATGTTTGATAGAACTATGTAAATGAAGGCAGTGTTAATGCCTCTACAATGCTGTACCTGCTGTAAACTTGTTTCGTGAGGCAGTATGGAAATCAAAGCCTTCTCGAAAATGCAATTTCGCCTCTGACTTCTGACTGTCATCGGCCACATTTGGAGCATTTTACTCAGCATTACTTTCTTTAACTTGCACAAGGATGAGAAGGAGCATTAATCCTAATATTCAAATACAAGTAAGTCTGCAGATGCTGGAAATCCAAAGCAACACACACAAAATGCTGGAGGAGCTCAGTAGGTCCGGCAGCGTTTGTGGAAAAGAGTAAACAGTCAACGTTTTGGGCCGAGACCCTTCATCAGGACCTAATATTTGTGGAGTAGTTTTACAACAAAATTAACAAGACCAAGCAAATAAATTCAAGTAATCTTAAGGAATAGGAGACTTTTTTGCCCACTGTCCATGTCAGCTCTATCAAAAGACCTGGCTATTAACCCCATAACTTTTTGTTCTTTTCCCCATTACACTACAGGCTTACACATATTTATCTTATTTCCTCTTGAAAGTTATAACGAAATCCGCATCCACTACCATTTCAGGGAGTGCACTTCCAGATCATTACTCGTTACTACATACATAAATTTCTCTTTATCTCCTGTCTAATTCTTCTGCCAATTATCTCATATCTGTGTTGTCTAGTTGCTGATGCTCCAGACAGCGGAAATAGTGTCTCCCTATTTACCATAATTTCTAACATTTCTAATAACTCATATTTAACCACCTCTCTTCTAACAGCATTTTTATACTTCAATTGATCAAGCTAATAAATTTCATCTTCCCCTTTCCAATACCTTGGCATTCTCCATGAAGTACGGTGTCCAGCACAGGACACAATGTCGACAAGAAAATCTGCAGATGTTGGAAATCCAAAGCACCACTCGCAAAATGCTGGAGGAACACAGCAGGTCAGGCAGCATCTGTGGAAAAGAGTAAACAGTCAATGTTTCGGGCCAGGACCCTTCAGCAGGACTGAAAAAAAAGATGCAAAAAGGGGAGGGGAGGGGAGGAAGAAGTTCAAGGTGGTGGGTGATAGTTGAAAACTGGAGAGGGGAAGGTGGTGAAGTAAAGAACTGGGAAGCTCATAGGTGAAAGAGATAATGGGTTGGAGAAGGGGGAATCTGACAGAAAAGGGTACAAGACCATTGAAGAAAGGGAGGGGGAGGAGCGCCAGAGGGAGGTGACGGCAGGGTAGGAGATCAGGTGAGAGTGGGAAATGGGAATGAGAATGGTGAAGTGGGGGGCAATATTACTGGAAGTTTGAGAAATTGATGTTCATACCATCAGGTTGGAGGCTACCCAGATGAAATATAAGATGTTGCTCCTCCAACCTGAGTGTGGCCTGATCACAGCAGTAGAGGAGGCCATGGACTGACATGTCAGAATGGGAATGGGACGTAGAATTGAAGTGGGTGGCCGCCGGGAGATCCTGCTTTTTCCAGCGGATGGATTGTATGTGCCCAGCGAAGCGGTCTCCCAATCTACGATGGGTCTCGCCAATATACAGGATGCCACATTGGGAGCACTGGGTACAGTAGGTGACCCGAACAGACTTGCAGGTTAAATGTCGCCTCAACTGGAAGGGTTGTGTGGGGCCCTGAATGGTAATGAGGAAGGAGGTGTAGGGGCAGGTATGGCACTTGTTCCATACACAATATTCTCATTGGGCCCTAAACTCGGAGTTATGAAGATCCAGCTTGACTTCCTTGGCTAAGAAAAAACAAACAGGATAAATATCTGGTTCACAAAGGCAGTAGGGATTGTTTATAACTCCTTTTCATTTTTAGAAACAGGTGTCTTACAAGAAACATTATGTATTTGTTTGTTACTGAAGCTCAGGCTTATTATTGACTTAATGTAGAGGGGACCAACTTAGACCCTGGTATGGCACCATATCAGGATCGTTCTGATTACTGGGACAAAGATTCAAGCAATGAATGAAGAATATCATAGCACCATTAAAATAAATTGTTCTATATACTTTTTAGTTACTTTGAAAGCTTTAAACCAGGGTTTCTCAACCGGGGTTCCGTAAGATGTCACTAGGGGTTCCGCGAGAGATTGTGATTTACAAAAACATCGCTTTTTTGAACATGGCACAATGCACAATGTCAGCACTTGCAGTGGTGGGCAGCGACCGAGCAGGCCCATGAGTAATCCTGTTAGATGTCTCTCAGCCCAGTATGGCAGTGTGCAGTGGGTCCATGTTTATTTGGTTGAGTCTACTCTCAGTTTTTGATGCTAGGAAGGGGAGGCCGTTAATGATTAGTGAGGGTTGTATTGCACGGAGGGGAGGACAGTAGGCTGATAAGGAGCGTGAAGTGTATTTTCTGAGGATTGAATGGACTTGTCCAACTTGGGTTGTGATACCTCCCCCAACTTTCCCTACGTGCCACTGACTAGCTTATGGGAGCAAACAAGCTACCAGTGGAGTAGAGAATTGGAGGGAAATCTTCATTCGAAAGACGGTCCATTGTGGTGATTTTGAAGAGGAGGTGTGAGATGGAAGAGGAGCATTCTAGGCCTAGGCCTACAGACAATTCTGACAAGGATAATGATGAAGAATTACAGTCTTCTGAATCATTTCACTGTACTAGTGCAACAACGGACACACAAAAAAAGTCTGTCTTTACAATGAAAGCTACTTATCAATGGGTTTTACGTGGACTGGTGATCCAAGTTGTCCTATTCCATTGTGCCTAGTCTGTGGCAAACAACTTACAAATGCAGCAATGGCTCCAGCAACATTGAAAAGAGACTTAACTACAAATCACAGCCATATGACATGTAAAAGTGCTGATTATTTTAAACGACTATTGGAATCTCAAAGCAAACAGATTTAAGCTTTCGAAAATAAAGTCACAGTCAGTAAAAGAAAATCAGGAAGCAAGTTATTTAGTAGCTTTAGGACCAGTTCACTTGAGAATGTTTAAAAACTGTGTGAAAACCTAGACAAAGAGCACACCAATCTCCCGCTGCAGACAGAAATCTGCTGGTTTAGCAGAGGAAGAGTTCTCAACAGGGTGCTCGAGCTGAAAGGTGAATTGCGGGAATACTTTCTAGAAAATAGTAGGCCAGATTTTGCAAAGTGCTTTGAAGATGAAGAATGGCTGCAGAAACTAGCCTGCTTAACAGACGTCTTTCATCATGTGAACCAATTGAACAAGTCTCTGCAAGGCCCTGGAGAAAATGTTTTGACTAAAAGTGACAAGATTCTTGGATTTAAAATGAAACTGAATCTTTGGAAAAATCATGTTGCAAAAGGAAATCTTGAAATGTTTCCACTGCTGCTTGGGCTTGAAAGTGAGGAAGATTATTAGAAAGTCTCAAGTCTATTGAAAACTACCTGGAAGAACTGCAGAACAAAATTGAACAGTATTTTTCCTCCCTTTCAACACAGGTGCATGACTTGGGTGAGGGACCCCTTCTTTGAATCTTCTGCTCAGAGTAAGATCTTGACTTTGAGAGAAGAGGAAGAACTTTGTGAGCTGCAGTCTGATCAAGATGAGATTTACTGACCTGCAGAACAAGCTCTGGACTTCTGTGAAAGAAGAGTATCCTGCCATTCATAGGAAAGCAATGAACATTGTGCTCCAGTTTTCAACTTCTTACAAGTGTGAAAGCAAGCTTTTCATTGTTTAACAAGCATCAAGAGCAAGGATAGAAATCATCACATTTCAGTTGAAGGTGAAATCTATGTGCGCTTATCTCAAGTTCGACCTAGAATTGAGAAATGTATGATGTTTGAGTTTTTAAAATTTATGAAAGGGAAAGAAAGATTAATTTTAAGAAAGGTAAGCTAAGCTTAACTCTCTTGTTTTCTCATTTCAAGAAAGGTTGCCTAAAAGTTCATTCTCTATTCAAAAGACAATAATGGACAATTATTTTTGTATTATTATATCTACAACTTACTGATCGTGCTAACATATCATGAGCTATAGATATAATATTTTTTTACGCAGGGTTCCCTGAGATCTGAAAATTATTTCAAGGGATCCTCCAGGGTAAAAGGGTTGAGAAAGGCTACTTTAAATTGTTAGTTATATGAGTATTGGAAGTTCTAAGAACTTAATGTTCCGTTCTGTTCAGCATACTTTAGAAGAAATGTTAACTTGGAATGGAACAGAAGAGGTTTACTTGGATGATAGCAAGAATATGGAGAAGTTGTGGTTGCTCTCCTTAGAGCAGAGAAGGTTGAAGGGAAATCTAATCAGAGTATTCAAAATTGGGAAAATATTTTGCTTGAGTAATCAGATTATAAACCATTGGTCTCCTCATTGGTAATCATCCAAGAAAAATGATAAAATAATTGACAAAACCATTATAGGCAAAACAATTTTTATTATTACAAAGAGTTGATATGATATGCACAATCTGAAAGAATCGTCAAATCAGAACCCATAGGAACATATAAAGCAGTTAGACATGTATTTGAGGAGGACTAATTTGTAGGATTAATAGGAAGAAACTGGGATGTGGGACTAAATTACTTAGCTCTTACTTACCTTATCTAAACTTCTCATGAATTTGAGCATCTGCCAAATCTTTTCTCAACTCTCTCTGCACTAATGAAAAGAGCTGCAATTTCTGCTTGTAATTAAAACCTCACATCTTTTTCTTTATTCTTTTCCACTTTCTTTATGGTTTTGACATTCTTCCTATTATATTGTCAACCATGACATAGTCAGTAACAGACTTTGCTTTCCGTACCAGAAGGTTCTGGATGCAAGGCTCCATAATGGTTCTACTGCAAAAAGTATTTATTGCCTACAAGCGCTTCAGGATATCCTTGAAGGTAGCATATAAATACTGTCATTTTTATCTCTATTCAGAGCACCTTAAACTGGATTTGATACTAAACCAGTGATTTCTACCTGCTTGGCAGTAAACTTCTTTCTGATTTTGCCTACATACAATACCTGAAATCACATACACTTTACACAGTCATTTTTAAAAACTTGTGTTTGTAACCCCTTTAACCTTCCTCTTAAAGTTATACACTGGAAGTTGCTTGGCTATTAGTGCTCGTCTCTTTAAAGCTGATGTCTGTGAGCACAAGTCCCATGCTGGTGACTTGGCACAAAATCCAGAGAGCTATACTAAGGGAGTGCTGCATTGTCAGAGGCAATCTTTCAGACTGAAGTCCTGTCCATTGTCATAGTTCTTATAAAAGGTTTCTATAGAATAATGGTAAGAGCAGCGGAATTCTTTCTGCTTTCCTGGCTAATTTTTTTTTAAAATCACCAAATCAGATAATTTGGTGTGTTTTGTTGGGATCTTGCTGTGCAAATATTTTCTATAATTGATAGAAGTAGTAACTGCACATTAGATGGCATTTTGTTGGCTTTAAAGTTTCGGGATATTCTTAGGTTGAGAATGGCGCTACATAAGTGCAAGTGGATAGAGAGCTGCAGTGGTCTAGCCATTAGATTAGCAGTCAAACCTCTGGACGTGAGTTCAAACCCCTTCATGGCAGCTGGGAGTTTAAATTCAAATAATTAAATAAATCTGAAGTCTAAACAAAAAGCTAGCCTCAATAATGGTAACCATGAAACCACCGGATTGTTGTGTAAACCCATCTGGTTCACTAATGTCCCTCAGGGAAAGAAATCTGCTGTCCTTATCCAGTCTGCCCTAAGAGCGAGTCCAGACCCACCAATGTGGTGACTTTTAACTGTCTGCTCCGTTCACGAGCAGTAACAAATGGGCAGTGAATGCAGACTTTGTCAGATATGTCCACATTCCACATCCTGTGGTTAAATAAAAACTTCTTTCTTCGAATTGTACTTCTAAATAACCGTCATGCTGTTATAAAAAAGAATTATGTTAAATATTGAGGTGTACAAGCCTCAGTCTTGAATTAACAGAATAATCAACAGCTATGTGTTCTGTCTGCTTGTATCTTTTCCTCCTATAACACACCACGTTTTGGTGCATGGCCTGTATTCAGAGCAACACGCACAGACGCACACAGAGGGACTGAGCAATCTCCCCTCTAGCTGATAGATTAGACATTAACTAAATGAGTTGAATGCACAAAACCCCCATCCATCTGCTACTGACTTAGGCAAGGACCCATTCGCAAGACTCAGCTGCTTGCCTGGATCTGCCCAGATGCACTCCATGAAGAGGCTGCTGCTATGCTACGGGGGGGAGAAGAAAAACGAAATGAGAAAGCAGTCCCTTGATAGATGACAGGAGCTGAAAAGAACCTGTTAACCCATTCCCCGGTTAGCTGATGACAACATGCACATACAACACAAAGCCCAGGAAGATTCTGCAAACAGCAATACCATAGTGACCAAATAATCTCTGGTTTTAACAGAGCTAGTTGAAGCAATAAGCATAGGATAACATATCAAAGCTATGTGCCCTGCTTTTCTTTAATCCACAAGGTTAGATATCCCTCCAAGAGTAGGATTTTTAAACTCTGCACTAGGATGAATCCTGCCAGTCCTGGATGTGTGTGATTAGAGTACTACCCCTCCTAGTTGAAACTTGATAAAAGTTCTTACCGAATAATTTTTTTGGGGGTTTTGTGTATGTGGGTCTGTTATGTTTTTCCAAGCTATTCTTTCAAATACAGCTTTCTTGAGACGGAATGGTAATCCCAGTTGTGCCTCAGCTAGGGCAGAGATAGGGTTATTAAATTTGATTTCGGTGCACCTGGACCAGGAATGAGAAATTTATTCATGTTTCTACTCTAGATCACTACATGAAATGTGAAATGGCCAGCATGTGCTCTCTGCTTGAAAAAAATTTTTTACCGACCGTCAGGACTCAAAAGTTCAAATTTCCAAATAAATTTATTATCAGAGTACTGTACATATATGTCACCATATACTACCCTGAGATTCATTTTCTTGCAGGCATTCACAGCAAAACAAAGAAGTAAAATAGAATCAATGAAGAACTACGCACAAAAGACTGACAAGCAACCAATGTGCAAAAGAAGTCAATCATTGAAAATGCAAAAAAAATTTATAATCATATCAATGAGAATATCAATTTCAAACAAATCAATGTGAAAAACATCAGAAATATGCTGAATTAAAAGAGGAAGTTGAAAGACTATGGAACGTGAACAGGGTATACATTGTCCCTATATATATAGGCATCTGTTAGTCTCGTGAGACCATGGATTTGCGCCTTGGAAGGTCTCCAGGACACAGACCTGGGCAACATTGTATGGAAGACCAGCAGTTGCCCATGCCGCAACTCTCCCCTCTCCACCGATATTGTCCAAGGGAAGGGCACTAGGGCTGATACAGCTTGGCATCGGTGTCGTTGCAGAGCAATGTGTGGTTAAGTGCCTCGCTCAAGGACACAACACACTGCCTCAGCTGAGGCTCGAACTAGCGACCTTCAGATCACTAGGCTGATGCCTTAACCACTTGGCCACGCACCAACATATTGTCCCAATAGTAATATTTACAACTGGTATCATCCCAACATCACTACACAATAGCATTACACAATTAGGCCCACTGAGCAATATTTATGTTATCCTTTGCTCATTGCTCTATCTAACTGTGCTAAATATTTATGTAAATATTTATCAGAAAGCCACAATACTAAACCACAATCTGTAAGTTCCTAGCAATTGAGAAATGAGTACGCATGGCTATGCCTGTACCTCAGGTTTCACTGGATTGAACGGAGAAAAAAAATATAAAAAATAATAAATAAACAAGTAAATAAATCATACTGAGAATATGAATTATAGAAGTTTTGAAAGTGAGTGCATTGTATTCAGTGTTGAGTTGAGTGAAGTTATCCATTCTGATACAGGAACTACTTGTGATTAAGTAGTACTTGGTGATGGGGAATGTGGGCAATACTCATGGCATTATATCTAATAGGAAGTTTCAATAGGACATTTAATGTCGGAGAAAAGTATACAATATACATCCTGAAATTCTTTTTGGGATTACTTTTTAGTAGCTTTATGAATACCACTGGAAAAATATGTTACCGAACCAACAATATAATATGTAAAAAGCATGGAATATGTGATGGGTGCAGGATACAGTGGGGGGGACTAAGGAACTGGATGATGCCAGAGAAGATCAGGAGAAGATGAAATAAACTTGTTGAACATCATGTTTCCACTGACATGGGTCAATAATTAAAGGACACAGGTTTTAAGATATTGGCTCAAGAACCAGGGGGGAGTTGACAATATTTTTTTCACACAGCGAGTCATTATGACCTGGAATTCGTTGGTGGTGGAAGCAGATTCAATAATAACTTTCAACGGGGAATTAAATAAATAGATAACAAGAGAATAATTGCAGAGGTATGTTGAAAGAGTAGTGCCTTGAGATTACTTGAAAAAACGCCACGAGTACAAGAGTCCAAATGGTCTCCTTCATTGTTGAAGGATTCAATGCACTAAAAAGCAAGAAACAAAGAAAAAAAAATCAGTTGTTTAACGCAGCTGAATCTGCTATACAAGCATTTTCCAATTTACAACAATCTTTTAGGCAACTTAAAGACTGTCAGCTTGTTGTAATTTAGATGCAGGATTGCTCTTGGGCTCAAAATTCTGAAACCACAACAAAAGAAGAGATCGAAAGACCAAAGAAAGCACTTTGCAGTCTGATCAAACAGCCAGAGACACAGGCAAGATAATGCAGATATAACAGTCTCCAAGCCCCAGTCAAGGTTCTGACTAACAACTCTCAGGAATGTGATTGCACAATGAGAATCATATGAAGTCCCACCAAACCCAAAAATCTGAACATCAGAAGAGAGCCCAGACTGTATCTGAAGATTCCGGCTCTGCTTTCAGCCAATTGAATCGCTGGATGGGAAAATAAATATTTCACTTGCAACTTGCTAGTTTCTCTAGTGCCTTAGTTGGCAGAAAGGAACGCCTCATATGGTGCTTAGCAAAGGATTTGTGGGCTGCTCATTGAGTCTAAGATCAATAGGGCAGTACCTTGCCTTCCCAGAGATTTGCTGTAGAGCGATACAGCACAGAAACAGGCCTTCCAGTCCAGCATGTCCATGCTCACCTTTTAACTTACCTAAATTGGAAGACCCTTCAAACTCAGTCTCCAATTGATTTAATTGTACCAGAAACAGGTAAAGAAAAGTAAATCAGTTTGAACATTCCTGATGCTTCTTTTACAAATTGCTGATGTGTGGACACCCGGTGATAGTACCCATTATTTGTGTTTTTTTCCTGATAAGGTGAATTTGGAAGATGTTTATTGCTCTATCATAGTTGCCCTGAGAAGCTGGTAGTGGAACAACAGGTTAATATAACTGATGGTGCTGCTGGATAACCTCAGAGGACAGTTATTAGTCACTCATATTGGGTTGGGACTCCAAACATGTTTTGGTTTGTTTCAGGGTAGAGAACCAATTTACTACCTTGAAGCAAATTGATGAACCTGTTGGGTTTTAACAGTAATCTGACAGCTTCAATGTCCTGACTTGTTAATTTTGATTCTGGTTTAAACTGAATTCAAATTCTCAAATGACCATTGAGAAATTTACTTTCAAATGAATTTGTGTTCAGGAACCTGAAGAGTGACACAAGTTGGCTGACACCAAGGAGAGAATTCTGCCTGTCTTTTTGGCTCATTTGGTAGCAATTTTTAACTGTGTCAAAGGGTTAAAGGGCAGGGTGTGAGCTCATTATTCAGGCCAACACTTTGATTGCAGTCATTGAGAATACTGCTCTTCAGCTGTTTCATTAAAGCAAGACATTTCCTGCCAGTGAGCATTAGTAACAGTGGACAACAATTTTTTTTCAGAAGTGTTGCTTCCTCAGATATTTTTTTGTTTATGATAGACCGCTTGAAGCCGGGTACAAATATAATTTCAGAGTACTTTTATCATGTAGGAATTCGGAGAAACAGGAAGTGAACTTCTATTGAATATAATGCGTTTAATTGCATAACAATATTGATGCTTTGCGGTAGTTCAACTAAGCTAAAAATGTCCTGTTTTCATTTGTACTCAGTGTCTGAGACTTCTTGCTTAAGGGTCCAACAATAATTAGCCAGCATTGATGGATTCCAGTTGCCCTGATACAGTTTCTCCACAACTGCAGTGTCCTGGTAAAGCATTTCACCATGCTTGTTACTGACTCTGCCAAGATTTGCAGGGAAGAAGTCTAAATGAGAATGCAGAAAATAAATCTTTAGTGACATGCATCAAAGTTGCTGGTGAACGCAGCAGGCCAGGCAGCATCTGTAGGAAGAGGTGCAGTCGACGTTTCAGGCCGAGACCCTTCGTCAGGACTAACTGAAGGAAGAGTGAGTAAAGGATTTGAAAGTTGGAGGGGGAAGGGGAGATCCAAAATGATAGGAGAAGACAGGAGGGGGAGGGATGGAGCCAAGAGCTGGACAGGTGATTGGCAAAAGGGGATACGAGAGGATCATGGGACAGGAGGTCCGGGAAGAAAGACAAGAGAGGGGGGACCCAGAGGATGGGCAAGAGGTATATTCAGAGGGACAGAGGGAGAAAAAGGAGAGTGAGAGAAAGAATGTGTGCATAAAAATGAGTAACAGATGGGATACGAGGGGGAGGTGGGGCCTTAGCGGAAGTTAGAGAAGTCGATGTTCATGCCATCAGGTTGGAGGCTACCCAGACAGAATATAAGGTGTTGTTCCTCCAACCTGAGTGTGGCTTCATCTTTACAGTAGAGGAGGCCGTGGATGGACATGTCAGAATGGGAATGGGATGTGGAATTAAAATGTGTGGCCACTGGGAGATCTCCCATTTCACGTACATCTGCTCTCACTCCATCCTCTCGCCACCCCACTAGGAATAGGGTTCCCCTGGTCCTCACCTACCACCCCACCAGCCTCCGGGTCCAACATATTATTCTCCGTAACTTCCGCCACCTCCAACGGGATCCCACCACTAAGCACATCTTTCCCTCCCCTCCTCTCTCTGCATTCCGCAGGGATCGCTCCCTACACAACTCCCTTGTCCATTCGTTCCCCCCATCCCTCCCCACTGATCTCCCTCCTGGCACTTATCTGTGTAAGCGGAACAAGTGCTACACATGCCCTTACACTTCCTCCCTTACCACCATTCAGGGCCCCAAACAGTCCTTCCAGGTGAGGCAACACTTCACCTGTGAGTCGACTGGGGTGATATACTGCGTCCGGTGCTCCCGATGTGGCCTTTTATATATTGGCGAGACCCGACGCAGACTGGGAGACCGCTTTGCTGAACATCTACGCTCTGTCCGCCAGAGAAAGCAGGATCTCCCAGTGGCCACACATTTTAATTCCACATCCCATTCCCATTCTGACATGTCCATCCACGGCCTCCTCTACTGTAAAGATGAAGCCACACTCAGGTTGGAGGAACAACACCTTATATTCTGTCTGGGTAGCCTCCAACCTGATGGCATGAACATCGACTTCTCTAACTTCCGCTAAGGCCCCACCTCCCCCTCGTATCCCATCTGTTACTCATTTTTATGCACACATTCTTTCTCTCACTCTCCTTTTTCTCCCTCTGTCCCTCTGAATATACCTCTTGCCCATCCTCTGGGTCCCCCCCCCTTGTCTTTCTTCCTGGACCTCCTGTCCCATGATCCTCTCGTATCCCCTTTTGCCAATCACCTGTCCAGCTCTTGGCTCCATCCCTCCCCCTCCTGTCTTCTCCTATCATTTTGGATCTCCCCCTCCCCCTCCAACTTTCAAATCCCTTACTCACTCTTCCCTCAGTTAGTCCTGATGAAGGGTCTCGGCCTGAAATGTCGACTGCACCTCTTCCTAGAGATGCTGCCTGGCCTGCTGCGTTCACCAGCAACTTTGATGTGTGTTGCTTGAATTTCCAGCATCTGCAGAATTCCTGTTCTTTAGTGACATGTTGCATTCACGGTTTTGTATGTGTGAAGCATGTTGTCAACCAGCTGCATGTAGTTTGGTGCTCCACTGTTGTCAAAAAAAATTTCAACATCATCTTTGAATGCCTTCCATGTGATTCTCTCCAATCCCACTAGAAGTTCTTCGAATTGCCTGTCATTGATGATGTGTTTGATTTTGTGGACCAACAAATATACTTCCCTTGGCATCAGTTGAATTATGAATTAAAATATCAAATATAGGTGATTTATAAAAACAATGTGATAGGGAAATTTCATGGTGATTTCATGATCAGCAGCTCTAAGTCCATAAGATACACCTAAAAGTACTCAGGAAGCAAAACCTTTGTTGTTCAGTGCAATCGGTGACACTTTTTAAGACAAAGTGAGGGATACTTTCTGTTATGGGATTTTCCTCTGTATAAAATAGCTGCCAAATTTTACTTAACGGTACTTGTGACTACAGTTTATCATAGATGTCTGAGAGATGTGATGCATAAGCATCTTTCTTTCTCAAGAGGATGAAATGGGCTTCTAGAGTAACTTTAACCTAATTTTAAACTCTCCCACTAGATCACTGAAACTAGTTTTTAGATTTTAGCCTACATAAATATTAAATTGACACCTCAAATGCAACTGCATAGATCATTATCCTGCAGTATTGTGTAATGTTTGATGCATTTTAATTATATTAAGCAATAGTTCACAGAAGAAAGAAGCATTTTGACGACACTGTCTGATGCTCTCACACTACAGGGGACATTGTTTGAACTGGGAGCAAACAGTCGCAACCTGATGTGACACAGTATGAAGGGCTTCAGGATTTTTTTTGCTAATTAATTGGCATAAGGCAAGCCACGCATAAATTTAGCAATTCAGGACCCAGAAGATAAGAATGCGCCACATAATAGTATTAAAAGAGTTGCATTTCCAGAGTATCTTTGTCAACTTTAGGAGTGCCAAGTGCCTTACAGCCAAAGTATTTCTGACGTTTAGTCACGGAAGCAGGATTCTGGTTCTTGCAGAGCAGTGTCTCATAATCTCCAATGTGAGAGTGAGTAGATGTCCGACACTGATTGGAGGAATTGCTTTGTCAAGCCCCTTCGCTGTGTGTGCCACTAAAGTTATTATCTCCCGGTGGCTACTCATTTCAATTCGACTTCCCATTCCCATTCTGGCATGTCTGTCTGTGGTCTCCTCCACTGCCATGATGAGGCCAAAATTGGTTTGAAGGAGCAAGACCTCATATTCCATCTGGGTAGCCTCTAACCTGCTGTCATAAACATTGATTTCAAACTTCTGGTCATTTCTACATCCTCCCTCCTTCTCTCTTTTTCTATTCCATTCTGGTTACCCTCTCACCCCTTCTCCTCATTTGCCCATCTTCTCCATCTGGTTCCCCTCCTGTTTACCTTTCCTGGCATGGTTCACTGTGCTCTCCTATTAGATTCCTTCTTCTTCAGCCCTTTACTGCTTCCACCTATCACTCTCAGTTTCTTACTTCATTCCCCTTCCCCACCCACCCACCTTCCCTCTCACACAGTCACAGCTGCCAACTGCTTACCTTCCCCATGTTTTTATTCTGGCTTCTGCCCTCTTTCTTTCCAGTCCCGATGAGGGGTCTCAGCCTGAAATGTTGATTATTTATTTTCCTCCATAGGTGCTGCCTGATTCGCTGAGTCCATCCAACATTTTTTGAGTTGCTTGTAACTGATATTGTTAATGGTTCTCTACCCTTACATAGTATCCTATTCTCCTCCAAATCTGCAATCAGCGATGTTCTAAATAAATCAATCAGTAAAATCTTTGCCCTTACAAACTGCCACCTTAGTTCTAACTACCCTTTCTTCTCTAAATTCACTGACCATGCAGTTCACCTCCCAAATACATGACCATCTTCCTTCACAACACGCTGGAGGAACTCAGCAGGTCGGGCAGCATCCGTGGAAACGATCAGTCAACGTTTCAGGCCGGAACCCTTCGTCAGGACTGAAGAGGGAAGGGGCAGAGGCGCTATAAAGAAGGTGGGGGGAGGGTGGGAAGGAGAAGGCTGGTAGGTTCCAGGTGAAAAACCAGTAAGGGGAAAGATAAAGGGGTGGGGAGGGGAGGCAGGGAGGTGATAGGCAGGAAAGGTGAAGAAAGAATAGGGGGAAACACAATGGGTAGTAGAAGGAGGCAGAACCATGAGGGAGGTGATAGGCAGCTGGGGGAGGGGGCAGAGTGACATAGGGATAGGGGAAGGGAGGGGGAGGGAATTACCAGAAATTGGAGAATTCTGTGTTCATACCAAGGGGCTGGAGACTACCTAGACGGGATATGAGGTGTTGCTCCTCCAACCTGAGTTTAGCCTCATCATGGCAGTGGAGGAGGCCATGTATGGACATATCCGAATGGGAATGGGAAGCAGAGTTGAAGTGGGTGGGTACCGGGAGATCCTGTCTGTTGTGGCAGACGGAGCGGAGGTGCTCGACGAAGCGGTCCCCCAATCTGCGTCGGGTTTCACTGATGTAGAGGAGGCTGCACCGGGAGCACCGGATGCAATAGATGACCCCAACAGACTCACAAATGAAGTGTTGCCTCACCTGGAAGGACGGTTTGAGGCCCTGAATGGTGGCAAGAGAGGAGGTGTAGGGACAGGTGTAGCACTTATGCTTACAGGGATAAGTGTCGGGTGGGAGATCCATGGGGAGGGATGTGTGGATCAGGGAGTCGCGGAGGAACCGATCCCTGCGGAAAGCGGAGAGGGGTGGAGAGGGAAAGATGTACTTAGTGGTGGGGTCTTGTTGAAGGTGGCGGAAGATGCGGAGGATAATGTGCTGGATCTGGAGGCTGGTGGGGTGGTAGGTGAGGACAAGGGGAACTCTGTCCCTGTTGTGGTGGCTGAAGGATGGGGTGAGGGCTGAAGTGAGGGAAATGGAGGAGATGCAGGTGAGGGCATCATTGATGATGGCAGAAGGGAAACCACGATCCTTAAAGAAAGAGGACATTTGAGATGTCCTGGAACGGAAAGCCTCATCCTGGGAGCAGATGCAGCGGAGACAGAGGAACTGGGAATAGGGAATGGCATTTTTGCATGTGGTGGGGTGGGAAGAGGTATAGTCGAGGTAGTTATGAGAGTCAGTGGGCATGTAGAAGATGTCAGTGGACAGTCTGTCTCCAGAGATGGAGACCAAGAGATCGAGAAAGGGGAGAGAAGTGTCCAAGATAGACCAAGTGAATTTGAGGGCTGGGTGGAAGTTTGAAGTAAAGTCGATGAAATTGACGAGCTCAGCATGGGTGCAGGAAGCAGCACCAATGTAGTCGTCAATGTATCAAAGGAAAAGTTGGGGAGCAGTACCAGGATAGGTTTGGGGCACAGACTGTTCCACGTAACCAATGAAGAGGCAGGCATAGCTGGGGCCCATGCAAGTTCCCATAGCTACACCGTTAGTCTGAAGAAAGTGGGAAGAGCCAAAAGAGAAGTTATTAAGTGTGAGTACCAGTTCCGCCAACTGGAGGAGGGTAATGGTGGTGGGGAACTGGTGAGGTCTATTGTCCAGAAAGTAGCGGAGGGCTTTGAGGCCTTCTTGATGGGGAATGGAGGTGTGTAAAAATTGGACATCCATAGTGAAATTGCAGTGGTTGGGACCTTGGAATTTCATGCTGGGACTGACCTTGTCTAAAGCTTTTGTAATGGTTGACTACTTTTTATCTATTGTATTTCTAGCTAATTACTTATAGCTATCCAATCAGAGCTATTGCAATGGTTTCTATTCCAATTATCATTCCATTACCTCTGGTATTGACCAATGGATTAATCCTTGGTTCCACCCCCGCCCCCAGCCTCAGTATTATACATCTACATGTAGTTCTTTCTCAAAATCACCAAAAATACAGATTCCACCCACCCAGTTCTGCCACTTCTCCCCATTCTTCCACTGCCTCCAATGTCAAATTTTTGGTCTGCATCCACTTACGGAAAGACAGAATTCTCAATATTCTCTAACCGCATAACGAAAAGACAAGAAACTACTGTCTTCCATCCCTGCCACAAACCTGGTTGCATGTCCGAAGCTGCAGCAGACTGAGGTTATCCAAAACTGGTTGCCCACTTCCTCAGCAAACCCCATTTTCCTTTTGTGCTTTTTTCCCTCACTGGCTCCTTTTTAAGCAAAATCTCAATTTCCCTTTTCACTTTTTTTTGAATCCCCCGGTGACCTCACTTCTTATACCTCTGAAACCTCCTCAGCCCATAACTATTACAGAATCTTGATGAAGGATCTTGGCCTGAAACGTCAACTTTTCATTCCTCTCCATAGATGCTATCAGATCTGTTGAATTTTTTTTTAGAAAGTTACAGCACAAGAATAGGCCCTTCGGCCCACAATATTTTGCTGAATCTGCTAAGACATAAATCAAAAATCCCCCAAAAACTAATCCCTCCTGCCTACACAATGTCCATATCCCTCTATCTTCCTCATATTCATGTGCCCATTTAAAAACCTCAATGTATTTGTCTCTACCACCATACCAGGCAGCATATTCCAGGCATTCACCACTCTGAGTAAAAAAACTTACTCCTCATAACTCCTTTGAACCTACCCCCCTCATCTTCAATGCATACCCTCTGGTATTAGATATTTCTACCCTGGGAAAAAGATACTCCCTGAGTATTCCTCTCATAATCTTATAAACCTCTATCAGCTCTCCCCTTAGGCTCAGCTGCTCCAAAGAAAACAATCTAAGTTTGTCCAGCCTCTCGTGATAGCACATGCCCTCTAAACCAGGCAGAATCCTGGTAAACCTCTTCTGCACCCTCTCCAATGCCTCAACATCCTCCCTGTAGTGAGGCAACCAGAACTGTATGCAATACTCCAGATGTGGCCTAATCAGAGTTTTATAAAGTTGCCACATAGCCTTTAGGCTTTTGAACTCAATGCCTCCAATAATAGATGCAAACATTCTATAATCCTTCTTAACCACCTTATTGACCTGTGTAGCCACTTTCAAGGAGCTATGAACTTGGATCCCAAGATCTCTCTGCTCAGCAACACTGTTAAGGGTCTTGCCCTTAACAGTTACTGTCTCCTTCCATTTGACCTACCAAGGTGCAACACCTCACATTTATCTGGATTAAACTCCATCTGCCATTTCTTTGCCCATATCTGCAGCTGATGTATATCATGCTCCATTCTTTGCCAGTCTTCTACACTATCCACAACTCCACCAATCTTGGTATCATCCACAAGGCGGAAGGCAGGAGGAGAAGATAGCAGCGCACCTACGCAGCCCTCCGGTGAAAAATGATATCGTATCTGTTAAATAGGGGCCGTGGACAATTCTGATTTGATGGAGAATGGACGTGAAAGCACAGAAGAACATCTGGAGAAATTTCTGAAATGCCCGTTCGCTGCTGTCGTTACTGTGTGGTTGGGAATCTTTCAGAGGGTAGGCCTCAAAATCCCTGGCCTTGCCTGCTTTTGGCGACCGAGAAGGAGGTCGAATCATTCGGACAGAGATGGCGCTCAGTACTCAGTGTCGGAGAGCTGATCAGAGCTCGAAGTTTTCGGGTGACTCAGAGTCGGATTGTGGTCGGCATGGCAGGGAGAGTTTTTCTTCCTTCTCCTGTCTGTGTGAGATCTGGGACATTTGAGAAACTTTGAACTTTACTGTGCTCACGGACTTTCTTCATCAAGTTATGGTATTGTTATACTGTTTGTAACTATATGTTATAATTATGTGGTTTTGTCAGTTTTTTCAGTCTTGGTTTGTCCTGTGTTTTGTGATATCACACCGGAGGAAATAATGTATCATTTCTTAATGCATGCATTACTAAATGACAATAAAAGAGGACTACGTGTCTTCATAATCATAAACTTACTAACCCACCCATCTACATTTTCATCCCGGTCATTTATGTACATCACAAACAGCAAAGGTCCCTGCCGAACTCCACTAATTACAGACCTCCAGCTCGAATGAGTCCCTTCAACCACTACCTTCTGACTTCTATGCTCAAACCAGTTCTGAATCCAAACAGCTAATTTGCATGGATCCCAGGCATCCTAATCTTCTGGATTACCTGCCATAAGGGACTTTGTCAAACGCCTTACTAAAATCCATTTAGAGAACATTCACTGCTCATCAATCTCTCTCATCACCTTGTCAAAAAAACTTCATCAAGTTGGTAAGACAAAACATGCCCAGCACAGGGCCATGCTGGCTCTCCCTAATTAGGCCATGGGTTTCCAAATGCTCATATATTTTATCCCAAAGAATTTCCTCCAGCAATTTCCCTACAACTGACGCGAGACTCACCAATCGACAGTTCCCAAGATATTCCCTTGCTCCCTTCTTAAATAGAGGTATAACTAGCCACTCACCCATCCTCCAGGACCTCACCTGTGCCTCGAGAGGACACAGATGCTGGGCAAGGCCCAACAGTCTCATCTCTTGACTTCTTCAATAACATGGGGTAAATCGCATCAGGCCCTAGGGACTTATCCATCTTAATACTCATTACTTCCCTCTCCTTGACCTCTAAATGCCCTAATATATTTACACACTCAGCACTGATCTCCTGGTCCTCCATATCCTGTTCCTTGGTAAATAGTGAAGCAAAGTACTCATTAAGCACCTTACTTACACTCTCCACATCCAAGCAAATATTCTCCCCTTTATCTTTGAGTGGTCCTACCCTCTGCCTAGTTATCCTCTTTCTCTTGATGTATGTATGGAATGCTTTGGGATTCACCTTAATCCTACTCGCAAGGACTTTTCATGGCTTCTCCTGGCTTTCCTGATTTCCTTCTTTAGTTCTTTTCTGGCTTCTTTATACATTTCATGTGCTCCATTTGATTCTAACATCCAAAGCTTCACATACTTTTCCTGTTTCTTCTTGACTAAATTCACCACCTCTCTGGACATTGAAGGCTCTCTTATCCTTCCATCCATGTCCTTCCTTCTAACAGGAGCATACTTTTCCTATACTCTGTACAATTGATCTTTAAACACCTTCCACATGTCTGATGTGGACTTGCCAGAAAAATGATGGTCGCAATGAGCTCTTTTTAGTTCCTGCCTAATGCCCTTGTAATTTGCCCTACTCCAATTTAAAACTCTCCCGCAAGGCCCATACCTATCCTTATCTATAGATATCCTGAAAGTTAAGGAGTTGTGGTCACTGTTCCTTAACTGCTCACCCACTGAGGGGTCAATCTTTTGACCAGGCTCATTACCCAACACCAGGCCCAGACAGATGCTTGTCTCATTGGACCATCTACATAATGATTTAAGAAACCCTGAAGTTCCTCCAGCATTTTGCGTGTTTTACTCTAGATTTCCAGTATTTGGAGAATCTCTTGTGCTTACCATCCAGGATATCTGTATTCCTTCCTTTCTTGCCTCTCATGCATCCCTGGGTTAATTAAACCAGAAATTGTGGGAAACACTTAGTAGGTCAGGCAGACTGCATCAGTGGGAAGAGAAACAGAGGTGGTGTATCCTTTGTCTGGTTTTAGTTACATCGTCATTGCGTCTGTGTCTTTAGTTGTCAAGCCATCAGCTCTGGAATTGCCCACTTAAACATTTCTGTCTTTTCTTTCTCTACTAAGACACTCTTTGAAACTTTTATCTCTTTAAACAAGCTTTTGATAATCTTTCCTTAGGAAGCCTAATTTCAGATTTGATTTGATAACGTGAATGATTTACTTTGTTAAGAATGGTGCATAAATATACAGTAAGTTGCAAAAGAATTAGAAGTTTCTGCTGATGTTGATGATGCTTTTCACTGAGAAATAACATGGCACTATATTGGGATTCCACTCAGATGATGATGATTATGAAGACACGTAGTCCTCTTTTATTGTCATTTAGTAATGCATGCATTAAGAAATGATACATTATTTCCTTCCATTGATAGCATTTCTAAAATAATTAAATTATGAGGATAGATTGCATAAACTTGCCATGTACCCTTGAATTTAGAAGATTAAGGAGTGATCTGATTAAGGTGTTAAAATGAATAAAGATATTTGACAGGGTATATAGGAAAAAGTTCGCTTCCTCTGAGGTGGGAATTCAGAACAAAGGGACACGACCTCATCAAGTTAGAGTTAGGCTATTTCGGAGCAAAATCACCAAGCAGGTCTTCACATCAGAATAATGGAAATCATGAATTCTCTTTCTGTGGATGCAGAAGATGAATTACAATTTTCAAGAATGTGACTGATAAATTTTTGTTGGGTAAGGTTATCGAGCATACTGAGTAAAGGCAGATACAGTAAATAAAACATCTAATCTAAGACCGGAGCAGGACTGAGAAAATGAAGTTCTTGTTTGCAGTGTTGCACTTGGGGTTGTTGAAGGAAGCCAGAATGGGGTAACCTTCAACCTCATGGCATGAACGCCAATTTCTCAAACTTCTGGTAATTTCTCCCCCCTTCCCATTCTCTCTTTTTCCATTCTGGCTCCCCCCCTTACCCCTTCTCTTCACTTCACTTGCCCAACACCTCTCTCTCATGCCCATTCTCATTCCCTTTCTTCCATGGTCCACTGTCCACTCCTATTAGATTTCTTCTTCTTCTTCAGCCTTTTACCTCCCCCATCTATCACCTACCAGCTTCTCACTTCATCCCTCCCCCATTCACTCCCTTCCCCCTCACCTGTTTCACTTATCACCTGCCAGCTACTCCTTCTCCTCCCCCATCTCCTTATTCTGGCTTCTTCCCCTCCCCCCACCCCGACTCTTTCCAGTGCTGATGAAGGGTTTTGGCCTGAAATGTCAACTGTTTATTCCTCTGCCTGACCTACTGCATTTTGTGGGCTTCCAGCATCTGCAGAATCCCTTGTGTGTGTATATATATGTAAGATTCTTTTCCCAAGCTGTTACTTCAAAGGAAATCACAGTCGCGCAACACGAAAATGAAGAGGTCAGGTGGGTTGGGTGGAGGGTGTTAGTTGGGTAAGCGGGGGAGGGGAAGAAAAAGGTTCAATTAAAATTGATGTCATAACATTCAGGTTCTCCTTTTTCTCTCCTTCACCAGAAACAATTTATAGCTGGGGTATTCTTGGCTCCACTTTGTCTGCCTGAGGTTTACTTTGTTCCATCTCTCACTATCTGCTTTGGTGGGAGCAGGAAGGGTAGAAATCTCTAATCTATTCATTAGACCGCCTTTGTGAACATGTGTGTTTTAAACTGAAATTGCTGGATGTCAAGCCCTGATGTGGTTTTCCTCGCAAAATAAAAAGATGTTTGGATTGTAGCAGAGAACAGAGAATTCACCACTGATTGTAACTTGCTTTGATATTGTCCACACTTGTACTCCTCCTCAATCTTTATGAGCATGTATACTCTCTAATATACAAGCAGGCCTTCATACACTCAGACATGATTACTGATATAACCCTTACACAGAAAAGCTCTGTCTCTGTTTCTCTCTCTCTCGCTCTCTCTTCCCCCCTCTCCCCCTCTCTCTCTCCCCCTCTCCCCCTCTCCCTCCCTCCCCCCTCTCTCTCTCTCTCTCTCTCTCTCTCTCTCTCTCACACACACACACACTTAATTCAGAATCAAGTTTGATATCACCGGCCTATGTCATGAAATTTGTTAACTTTGCAGCAGCAGTACAATGCATGATTATATAGAAAATAACTGAATTACAGTAGGTGTACATATAAAATAGTTAAATGATGTAATGTTCGTTTGGGAATCGTATGACAGAGGGGAATATTCTGTTCCTGAATCATTGAATCCCTCAGGCTTCTGTACTTCTTCCTGATGAGAAGAGGGCAGGTCCTGGGTGGTAGGGGTCCTTAATGATGGATGCCACCTTTTTGAGACGCCGCTCTTTGAAGATGTCTTGGATATTACTGAGGCTAGTCCCCATGATGGAGCTGACTAATTTTACAACTTGATAAGTTTCCAACAGATGTCACTGGAAAGCAATCAGAAATAGGTACTCCTGGCTGAATCCTGGATTGTTTCCTTCAACCCCCAAGGTCCCACAGCGCAGTGGCTGGGAGACTGAAATTAATCCTGCGGTGTCATAGTTTACACTTGCTCTAGGTGATAGTTCCACTTTGATGAACATTCTAACCCCAATGAACACTTGAACCAAGTCACAGATTTTACAGGAAACTTAAATTAAAACATAATTTGAGATCAAAACATAGTCTCTGGATAAATTCCAGTTCCCTGATATTCAATAGAGGGATGAAGATTCATTGAAAGCAAACAGTTAAAAAGCTCTAGCACCCTGGTGGTCTAATGTGGGTGTTCTTCCATGTGACATCATCTCTGCTCAATGCAGTTCTGCAATAGAGAAGGAAATCACATAATAAGAGTTTACATTATGGGTGGGAATGAGAAAGGTGGAAAAAAAGAACCAAATTCTTAACCCTACAGAATGTAGAGGTTGCTGCTCGTGGAGCAGTTGCTGCAAATCAGACAGATATTTTTAATGGGTGAGAAAGGAAGGGTAAGAAATGCTGAGTGGAAGATGAGAGGGAGAAGGCTCAAGTAGGGATTTAAGCTACCATAGGCCAAATGTTCAATTTCTGTGTTGTAGTAGGCAGCCGTCGATCCCAGGGAATCATGGGTTTGTGCCTCTGGTGGACTGTGTCCTCTCCAGGGCGCAAATCTGGGTGGGAAGATTTGAGGAACTGGCTGTTGGCCATGCAGCGGGTCCCCCTCTCCACATCACTGATATAGTCCAAGGGAAGGGCAAATGCTGATAAAGCTTGGCACCAGCGTCGTCGCAGAGGTTGCCAGAGTGAAGTTGTAAACAGCATCAAACTGCCTTAGGGACCCCAGCTCTGGATTTCTTCCTCAGGGTTTACTCCCGACACCTTTCCCATGGGTGGGTATGGCCGCAAGGCAGCAGAGGTTTAAAATCAGAGTTTTCCTTCTCCTAGGCGGGCTGCCATCCAAGGCCGATGAGCCCCACCTGCCCGAATCAACTGGTTTTGAGGCAGCAGTGGTCTGCCTTTGCCTCTTCTCTTGTCAGTAGAATCAGTTCACTGGGCCTCGTAGCTAAGCCACACATGAAGGCCGAGAGTTGGATTTGGTTGTCAGAAGGTATTAGAGTCGCATGCCATGTGGAGCATTTTATAAGTAGTGGGAGCTTATCCCCACTACCACCTCCAGCTATGACAACCTTAGGAACCTTCTGTGTTGTAAATTGTAAATTATTCTACCAAACAGGTTTTACAAATCAGGTAGTCCTTTGAGATGAAAGATAACCTATTTCCATTCAATTTCTGGGGTTTGGAGCAGGCTGAAGGGCTCCATGCTGGGTCTGCAGACTTTATCACAGCTAGGAGTTGGCAGAGTAGTTGAATTGCTTAGGATGTTGTATACTCCTTCTCTACTTACAACTGGTCTCCACATCTCCCCTTCATTGATACCTGAAATTACCAGTCTCTTCTCACAGACCCTCCTTCGCCAGACAAGCCAGAGATTCCCACGAGTCAGTGAATGTGTTTATCGAGACTTTGAGAATCTCCTTGAAGTGAATCTGTCATCAGATCAAGATGGAGCTCAAAGTAAAGGTTTCAGGCATACAATGCTAGGCATGTGGGCAATGAGAATGAGGCCAGCCCAGTGCTTATTAGGGCCACAATGTAGGGGAAGTATTCACCTGGGACAGGATGCTGACGTTAGCCTGTCTATCCTGCCAGTGGATTTGGAGGATTTTTGCAGATAGAGTGTTTGTGGTATTTTTACAAGACATGCATATGTTAATAATAAGAAGGTAGCTGGGAGAAAGTAGGATCACTCAAGGATAAAGAGGGGAATTTATGCCTTGAGCCAGAGGATGTGGGCCTACTAATTATATGAGTACTTCACATTGGTTTTAACCATGGAGAAGAATGTGGAGGATAGTAAGATCAGCATGGGCCATGGTAATAATCAAGGCCTTGTTAGGATCAAGAAGGAGGTGGTCTTATTGAAGAACATTAAGGTAGATATGTTCTCTGCGCCTGATGGGATCTATCTTGGGTTATCGAGAGAGGCAAAAGTGAAGATGGTTGGAGCATTGACCAAGATCCTGTCAAGTCATAGGCAGAATCTCAGATGACTGGAGAGTAGTCAGTATTGTTCCTTTGTTTAAAAATGGGAATAGGGATTCTCCAGGGAATTATAGGGCAGTGTGTCTCATATCAGTAGTAGAGAAACTATTGAAAAAGATTTTTAGGGCTAGGATTTAGTCACATTTGGAAAAGCAAGCGTTTAGTAGAGATAGGCAGCATGGCTTTTGTGTGGGTCTTACAAGCTTGTTTGATTCTTTTGAGGAGTGAGAGTTGATTGATGAGGGTTGGGCAATAGATGTAGTCTGCATGGACAATGCATGTGAGAAGATGTATTGTGGAAGGCTGATCCAGAAGATTAAGATGCACGGGAAACATGGTGACTTGGTAGATTAGATTCAAAATTGGCTTGGCCATAGAAGGCGGAGGGTAGCAGTGGAGAGGTGTTATTCTGTTTGGAGGTCTGTGACCAAAAGTGTCGAGGCTTCTGTTTGTGATGAACATAAATAACTCTGATGGAAAATAAAGGTGAGCTCATCATTAAGTTTGTGGGTAATACAAAAATTGGTGAAGTTTTGGATAGTGAAGAAGATTGTCAAAGGATACAAAAGGATATATTGTTATATATATAGTGTGTGTGTATATATATATATTGCTCACTAGCACATATGGGTGGAGAAACGGTAGATGTAGTTTAATCTGGGCAAGTGTGAGGTGTAACACACACAAAATCCTGGAGGAACTCAGCAGGCCAGGCAGCATCTATGGAAAAAAGTACAGTTGCCGTTTTGGGCCGACACCCCTCCAGTGCTGCTCAGTTTCTCCAGCATTTTGTGTATGTTGCTTGGATTTCCAGCATCTGTAGATTTTCTCTTGTTTGTGTCTTAAGTGTATGGTGTTGCCCTTTGGAAGGTCAAATATAAGAGAAAAAGATACAGTTAATGGCAGGACCCTTAACAGCATTGATGTACAGAGGGATCTTGGGAGAGCAGCTACACACGTAGATAGGGTGGTAAAGAAGGCAAATGGTATGCTTGGCTTTATTGGTCGGGGCCTTGAGTATCAGGGGAAGGAAAGCAAGTTCAAAGTATATTTACTATCAAAGTACATACACATTGTACAACCTTGAGATATGCCTCCTTACAGGCAGCCATAAAAACAAAGAAACACAAAAGAACCCATTAAAAAAAAGACTGTCAAACACCCAATTTGCAGACAATAAATCAAGTGAAAAATAAAAGCAAGTAAATAGCATTCAGAACTGAAGTCCACAAAGAGAATCTATCCACAGACCCTTAGTTCATTGCAGAGCCGAGTAAACGTCACTGAGCAGCGAGCTGAACTGGCCCATCTCTCGCCATGGGCCCCAACACCCTGACCTTTTCAATCTGGCCCGGCGCTTGAATTGTCATCTAAGCCTTGAGTTCAGTTGCTTCAATATACTCTGGGACCTGGACACCACTGCTTCGGTTGCAACTATGTAAGACTTTGGTGAGGCTGTACTTTGGAGTATTGGGTTCAGTTCTGATCGCCCCACTACAGGAAGGATTTGGAGAGGGTGCAGATGTTCACCAGGACGCCACCTGGATGAGAGGGCATTAGCTATAAAGGGAGGACAAAACAAACCAAGTTTGGTTTGTTTTCTCAGGGGTGGAGATGGGGTGGCCACTCTGTGTCTTTATCTTAGGGTAGGAATGCCAAATACTGAAGGGCATAGGCCTAAGGTGAGGTGGGTGTTGGTGGTGGGTGTCTAGTTTAAAGGAGATGTAAGGGTTAAATTTTTACACAGTGTAGTAGATGACTGGAATGTGCTGCCAAGTGTAGTGGATGAAACAGACACAATGGTGGCATTGAAGAGGCAGTTAGATAGGCACATGGACATGCAGGAAATGGTGGGATATGAATCGTGCAGGCAAACGGGTTTAATTTCATTTGGCATCATGGTTGGCAGACATTGTGGGCTGAAATGCTGTTCATGTGTTGAATTGTTCTATGGTCCACAGGGCTTTGAGATGTCAATTGTGAGTTGTAGACCATGAGCTTGGCATTGAGTTTGAACTCTTCGTCTTTCCAATTAGACTCGTATGGAGAGACGATGCAATTCACTCCTTTACTGTGTCAAAGGGCAAAGGGCTGCCTCCATCAGCTTCATTGTCTGAGGTACTTAAACAGTGGTATTTGGTAGTGGTGAGGTAATGGTATTAATGACTGATATCTATATTATGGCCTGAGACCATTCAGATCAATGCAGCCTTTGAATTTTGCACAGGTTAGTTCCCCTTTCTCTGTAGGCTTGATAGGTTTAATAGAGGTGAAGGAATGAAAAATAGGAACATGGGAATTGTAAATTGAGTGCATCATAGGGAACAGAAAGCCAAAATTGGAGGACACAGTAGGTCAGTCAAGTTGGCAATTTGTTATAAATTTGCAAACAACAGGAATTCTGCAGATGCTGGAAATTCAAGCAACACACATAAAAGTTGCTGGTGAACGCAGCAGGCTAGGCAGCATCTCTAGGAAGAGGTGCAGTCGACGTTTCAGGCCGAGACCCTTCGTCAGGACCCCTCCCCCTCCAACTTTCAAATCCCTTACTCACTCTTCCTTCAGTTAGTCCTGACGAAGGGTCTCGGCCTGAAACGTCGACTGCACCTCTTCCTAGAGATGCTGCCTAGCCTGCTGCATTCACCAGCAACTTTTATGTGTGTTGCTTGTTATAAATTTGGTCAGGTTTTCCCAGTCAAAGCACACAGAGAAGCAAGGAATGTAGTGGAGGAATGTGGGTTATGGGGAATCAAATGGAATGGCTGGTCTTGGCAAACACTGAAATAGTGGCAGGGACAGGGGAGAGTCATAGAGTATTCAGTTATATATAGAATAAGCTTTTTTCTATCAATAAAACAATCCTGTTTATACAATAATCCATTTTAATAGTGTCCTTAACATACCAAGCCATTGTGTAGATCTTCAGTGGAATGTTGTCAAAAATTTAACAGCAAAGCACATGAGTTCTAGACCAATTGACCAAATTATAGGTTTTAAAGATTTCCATATTCTGTCCCAGACAAACTTCAAAACAAATACTTATCTTAACCCTGAATCCATCCGCCTTTCCACCAGTTGCCTCTGCTTGAGTCAGACAGTTCACAGTCTTGATAACTGATTTGAATTCAGTTTAGCTTTGACCCATCATGAGGAATACCTAGCCCTGCCTCCATTAATATCTACCCTTGTCTCAGCTCACCTACTGATCAACCCTCATATAAGGTAGGTGATCTTGTAGTGCAGTTAGAAATTGGCAGGTATGGCACTGTAGGCATCACTGAGTTGTGTGGAAGAAGATCATAGTTGGGAGATTAACATCCCAAGGATACACATTGCTTTGAAAGGCCAGGCAGGTAGGCAGAGGAGGTGGGATGACTCTGTTGGTAAAAAAAAATCAAATCCTGTGAAAGAGGTAACAGAGGATCAGAAGATATCCTTGTGGGTAGAGTTAAGATACAGCAAGGGTAAAAAGACTTTGATGGGAGTTACCTACAGGCCTCCAAACAGTAGCCAGGCTGTGGGGTACAAATTACAATGGGAGATAGAAAAAGCATGTAATAAGGGCAATGCTACTGTTGTGATTGTGATCAAAGTCATCGGAGAGACACTGAAGCTGGTGATATAGAATTCTTTATTCGTCACAACAAGCAGGTATCATTCTAGAGACACTCTCGGTAGAGGCTCACAAACTTAAGGTACATCACATTTTCTATACCCTTAAGGTCAATGGTAAAAGTAGGTGGTTCAACACAGTTGCAATGACATTGTTCACTTCAATACTTCCGGTTGACAATGCTTCCTTTGCATTGCATATCTAGAGTGGGAGAGGCCTCTGGATGTTCAAATACCTTGGCTGGACACTTGCCTGAATTTACACAATGGTGCAACTTCCTTAAATCCAGAGTTAATGCAGGGCAATTAACAGAACCTCACTGCCTTAATGCATGGTTGATGCATATACAATCTCTTATTCTGTGGAGCAGCCTATGCTTTTAACTAACATTTACTGCTTGCAATTTTAAAAAATCTGAAGACTAATTGCAAGCTTCCTGAACTTATTTACATTTACAATAAGATCTGAAATTTGATTCTTGTTTGAATTAATATCTGCAATATTCACATAACACGAGAATACTCCCTAACAGTTATAATAGTCATGGGGGATTTCAATATGCAGATAGATTAGGAAAATCAGGTTGGTGATGGATCCCAAGGAGGGAATTTGTAGAATGCCTGTTAGATGCCTTTTTTGAGCAGTTTATGGTTGAGCTCACTAGGAGAAAGGCAATTCTGGATTGAGTGTTGTGCACTGAAACAGATTTGAATAGGGAGCTTAAGGTAAAGGAACTCTTAAGAGACAGTGATCATAATATAGAATTCACTCTTCAATTTGATAGGGAAGTACTCTAAAAGGAGGATGAGGCAACTGTGGCTGACAAGGAAAGTCAAACACAGCATAAAAGAAAATGAGGTCATTTAATATGTTTTGCAAAAATTAGTAGGAAGGAAGCTTTTAAAAACCAACAGAAGGCAATGAAAATGCCATAAAGGGAGAAAAGATGAAATATGAAAGTAAGCTAGCCAATAGTATGAAAGAGGATTTCAAAAGTGTTTTCCAGACATATAAAGAGTAAAAGAGAATGGGGGGGGGGGGATATTGGACCACTGGAAAATGACATTGGAGAGGAAAAAATGGGGTACAAAGAAATAGTGAGTGAAATTAATAAGTATTTGTGTCAGTCTTCACTGTGGAAGACACTAGCAGTATGCTGGAAATTTGAGAGTGTCATGGGGCAGAAGTGAGTGTAGTTGCTATTACTAAGGAGAAGGTATTTGGAAACTGAAAGGTCTGAAGGTAGCTGCTTTGTTTTGTAACTCCAAAACGTTAAACTAATTGCAGGAAAAAGATAGGAGCCCAAGAAATGCAAGTCTTAGTTCATTTTTTACTTTAAGCTGGGTGCACACTTATCACATGGTGGTGTGAGGGTATATTCCATTTATGGCTCTTACAGATAACCTGCAGTGCATTATGTAAACAACAAAGAATGCTTAATCAAACAATATATTTACAATATTACTCAAATATTATTGAAATATTAAATGCACAACCAGATGGGCTACACTCTAAGGATCTGAATGAAGTAGTTGAAGAGATTGTGGAGGCATTAGTAATGATCTTTCAAGAATCACTAGGTTCTGGAATGCTTCCGGAGGACTGAAAAATTGCGAATGTCACTTCTTTTGTTAAAAAGGGAGGGAAGCAGAAGGAAGGAAACTATAGACCAGTTACCCTGACTTCAGTACTTTGGAAGATAGAGTACTTTATTAAAGATGAGGTTTCAGAATACTTGGAGGCACATGATAAAATAGGCCAAAGTCAACACGGTTTCCTTAAGAGGAAATCTTGCCTGACATATCTGTTCGAATTCTTTGAAGAAATAACAAGCAGGATAGACAAAAGAGAGTCCATGGATGTTCTTTATTTGGATTTTCAGAAGGCTTTTGACAAGGTGCCACACATGAGGCTGCTTAACAACATAAGAGCCCATGATATTTCAGGAAAAATACTAGCATGGATAGACGAATGGCTGACTGGCAGGAGGCAAAGAGTTGGAATAAAGGGAGCTTGTTTTGGTTGGCTGCCGTTGATAAGTGGTGTTCCACAGTCATCGGTGTTGGGACTGCTTCTTTTCACATTATATGTCAATGATTTGGATAAAGCAATTGATGGCTTTGTGGCTAGGTTTGCAGATGTTACAAAGATAGGTGGAGGAGTACGTAGTGTTGAGGAAGCAGGGAGTCTGCAGAAGGACTTAGATGGAATATAGTGTAGGGGAGTGTATGGTCATGCACTTTGGTAGAAGGATTAGAGGTGTGAACAGTTTTCTAAATGGGGAGAACATTCAAAAATCAGAGGTACAAAGGGATGGATTAAATTGCAGGTTGAGTCAGTGATAAGGAAGGCAAATGAAAAGTTGGCATTCATTTCAGGAGAACTAGAATATAGCAGCAAGCTATAATGCTGATGCTTTATAAGGCTTTGGTCAGACCACATTTGGAATATTGTGAGCAACTTTGAGTACCTTATCTAAGAAAGGATGTGAAGGCATTGGAGAGAGTCCAGAGGAGGTTCATGAGAATGTTTCTGGGAATGAAAGGGTTAACGTATCAGGAGCATTTGATGGCTTTGGGCCTGAAAAATGAGAGGAGATCTCATTGAAATCTATTGAATATTGAAAGACCTGAATGGAGTGGATGTGGAGAGGATATTTCCTATAGTAGAGGAGTCTAGGACCAGAGGGAACAGTCTAAGAATAGAGGAAAGTCCTTTTAAAACAGAGAGGAGAAGGAATTTCTTTAGCCAGCTGATATTTAATCTGTGGAATTCATTGCCAACGATGGCCGCAGAGGCCAAGTCATTGGATATATTTAAAGCGGGGGTTGATATGTTCTTGATTAGTCAAGGCGTCAAAGGTTATGGGGAGAAGGCAGGAATATGGGATTGTTTGGGATAATAAATCAGCCATGATGGAATGGTGGAGCAGACCCGATGGGCCGAATGGCTTAATTCTGCTCCTATGGTCTAATGCTCTTATCCCTGCCATTCTTACACACACCATCAATGATTCAGAAGCAGCACCTTCCCCTCTACCATTACAATTCTGAATTATGTCCGTGAAGCCATGAACATCATCTTGTTACTCCTTTTTTTGCATTATATATTTATTTTTGCAATTCATTGTGATTTATACACCTTTGAACTGTACTGGTGTTGCAAAACTACAAATTTCATGCTGTATAAGTCAGTGATAATAAAACTGATTCTGATTACAAGCGTAACACAAGAGCTTCTGCAGATGCTGGAAACCCACAGTTACACTGACAACATGCAGGAGGGAACTCGGCAGGTCAGGCAGCATCTATGAAGAGGAATAAACTAGTGACATTTCAGGCCAAGACTCTCCATCAGAACTGGTTTCTCTCCTCTTCCTTTCCAGTGCTGAAGAAAAGTCTTGGCCCAAAACCTCATGTTTTTTCCTCTCCAGAGATGCTGTCTGACCTGCTGAGTTCCTTCAGCATTTTTGTGCGTATTGCTCTGATTACAAGCGTGTCTGGATATTCTGCTAGGCATGCAGCCACATGATCTCTCACCTCTTATGAACTGCAATTTATATAAAATTCTGAAGCTTGTACTTTATCCTGTACCAAGTCGAGCTCACCTGTTACACTTGTGCCCTCCATCAACTCAGATTTTTCCAAATTAAAATGATCATCCTTGTGTTTAAATTCCTTAACAGCCTCGTTCATTATTTAATGGGGTGCTGCAAAACATTGCTGTATCTGGAAACTCATTTTGTGCACCAGCAATCTGACAGCACTGGAACAGCTTATCTGGCTCTCTATCTGTATCTGCAGTCCTTCGTTCTTTTTCCCCCCGTGTGTTTATTCAGTTTCCCCTTAAATTTATTTGTGCCTTTGATTCACCTCCTCTTTATTGTGTTGCATTCTCTACTCTGACCAGTCTCTTGAATTCCCTGGTAGATTTATCACCATTATCATTTATGGTTCTGATTCTTTGCCTCCCTGCAAATGGAAGCATCTTTTTTTCTACATCAACCCTCCTTACTGCATTGTTTGCACTTTATGGCTTTAGCAACCTGCGTCGCTATATTTAGCCATTTGCTCCTTAGCTCTTCTACCTCCTTTAGTTTCCTTCTATTCATTCAGTCTGTGTATTCTTTATTCTTCTTGTCAAGATAGAAAACTTCACATTTTACTCAAGTTAATTTGCAACGTACAAACCTATTCTGTTTCTTAATTATTGTCTTCCTCCACATTATTAAATATGCCCTCAATTTGTGTCTCCCACATATTTGCAAATTGCATATTCCTGACTTTAAATAATTCATGAAAATGATGAAAATCAACGAGGTTAAATTGCATTTATCTTTCCTTTATCCCATTTTTTGTCCCATCCAGCTGAGATCACTGTTACAGAAACTGGCTCTATACTGGTCTTGACCACATGTAATAACGTTCATTTTACTAGTGGCATTTACCTGGCTACTGTAGGTTTGTTCCCTGAAACAGCATCATGATGATTTAGCAAAAATTTCTGCAGCTGGAACCCCTCCTTAGAATTCCTTCCTCCTGTATCTGGGAGTGGCCCTGTGCTTATCCACAGCAAAGTTGCAATTATATTGTGGCTTTAGCAGAGTCAGCTGTTACCCATCAATAATTATCAATGAAAATCTAACACGGAATCACATGGGATGATCAAAAAGCAAGATCAAGGAGATGGGGTGCTAAGGATGAAGAGGAACTACTCCAATATTCTGCTATCTGAGTGTTTAGAAATCCCGATGGTTTGACATCTGGCTTCCTTCGCTCCCTTTAAATTTACTGGGGTCCTCTTTTTCACGTTCCTTTTGTAAGCTCATCAGGGCTCCATTTTCCATGCTCGCTTTAAACTCACTGGGGCTTTGTTTTCCATGTTTTCTTTCAGCTAGCTCAAGTTCTGTTTCTTGCTCTCCCTTTAAAACCATCAGGGCTCTTTTTCCCATTTGGACTCTGGACCGTTGGCCTCAAAGTCCAGTGCTGATGCCGCTATATCACCAGCCAGGGATATTGGGGAGTACCAATAGGAACAATATCCAACAGGTTAGAAAATTTGCCAGTCCAGCAGAACAGAGTATAGAAATTCCAGATAATTAATTTTATTGCAGTGTCATTATCTATAACAATGAACAGATTCTACAAAGTTTAAAGTACAATTACTATCAGAGTATGGACACCATATACAACCTTGAAATTTGCTTTCTTACAGGCAGCAACAAAACAAAGAAACCTAAAAATACACATTAAAAAAGGCTGTCAAAACAGCCAAGTGTGCAGAAAAAAATCAAATAGTGCAAACAATAAAAGTAAGCAAATATCATTCAGAACAGAAGTTCACAAAAGTGAGTTCATGGCCACAGAGGCAGTCATCACTGCTTGAAGGTGGAAATGCAGATAGACAACATGGTTAGGAGGGTATACAGGTACAGGCCTTCAGTAGTCGGGGTATTGCATACAGAATAGGGAGATTGTACTCCAGTTTATAAAAAACTTCATCAGATCTCAGCTGGAGTACTGATGTGATGAGGCTGCAGAGGGTGGGGAGGAGATTCACCAGAATGTTGCCTAGGATGGAGTGTCTCTATCTTGAGGAGAGACTGGAGAACTTAGAGCTTTTCTCTCTGGAACAGAGGAGATTAAAAAGCGGTATGATTGAAAAATATAAGAAGGATATAGATAAAGTAAAACGCAGGAAAAGTATCCGTATCAATGGTAGATAAAACTAGAGGAAGTAAGTTTAAGGTAAGGGGGGAAGAGATTCAGAGGGGGATCTTCACTCAGTAGCTAGAATGTGAGAGAGTGGTTGAGATGGGATTGCTGACAACACTTAAGAAGTGTCTGGATGAACACTTGAATTGATTAGACCATAGACAATGGGATTAATCCCCCCTTTGCAAAGCTTATGAAATAAAACACTATCAAACATAATTTTGTTCCTTCACATCAAGTGTTGTAAGGATATTCAAAATTCAGTGTGAAATATCAACTGGCCACTTTTGGATGAGTTGGGCCAAACAGCTTGTTTCCATGTTAATTCTATGATTCTGTAATCTATAAATCTAGTCCAGCAGACAGTTCCAGGAAATGCTGGAAACATTCAGCAGATCAGCAGCATCTATGAAAGGAGAATCATTTAATGTTACCAATCAAAGGCAAAAATGTTCTCTGCTTTTGTTTCAGATTTCCCATCTCTTCACTTTTGATTTTCAACCAGTTTTTGGAGTCTTCTTGATCTCATTACAAGTTTTGGTGTGGAATCAACTTCTGGACTGTGTAGGTCTGGATTTGAATTTGAAGGAGATTCTATTTTCTTGTCAGACACGCTTGGATTTCGTACTTCACTTCCCGAAGTCTGTGCTGCATCCAACTTGGATACAATTTCATAATCAGATTGTTCATCATCCGAACTTGGTTCGCCTCCAACAGTTTGATCTCGACGAACACTTTGGATGTTGTCACCATATGCAACCAAATATCTCTAGGCTGCACAAATCCTTGCAACCATTCTCATCTCAATTTGCAGTTTGGGATGAGGGCATAGTGTCAATTCAACTTGCATTCTTCCTGATTAGTTTGAGAATGATATTTTTTAACTCTAGAAGTCAAATTTGGTTGAAAAAGGCTCAGTTTGTTTGTCATTTTTCAGAAGCACAGTTCTGTTCTAGTCTATTTACTTCCTTCTCAGCCTGACCTTTTGAGACCTGTGCTTTCTGTGAACTGTCTTTACTAAGTGCCATTTCACACTGAGGTTTGAATATCCCTCCAACACTAAAGTGCAGGAACAAAAGGATGATTGGTACCATTCGTAAAGTTTGCAGTCACAATTGGCTGAAACTGGGGATCACCATCAGGAATGAGTTCTTCGCAAAGACTCTGTTAAGACCATAAGATATAGGAGCAGAATTAGGCTGTTTGGGCACCATTTCTGCTTCATCATTTCATCATGGCTGATCCATTTCCCTCTTAGCCCCAATCTCCTGCCTTCTCTCTGTATCCCTTCCTGCCCTAACTAATCAAGAATCTATTAAACTCTGCTTTAACTATGCCAAATGACTTGGCCTCCACAGCTAGCTTTGGCAACAAATTCCACAGATTCATTCTCTCTCTAAAGAAATTCCTCCTCATCTTTGTTCTAAATGGACATTCCTCTATTCTGAGGCTGTGACCTCTAGTCTTAGACTCCCCCACCATAGGAAACATCCTCTCCCCATCCACTCTATCGAGCCCTTTCAGCTTTCGATAGGTTTCAATGAGAACCCCCTCATTCTTCTGAACTCCATTGAGTACAGTCTCAGAGCTATCAAATGCTCCTCATATGAATCAGAATCAGAAACAGGTTTATTATCACCGGCATGTGATGTGAAATTTGTTAACTTAGCAGCAGCAGTTCAACGCAATACATAATTTAGCAGAGAGAGAGAGAGAAATAAATAAAATAAAACATAATAATAAATCAATTACATATATTGAATAATTTTTTTTAAATGTGCAAAAACAGAAGTACTGTATATTAAAAAAAGTGAGGTAGTGTCCAAAGCTTCAATGTCCATTGAGGAATCGGATGGCAGAGGGGAAGAAGCTGTTCCTGAATCGCTGAGTGTGTGCCTTCAGGCTTCTATACCTCCTTCCTGATGGTAACAGTGAGAAAAGGGCATGCCCTGGGTTCTGGACGTCCTTAATAATGGACGCTGCCTTTCTGAGACACCGCTCCATAAGGATGTCCTGGGTACTTTGTAGGCTAGTACCCAAGATGGAGCTGACTAGAATTACAACCTTTTGCAGCTTCTTTCAGTCCCGTGCAGTAGCCCCTCCATACCAGACAGTGATGCAGCCTGTCAGAATGCTCTCCACGGTACAACTATAGAAGTTTTTGAGTGTATTTGTTGACATGCCAAATCTCTTCAAGCTCCTACAGCCACTGTCTTGCCTTCTTTATGACTACATTAATTTGTTGGGACCAGGTTAGATCCCCGGAGATCTTGACACCCAGGATCTTGAAACTGCTCACTCTCCCCACTTCTGATCCCTCTATGAGGATTAGTATGTGTTCCTTCATCTTACCCTTCCTGAAGTGCACAATCAGCTCTTTCGTCTTACTGACGTTGAGTGCCAGGTTAAGCCTTTCAGTCCCAAAATCATTTTCGTGAACCTTCTTTGAACTTTCTCCAATGTCAGCACATCCTTTCTTAGATAAGGGCCCAAAACTGTTCACAATACTCCAATTGAGGCCTCTCCAGTGCTTTATAAAGCCTCAAAATTACATCCTTGCGTTTATATTCTAGTACTCTTGAAATGAATGCTAACATTACATTTGCTTTCCTCTCCACTGAGCCAATGTGCAAATTAACCTTTAAGGAATCCTGCACAAGGACTTGCAAGTTCCCCTGCTACTCAAGAGTTTTGAATTTTCGCTCCATTTAGAAAATAGTCTATGCTGACATTTCTTCTCCCAAAGTTCATGACCATACACTTCCCAACACTGTATTCCATTTGCCACTTCTTTGCCCATTCTCCTAATCTGTGTAAGTCTTTCTGTAGCCTCCCTGCTTCCTCAGCACTACCTGCCCCACCACCTATCTTTGTATCATCCACAAACTTGGCCACAATGCCAGCAATTCCGGCATCCAAATCATTGAGATATAAGTTAAAAAGAAGCGGTCTCTAAACAGACCTCTGTGGAACACCACGAGTCACAGAAAAAGCTCCATTTATTCCCACTCTTTGCCTCCTGCCAATCAGCCAATGCTCTATCCATGCTAGTACCTTTCCTGTAATACCATGGGCTCTTAACATTTCTGATGTTCTCGTTATTTGTTGATATTTATTTATACTTGCATTTTCACAGTTTGTTGTCTTTTGCACTCTGGTTGATCATTTATTGGTCTTGTTATAGTTACTATTCTATAGATTTGCTGAGTATGCCCACAAGAAAATGAATCTTAGGGATGTATATGGTGACATATATGTACTTTGGTAATAAAATTTACTTTGAACTTAGAACTTTGTCTCTCCTGATTGTTATTTCTTCAAAGGATCCCAACAGATTTGTCAGGCAAAATTTTCCCTTAAGGAAAGCATGTTGACTTTGGTCTAGTTTATCATGTGCCTCCAAGTACCCTTTAGGTACCCTTCAAGTATATCTTTAACAAACAACTCCATCATCTTCCCAGCCACTGAGATCTGATGAACTGGCCTTTAATTTCCTTTCATCTGCCTCTCTCCCATACTGAAGAGTGGATGGACATTTACAATTTTTCAGTCCACTGGAACCATGCCAGAATCTATTAATTCTTGAAAGATCATTACTGATGCCTCCACAATCTCTTCTGCCATGTTATTCAGAACCCTGGGGTGTAGGCTGTCTGGTCCAGGTGACTTATCTACCTTCAGATCTTTCAGTTTCCAAAGCACCTTCTCCCTAGTAATAGCAACTTCACTCTCTTCTGCCCCAGACATTCGAACTTCTGGCATACTGCTAGTGTCTTCCACAGTACAGATGACGTAAAATACTTATTCAGTTTGTCTGCCATTTCCGTGTCCCTCATTACTACCTCTCCAGCATCATCTTCCAGTGGCCTGATATCTACTCTCATCTCTCTTTTATATTTGATATATCCAGAGAAACTTTGGGTATCCTCATAAATATTATTGGCTAGATTGCCTTTGTATTCCATCTTTTCCTTCTTTATGACTTTTTTAGTTGCCTTCTGTTGTTTTTTAAAAGCTTCCCAATCCTCTAACTTCCTACTAAATTTTGGTCCATTTATATGCCCTTGCTTTGGCTTTTATGTTGACTTTGACTTCTCTTGTCAGCTACGGTTGTGTCATCTTGCCTTTAGAATACTTCCCCTTCTTTGGGATGTATCTATCCTGTGCCTTCAGAATTGCTCCCAGAAACACCAGCCATTGGTGCTCTGCTATCATCCCTAGTAGTGTTCCCCCCTTCCAATCAATTTTGGCTAGCTCCTCTCTCATACCCCCATAATACCCTTTACTCAATTGTAATACTGATACATCTGATTTTAGCTTCTCCTTCTCAAACTGCAGGTTGAATTCTATCATATCACTGCCTCCTAAGGGTTCCTTTATCTTAAGCTCTCTAATCAATTCTGGTTTATTGCACAACCCTTAATCCAGAATAGCTGATCCATCAATGGACTCAACCACAAGCTGCTCAAAAAAGTAATTTCGCAGGCATTCTACGAAGTCCCCCTTTAGGATATACCACCAACCCGATTTTCCCGATGTACCTGCATATTGAAGTCCCCCATGATTAACGTAACATTGCCTTTTTGACATGTATTTTATATCTCCCGTTGTCATGTGTAGTCCACATATTTGCGACACCTTCTGATCCTATGTCGCCTCTTTCTAATGATTTGATTTCAATTTTTGCCAACAGAGCCACTCCAACACCACTGCCTGTCTTTTTGACACAACATGTATCCTATGACCTTAAGTTCCTAGCTATAATCTTCTTTCAGCCACAATTCAGTAACGCTCACACTGTCAGATATGCCAATCTGAAGCTGTGCTTCAAGTTCATCTACCTTATTCCGTATACTATGTGCATTCAAATATAACGCCTTCAGTCCTGTATTTGTCACCCTTTTTGATTTTGTCTCCCTTTTAAATTTGCAACTCATCCCATTGACTGTAATTTTGCCCTATCATCTAGCAATCTCACTACGTACTGCCTCTGTAAGCCAACTACCCTATCCTCAGTCCTATCACTCCAGTTCCTGTCCCCCTGCCAAATTAGTTTAAACCCTCCTGAACAGCTTTAGCAAACCTGCCCGCAAGGTTATTGGTCCCCTTCGGGTTCAGGTGTAATCCATCCCTTTTGTGCAGGTTGTACTTGCTCCAGAAATCCCAATGATCCAGAAATCTGAACCCCTGCCCTCTGCACCAGTTCCTCAGCCAAAATCATCTGCAAAATCATCCTATTCTTGCCCTCACTGGTGTGGACCCAATCTGAGATAACCCTGACCCTGGCACCTGGGAGGCAAAATGTCATTCAGGTGTCTATTGTGTCCACAGAATCTTGTCTCTGTTCCTCTGACTATGGAATGTCCTATCACTACTCCAGTCCTCTTCACCTCTTCTGAGCTACAGCGCCAAACGGTGCCAGAGACCCGGTTGTTGTGGCTCAACCCTGGTAGGTGTTTGCCTCAGCAGTATCCAAAGTGGTATACTTATTATTGAGGGGAATGGCCACAGGGGTATTCTGCACTGGTTGCCCATTTCCCTTCCTTCTCCTGACAGTCACCCAGTTACCTGCCTCCAGCTATCTAGGGGTGACTACCTCCCTGTAGCTCCTGTCTACCACCTCCTCAGTCTCCTGTATGAGCTGAAGGCATCGAGCTGCAGCTCCAATTCCTTAACACGTTCTGTGAGGAGCTGCAGCTTGGTGTACCTGGTGCAGTTGTGGTTATCCAGGAGGCTGGAGGTCTCTCAGAATTCACACGACTCCACACAGAACAAAACACTGCCCCAGAATCATACTCATTGCACTAACTGCCCTAACAGATCAGGAATGAAGAGTAAAGAAAAAGAAACTTACCAAATACTTAGCTCGGCTAAACCTGATGTGCATGTATTGACTCAGCTATTGTAAGACTGTAAGACCATAAGACATAGGAGCAGAATTAGGCCATTTGGTCCATTGAGTCTGCTCTGCCATTTCGTCATGGCTGATTTATTATCCCTCTCAACCCCATTCTCCTACCTTCTCCCTGTAACCTTTGACGCCCTGACTAATCAAGAACCTATCAACTTCCGGCTTAAATATGCCCAATGATTTTGCCTACAGAGCCATCTATGGCAATAGATTCTACAGATTCACCACACTCTGGTTAAAGAAGGTTTTCCTCATCTCTGTTCTAAGTGGGTATCCTTCTATTCCGAGGCAGCGCCCTCTGGTCTTGGACCTTTCAACATTAGATAGGTTTCAATGAGATCCCCCCCCTCCCATTCTTCTAAATTCCAGCAAGTACAGGCATAGCCATAATAGCTCCTCTTACAATAAGCCTATCCTTCCCAGCATCATTCTTACGAACCTCCTCTGAACCCTTTCCAATGTCAGCACATCCTTTCTTAAGTAAGCAGCCCAAAACTGCTCACCATTTTCCAAGTGCAGTCTGACCAAAGCATTATAAAACCTCAGCATTATATCCTTGTTTTTGTATTCTAGTCCTCTCAAAATGAACGCTAACATTGCATTTGCTTTCCTTACCATTGCCTCAGCCTGCAATTTAACCTTTAGGGAATCCTGCACAAGGACTACCAAGTCCATTTGCACCTCTGATCTTTGAATTTTCTCCCCATTTAGAAAATAGTCCATCTTTATTCCTTCTGCCAAAGTGCATGACCATGCACTTCCCTGCAATATATTCCATCTGCCACTTCTTTGCCCATTTTCCCAATCTGTCTAAGTCTTTCTGCGGACATCCTACTTCCTCAACACAATCTGCCCCTCCACCTATCTTCGTTTCGTCTGCAAACTTGGCCACAAAGACATCAGTTCCTTCATCCAAATAATCGACATACAATTTGAAAAGAAGTGGTCCTAACACCGACCCCTGTGGCGCACCACTAGTCACCGGCAGCCAACTGGATAATGCCCCCTTTACTCCCACTCTTTGCCTCCTGCCAGCCAGCCAATCGTCTTTCCATGCTAGTATCTTTCCTGTAACATCATGGGCTCTTGTTAGGCAGCCTCATGTGTGGCACCTTGTCAAAGGCCTTCTGAAAATCCAAATAAACAACATCCACTGACTTTCCTTTGTCTATCCTGCTTGTTATTTCTTCAAAGAATTCCAATAGTTTTGTCATTCAGTTGTGGTAAGTGAACTGATGTGCTTCACTTCAATCCACTTTAAATGACTATGTATCATTACAGAAGTTTATTTATTCTCTCTGAAGAAGTTTAATTGGTCATGATCATGTCTGCTAGATTATTTGGCGGCTTTCTCTTACAAGTTTGGCTGTGATTGCATTTGATTACTCCTGATATGAGGCCTCTGCCTGAGTAGAACCAGTAAACAAAGCAGCTTGTACTGCTTTCATTTTGACTACTCCTGTATGTTTAGGTTGAAATTCTGCCAGATTCTTTATCACCACTCCAGGACCCCATTTGATGTTCATCCTTGATGTCACACTGGTGGTGGTTTGGGACCTAGTAATCGAACTATTGGCTTATGATTTGTTACTGGTGTAAAAGATCTGTCTACTGAAAACTGATGGGATTTCTTGGTTCTGAACATAACCCTCAGCTTCCTTCTCAATGTGCTTCCTCCCTGGTGAGAGTGTATCAAAAGAAAGTGACGAGTTCTTCTTGCCCATCATCCAACAAGCAGTTCATCATTGTGCCTACGTTTGACATGTCAGATCACAGCTTCGACTCCTGCGGTATTTCAATGAAGATGAAGACTTTTACTTGCTGATTTTGCTGTTGGATTCGCCACATTCACCTTGTTCCTCATCCATTTCACATATTTCTTTTTCAGCATACAACACAGTGGCAAGATTTGTAAGGAATTATTCATGGAAGTGCAGCATCTCTATGACCTTACTTTTGCTTTTTTTTTTAGGCTTTGACGACCTCTACATTTTCCTTCTTTGGTTGCAGACCAGTGACATCAACACTGAAACCAAGGTACACCAGCTAGAGTTGTAGAACACTACAGTACAGAAGCAGGCTATTTGGACCATCTAGTCTGTGTCAGACTGTTATTCTGCCCAGTCCCATCTGGCTGCACCCGAACTATAGCGCTCCATACCCCTCCTGTTCAGGTACTTTTCCAAACTTTCTATTAAATGTTGCAATTGAACTTGCATCCATCACATCAGCTGGCAGCACCCCAAGTGAAGTTCCCCTTTAACATTTCACCTTTCATCCTTAGCCTATGACCTCCAGTTCTGGTTTCACCCAACCTCAGTGGAAAAAAGCCTGCTTGCACTTATCCTGTCTTTACCCCTCATAATTTTATATACCTCTAACAAATCTGCCCTCATACGCCGACACAAGCTATTCAACCTTCCCCACAACTCAGGTCCCATCAACATCTTTGTATATTAAAGATAACACACTCAAAATGCTGAAGGACCTCAGCAGATCGGGCAGTATCTATGGAAATGTATAGGTAGCTGATGTTTCAGGCCGAAACCCTTCTTTAGGACTGAGAAAGAAGGTGAAGGTGCTAGAATAAAAAGGTGGGGGGAGGGATAGGAGGCTAGCTGGAAGGTGGTAGGTGAAGCCAGATGGGTGGGAAAGGTCAAGGGCTGGAGAAGAGGGAATCTGATAGGAGAGGAGAGTGGACCATAGGAGAAAGGGAAGGAGGAGGGGACCCAAGAGGAAGTAACAGGCAGGTGAGAAGAGGTAAAAGGTATTCTGGACCCTTTTGTTCTCAGTCCTGAAGAAGGACCTCAGCCCAAAATGTCAACTATCCATTCATTTCCATAGATGCTGCCTGACCTGCTGAGTTCCTCCAGCATTTTCTGTGTGTATTCTGTCAGCATCTGCAGACTTTCTCATGTTTATCTATTATATTTTTTCTGTACTCTTTCAGTCTTATTAATATCTCTCCTGTAGGTAGGTGACCAGAACTGCACACAATACTCCAAATTTGGCCTCACCAATGCCTTACATAACATCACAACTCCTGTACTCAGTACTGTGGTTTATGAAGGCCAATGTGCCAAAAGCTCTCTTTACAGCCCCATCTGCCTGTGACCCCACTTTCAAGGAATTATGGATCTGTATTCACAGAACTCTTTGCTCTACTCTTGATGCTGAAACCTACATTTGTTTCACTTCAATGCAGATTAGCATGAGTTACTGACTCACTAATAATTTATTAAAAGCATTTATTTTGGTTTATCACCAATCACTTATCATGATTGACTTCAAGAGGGAGGAGAAAAGGGCAGTGCACATGCTCCTGTCTACATCAACGGTATTGAGGTTGAGAGGGCTGAGTGCTTCAGGTTCTTACGTATGGACATCACCTATACCCTGTCCTGGGAAATCCATGCAGAAGCCACGGCAACCTGATCAAGGAGGTTAAAAAAGGTTTGGCATGTTCCCATCGAACTTTACCAACTTTCATCAGTGTCCCATGCATTCCACCGAGATGCAACACAGAACGTCATAGGAAGTCATTCCTGCCTGTGGCTATCAAACTTTACAACTCCTCCCCTGGTCCTCACCTACTACCCCACCAGCCTCCGGGTCCAACATATTATTCTCCGTAACTTCCGCCACCTCCAACGGGATCCCACCACTAAGCACATCTTTCCCTCCCCCCCCCCCCCCCGCTTTCCGCAGGGATCGCTCCCTACACAACTCCCTTGTCCATTCGTCCCCCCCATCCCTCCCCACTGATCTCCCTCCTGGCACTTATCTGTGTAAGCGGAACAAGTGCTACACATGCCCTTACACTTCCTCCCTTACCACCATTCAGGGCCCCAAACAGTCCTTCCAGGTGAGGCAACACTTCATCTGTGAGTCGACTGGGGCGATATACTGCGTCCGGTGCTCCCGATGTGGCCTTTTATATATTGGCGAGACCCGACGCAGACTGGGAGACCGCTTTGCTGAACATCTACGCTCTGTCCGCCAGAGAAAGCAGGATCTCCCAGTGGCCACACATTTTAATTCCACATCCCATTCCCATTCTGACATGTCTATCCATGGTCTCCTCTACTGTAAAGATGAAGCCACACTCAGGTTGGAGGAACAACACCTTATATTCCGTCTGGGTAGCCTCCAACCTGATGGCATGAACATCGACTTCTCTAACTTCCGCTAAGGCCCCACCTCCCCCTCGTACCCCATCTGTTACTTATTTTTATGCACACATTCTTTCTCTCACTCTTTTTCTCCCTCTGTCCCTCTGAATATACCTCTTGCCCATCCTCTGGGTTCCACCCTCCCCCTTGTCTTTCTTCCCGGACCTCCTGTCCCATGATCCTCTTGTATCCCCTTTTGCCTATCACCTGTCCAGCTCTTGGCTCCATCCCTCCCCCTCCTGTCTTCTCCTATCATTTTGGATCTCCCCCTCCCCCTCCAACTTTCAAATCCCTTACTCACTCTTCCTTCAGTTAGTCCTGACGAAGGGTCTCGGCCTGAAACGTCGACTGTACCTCTTCCTAGAGCTGCTGCCTGGCCTGCTGCGTTCACCAGCAACTTTGATGTGTGTTGCTTGAATTTCCAGCATCTGCAGAATTCCTGTTGTTTGCGTTTAAATTTACACTCACAAGACAGTTTATTCACATTTTAACACACAAACCTCTTATATATGTACTATCTAATATTTGCTATGCAATATGAAGTTCTTTGAAGAATTAATTGCCTCACCCTACTTCTTGCTCTTTATACAAACTTACATTGTTCAGATATTTCTGATGGATTTAGATTAAAGCAATCTTTTAGCATCTGTAAAACTTTTTAAATGAGAATTCTTTTTCTTTTCAGAGTGCAGGAAGATTTGAATTGACTTTATTTTTTACATCCTTCACATACATGAGTAAAAATCTTTACGTTATATCTCCATCTAAATGTGCAATGTGCAATAATAGTAATTTATAATAAGTAGAGCAGTCAATGTAATATAGAGTACACTCAAGTCAGTGTGAGTTCATCAGTCTGATGGCCTGGTAGAAGAAGCTGTCCCGGAGCCTGTTGGTCCTGGCTTTTATGCTGCGGTACCGTTTCCCAAATGGTGGCAGCTGGAATAGATTGTGGTTGGGACGGCTTGGGTCCCCAATGATCCTACGGGCCCTTTTTACACAGCTGTTCTTGTAAATGTCCTGAATCATGGGAAGTTCACAACTACAGATGCGCTGGGCTGTCCGCACCACTCTCTGCAGAGTCCTGCGATTGAGGGAAGTACAGTTCCCATACCAGGCAGTGATGCAGCCAGTCAAGATGCTCTCAATTGTGCCCCTGTAGAAAGTTCTTAGGATTTGGGGGCCCATACCAAACTTCCTCAACCATCTGAGGTGAAAGAGGCGCCGTTGTGCCTTTTTCACCACACTGGTGGTGTGTACAGACCACGTGAGATCGTCGGTGACGTGGATGCTGAGGAACTTGAAGCTGTTTACCCTCTCAACCCCAGATCCACTGATGTCAATAGGGTTTAGCCCGTCTCCATTCCTCCTGTAATCCACAACCAGCTCCTTTGTTTTTGTGATATTGAGGGAGAGGTTGTTTTCTTGACACTACTATGTCAGAGAGATGATTTCTTCCCTGTAGGCCATCTCGTTATTGTTTGAGATAATGTGGTGTCATTGGCAAATTTAATTAGCAGATTGGAGCTGTGGGTGGTGATACAGTCATGGGTATACACGGAGTAAAGGAGGGGACTCAGTACACAGCCCTGAAGGGCTCCTGTGTTGAGAGTCAGAGGGTTGGAGGTGAGGGAGCCCATTCTTACAATTTGTCAGCATATTTGTCTGTTCCAATGTGTATCAGGAGTGTTGCTCTTTTTTATACTTATCACTTCATAAACTTTCTAAAATAATATGTGAGTTTTAAAAAGAGCAACATGATATTACTTTCTCCTTCAGGATATTGTTTAATTAATAAGTCCATATGTTTGATATACCCAAGCTTAGTCCATAAGACCGTAAGGAGCAGAATTAGACAATTTGCCCCATCGAATCTGCTCTGCCATTCCCTCATGGCTGATTTATTAACCCTCTCACTATTTCTCCTGCCTGATCCGTGCAGCCTTTGACACCCTGACTAATCTAAAAACCTTTGCTTTAAATATACCCAATGACTTGCCTTCCATGGCTGTCTGTGGCAATGAATTCAAACGGATTCACCCTCTGGTTAAAGGATTTAGTCATCAGAATTAGAATCGCAATCAGGGTTATTACTAATGACATATGTCAGGAAATGTGTTTGTTTTGTGGCTGCAGTACAGTGCAATACATAAAAAAATTACTATAAGTTACACAAACAAAATGCATTTTGTGTGTGTTGCTCTTGATTTCCAGCAGCAGCAAAATGTCTTGTGTTTACTACAAATTACAATAAGAAATATATATAAAGATAAATAAATAATGCAAAAAGAAAGTAAAAGAGTGAGGTACTGTTCGTGGATTCATGGACAGTTCAGAAATTTGATGACAGAGGGGAAGAAGCTGTTCTTTAAGCATTGTGGGTGCATCTTTAGGCTCCTGTACCTCCTTCCTGATGGTGGAAGAGGGCATGGCCTGGAAGGTGAGGGTCCCCAATGATAGATGCTGCCTTCTTGAGGGGCTACCTTTAAAAGATGTCCTTGATGGTGGGGAGGCTAGTGTCTATAATAGAGCTGGCTGAGTGTGCAAACCCCTGTGGCTTTATTCGATTCTGTACATTGGAATTTTCACACCAAGTATTGATGGAACCAGTCAAAATGCTCACCGTGAATGCTAGGTCTCCCAACATAGCCAGTTCATTGGTTCTGGTTAAAGCTCTTTGACCTGAAATCTTAACACCTTTCCTAATTGCACAGATGCTAACTGACCTGTTGAGTCTTTTCAACCTTTGTAATTAATGTGTTTTTGTTTCAGATTTCCAGCATCCACAGTATTTTGATTTTTATCCCATTGCAGCCATGTTGCAAACATATGCCAGTGATATTAAACTCAATTCTGATTCTGTGTTTCACTCTGATTCAACAGTAACACGACTAAGCCAACACCATTGATCCTTGTCGCTGTTGTTTTCTGAAATGAGTTCTTGTTAACAAACGTGGAACCCCCTTGAAAAATGAAATTCTATGCAAGCGGTCGCAGAAAAGCACCATGAAAAATCAGCTTTGGTGCCACAAAATCAACTAGGTGACAGACATCAGTAACTTCCAACCAATTTTATAATCTCAAAGGAAAACTACTTAATAAAATCTCAAATTTGTAATATTGTCACAAGGGCATTATTAGCCAGTATATACCGATGAGTGTACCCAGCACCATTGTTTATTTACAGGGCAGCATACTTAAACCATTTACACATTGAGACTTTAAACTAGTAGACTAGCTGTTTATGACAATGTTGTATTACTGCAAAGCATGCACACCACATGACTATGCAATCAGGATCACAGTATGAACATTTACTTAGAAACCTAGAGAACTGAATTTTCACATTTAAAGATACACTGCACAGCGCAATACAACAGTGGCTGATGCAATGCCCTTCACAATTCAACACACTCATAAAAAACTCATTCTCAGGATGTGGATTTTACTGGTGAAGCTGGCATTTATTGCCCATCTTTGGTTGCCACAACAGTGACTTATGAGGCCAATTCACAGTGAAGTTAAATGTCAACTGCACTAATTGGAGTCCCATGCAAGCCAGCTTGCTTAGGGTCAACAGGCTTCTTTCCTTGAAGGACACTATTGAACCAGCTGAATTTTTAGACACCTACCTGACAGTTTCACAGTCACTTTTACTGATATCATATTTTCACTTGCATTTCTGGTGAAATGGGATTTAAACACTTTGTCTTATCAGGACTGCAACATGGTAACATAATTCCTGTGCTACTACAGTCAATGCATATAGAACGATGGGTCTAACTATGTCTAGAATGGGTCTGTTCCTACTAAACATAACTTAGATCCCCTGAATAATATTGGATGGGTTGTTCATAGGAAGGATGATAGTTATAGGCTATGGGATGACATTCATCACTTGGTGAGATGGACAGAGCAATGTCAGATGAAATTTAATCCTGATAGCTATTACAGCACCTATGACATGGGTTCAAGTCTGCTGCCTCTATAAGGAGTTTGTACGTGATCACTCAGCTTTCCTCTGGGTGCTCCGGTTTCCTCCCACATTCCAAAGATGTTCAGGTTAGTAGATTAATTGGTCACCTAGGTGTAATTGGGCCAGGAAGGTGTGTTACCATGCCGTTTCTCTAAACAAACAAATTATTCAGTAAATGCAAGATGTTGCACTGTGGAAGGATTGGTAATGGTGGGACATACATGATAAAATGTGAAGCTTTAAAGAATATTGTGGAACAGAGGTACCTTGGCATGGAAGTCCAAGGTTATTTGAAGATGATAGCACAGGCAGAAGCAGTATTGAGGAGACATGTGAGATACTTGTCTTCATTAACTGTGTTGTAGAATACAAGAGCAGGGATGTCATGGTAGAGTTTTATAAAATATTAGTCAGGCTATGGTTGGAGTATACAGTCCCATTGCCACATTATAGGAAGGATATGATTGCACTGGAGAGAATGCAGAGGAGATTCACCAGGATGCTGCCTGGGATGAACACTTTAGGTATGAGGAGAGATTGGAGGAGCTGGCTTTACTTTCCTTGAGACAAAACCGTGGGTGATGGGGAGCTGATAGAAATTCACAAAACTAGGAGGGGCATGAATGGGGAGACTTTCCCTATATCAGAGGTATCTAAAACCACAAGACATGGATTTCTGGTAAGGGGGAAGAGTTTAGGAACTTTTTCACCCAGCAGGTGGTGGGATTAGAACTCTCACAATATTTATTAAGAATCACCAAGAATAGAAAAATACAGATCATGTACTGGTAATTGGAATTTGTACAGACAGCTACTTGATGGTCCACTTGGAAATGGGGTTTGAAGGACCTGCTTCTGTGGTATGATTGAGTCTTCTATTAGTCTCCAGTGACACCAGATTGTCGAAGAACTCCATCCCCACCCTATCCTGTGTGCTAGCTTTGAAACACAATGATGATCAGTGCCCCTGGGGTGGGGAGGGTAAGATCAGACAGATCTCCTCCCTTGTTGGAAAATACAAGCTTGGCTGCATTGTGGTTGGCGAAGGGGGTGGGCAGTGAATACAGCAGTGTGGGGGTGTGCTGTATGCCTCTATGTATCTAACCTCACTATCCAACCCCTTCCGCCCACCTATCATCTCTTGGGTAGAATTACCTACAATGGTCCATTACTATGATAAAGCTTGGGTCGGAAGAGTAGAAAGGATTAGAAGAAGAATTTCTGACATTACATAGATTTACAGCACAGAAGCTGCCTAATTGAACGAACTATTTTAAACTGTGGTTATGCTTCACACGATCCTCCTTCTCCTCCTAATTTGTCCATCAATAATATTGCCTTATAGTTCTTTCTGCTCTGTGTACTTATTTGTCTACCTCTTAAAAGTATCTACGCTATTTATTCAAACACACCAAATGGTGGCTGTAAGCATTTTTACAACTTGGATCCTTTAGTGACCAACTTATATAATGACCTCATTTTGGAATCCCCCAAACGTTTTTCTCCATCTCTACTCTTATAAAAACCTTTTATTAGGCACCTTCTCTTTTCTAAAGAGCCCCAGCTTGTTCAGATATTTTCTAAAGTTTTTTTTTCTTTCTGAGGGCTAGGCTGAGGGTTGGAAACTTAAAAACTGCACTCTCAAATTTCACGCTCAACATTACAAAATGATCTTGGGCTCTATCCTCCCCCATTCCACCCCCACCCGCCCTTCAGCATCTACTGCAGTCTTTTTTCATGCAGGCTCCAGACTTAATCACGGGTTCAGTCGGTGCTGAGCTCCTGTCATGGGAGAGCTGGCTCTGCAGCAGCTACTGCAGGCTTCAGCAGAATGAGATTCTATTTTGCGCTGTTTCCTGTTCACCACTGCCCCGTTGCCTTAGCAACCGTGTTAGCTCAAGGAGGTCTGTTTCCCTTCGCCTGTCAGAGAAAGAAAGCAAAAAAAAAGCCCGAAAGCACTGAGGCCCTTCCGAAACTGGGACTGAGAACGAGGGCAGAGCAGCCTTGGCTCGCTGACTGCTGGCAGGGTTAATTAAAATTTTTAAAAAATCTAGTAGAACCTCGTTTAGTAATTTCTAAATATTCACCTGCCTCAACGAATGTTAAAGCCGAAGTACATTAGCCAACAGCATAATTTAAAAGGAATTTCACCAACCAATTGCCAAGTATCATCTCCCACCTGAAACCAAGGTTGCCAATGCCTGTCTATGTCCTACAGCCTCCTGGATTTGGAACTGCTGGATACTGCTGCAAGTGACCCAGGAGAACATTTATATGAGCATTAATCAAAGTGCTTCCTTTTGAACACTTTTAGTGGTTCTAAAAATATTGGAGATAGTGGGCATCTAGCTGTTTGATCAGGCAGGACAGTTGGAAGCGGGAAATCATGTGATAACACCTCTAGAAACGTGTCCAACACGCGGTGGTGAGCCGAAGCAAGCCCTCATTTTCAGGAGAGGGAGAACATCTTCTGACTGACCAAGTACCCTTGATCTTCAAGCAGTCACGAGGTTAGCAAAACATTGTGAGGAATTTTCCGCTTTTAACTCCTGTCTGTTACCTGCAGAGGAGAAATTAAGAGTAGCACAAGCTCTGAAGATATTTGTCCCACTTAGAATGAATCCAAGCAAAGTGTATAGATTCTAATAGAAGTTTGCAAACCTCATCAAATAGGGAAGAAAAATGATGTGATGGAATATTTTTATCCTATTTCCCTTTACCTTCCAGCCTTTTTCTCTCTCTTCTTGGTGGTGTTCAGTGATGCTGAAGACACTGCCTCTCACAGGGAATCTGATCCTCTCCTCAGAAGTTCACAGAGTTCATGAAATCACAGAGTTGTAGAGCACAGAAACAGGCCCTTCAGCCCATCATATTCAACCTGCCCATTGTACCAACTTTTACTGATCTCATTTACCTGTGTCAGGTCCATTGGCTTCTATGCCAAAGTACTTACCCATATGTTGTTCATCCTTCGGAGTCGAAGATGATCATGGCTTCAAAGTCAAATGGGAGATTGGTGGCTGTGGGTCCGGAGGTGACTGATGAGGCCAATCTGGGCACTGAAGGCTCTCCCACATGTGGGACCCAAGTGGGTGGGTGTTGTCGTGGCAGTGGATGCTGCTCGGGCCTTGCGCATAGCACGCTTTTGTTGCGCCTGACTTCAGCTGCATGGGCTCCTGTGGTGATCTTGCTGCGCCAAGCTGGACTTGCCCATATATGTACCTCTTAAATATCATTAGAGTTCCCGTCCCCACCATCTCCTCAGGCAGTGTATCCTGGACTGCAACCACTCCCTGTGTGGGAAAAAAATCCCCTCAGATCCCTTCTAAACCTTTTACAGCTCACCGTAAACCAATGCCCTTTTGTCTTTGACAGCCTCACAGGGGAAAAAGATTTTTACAATCTACCCTGTCTATTCTCATAATTTTATATGCTTCTATCAGGTCTCTCATCAGCCTCTGCCACTTTAGGGAAACAAATCCGGTTTATCCAATCTCTCTTTATAAGCGTAATGCTCCAATCAAGACAACACCCTGGGGTACAAGCTCCCATTATTCCTGAAAGGGCTGGCTGTAACTGGGATACAAGTCCTGTCTGTATTGAAGGTGTGGACTGTCACTGGGATACAAGTCCTGTCTGTATTGAGGGTGCTGACTGTCTCTAGGGTACAGGTCCTGTCTGTATTCAGGGTGTTGACTGTCACTGGGATACAAGTCCTGTCTGTATTGAGGGTACTAACTGTCACTGGGGTACAGGTCCTGTTTGTATTGTGGGTGTTGACTCACTGGGGTACAGGTCCTGTCTGTATTGAGGGTGCTGACTGTCACTGGGGTACAGGTCCTGTCTTTATTGAGGGTGTTGACTGCCCCCGGGGTACAGGTCCTGTCTGTATTGACGGTGTTGACTGCCCCTGGGGCACAGGGACTGTCTGTATTGAGGATGTTGTCTGTCCCTGGGGTACAGGTCCTGTCTGTATTGAGGGTGTTGACTGTCACTGGGATACAGGTCCTGTCTGTATTGAGGGTGCTGAATGTCTCTGGGGTACAGGGACTGTCTGTATTGTGGATGTTGACTGTCACTGGGGTATAGGTCCTGTCTGTCCTGAGGGTGTTGACTGTCCTGTCTGTATTGAAGGTGCTGACTGTCACTGGGATACAGGTCCTGTCTGTATTGAGGATGTTGTCTGTCCCTGGGGTATAGGTTCTTTTTGTACTGAACTCTTATTCTCTGAAATGACAGACAGGAAAATCCAGTTTTTTATCAACCCACCTGGAGGACTTTGATCATCTACAGTCACATTGCTATCCCTTTCCATCTACCAGTCACAATCCCCTCTTTGTCCTACAGCCACTTAAATCGTAAAATTCTGAGGAAAGCCTTGAAGGACATTGAAAGAGAAAAGAAATATGGATACTTTGCACTGATACCATCATCCTGATCAAATGTAATCCAGTATTGTAAGGCTGGGGCCAATATCTGTAATCCAGTAAAGAAGGCATACAGAAGGCTTGCCTTCATTGGTCAGGCCTTTGCAAATGAAAGTGGGGAAGTCATGCTGATGCTGCATAAAACTTTGGTCAGGCCACATTTCAAGTGTTGTGTGCAATATTGTTCAGGCTTTAGACAATGGAGGCTTTAGAATTGAATTTGAATTGAATTTATTTAAATCTTACATCCGTCCCACAACGTGAGGGAGTAGATATCTTTGCGTTATTACTCCATCGCAATGTACAGACGTGAATTTATAAGTCTAATGGCTTGTAGAAATAAGCTGTGTCATAGCCTGTTGGTCCTGGCTTTAATGCTGTGCTACCGTTTGCCAGATGGAAGCAGTTGGAACAGTTTGTGGTCGGGGTGACTGGTGTCCCTGATGATCTTCCAGGCCTTCTTTATGCACCTACTACTATAAATGTCCTCAGTGGACGGAAGCTCACATCACAGTTGTGCTGGGCTGCCTGTACCACTCTCTGCAGTTCCCATACCAGGCGGTGATACGGCCAGTCAGAATGCTCCCAATGGTGCCCCTGTAGGTCTTGAGGATTTGGGGGCCCATGCCGAACTTCTTCAGTCGCCTGAGGTGGAAGGCATGCTGTTGTGCTTTGTGTAGCCAGTGTGTACAGTCCAGGTGAGATCATTGGTGATGTGTATAGCGAGGAACTTGAAACTACTCGCCCTCTCAACTGCAGACCCATTGACGTTGATCGGGGCCGAGCCTGTCTCCGTTCCTCCTATAATCCACAATCAGCTCTTTTACTTTTTGGACATTGAGGGAGAGGTTGTTATCCTGGCACCACCGTGTCACGGTGTCACCCTCTCCTCCGTAGGCTGTCTCATCACTGCTAGAAATAAGGCTGATCAATGTCGTGTCATCTGCGAATTTGATCAGCAGATTGGAGCTGTGTGTGGCAGCACAGTGGTGGGTGTAAAGAGAGTAGAGGAGGGGATGCAGGACACAACTCTGGGGGGGGCACCTGTGTTGAGGGTCAGCGGGGCAGAGGTGACGGAGCCCATCCTTACCACCTGTCGGCGATCTGATTGGAAGTTTAGGATCCAATGGCACAAGGTGGGGTGCAGGCCGAGGCCTCTGAGCTTCCTGTCAGGTCTGGAGGGAATTACGGTGTTGAATGCTGAACAGCATTCCTGAGACGGTGTAGAAGAGGTTCACCAGGATGTTTCCTGAATTACTGTGTGCTTTCTACAAAGAGAAGTGAACTATCTTGGATTGTTTGCTCTGGAGTGCCAGAAGCTGAGGAGTAACCTAATACAAGTATATAAAAGTATGAAAGAGTTAGGGTAGATGGTCAGAGCCTTTTTCCCAAGGTAGAAATGTCAAATATTAAAGGGCGCTAGCAGCTAAGGAAAGTTTATTGAAGATTTGCAAGGCAAGCGGTTTTACATAGAGAGCTAGGTGCCTAGAATGTGTGTTAGGGAAGAGGTGGCAGTGATGATTAAGAGGCATTTGGACTGGCACCTGAACAAGCAAGAAATAGATCGGTGTGCAGGCAGAAGGCATTAATTTGGCATTATGGACAGCACAGGCAATGTGGGCCAAAGGGCCTGTTCCTGCTCTATGTCCCAGAAGAACAGTGTAAACATTCTTAAACTTAAAAATGAAATGAAATGGGGAGGGGAGGAGAAGATGGCGGCGCGATGCAGTGTGCACGGCCGCTCCGAGATGATATCGGTATTTGTTAAGTAGGTACCATGCACAATCCTGATTTGATGGAGACAGATGTGAGGAGCATGGAGGAACATCTGGAGAAATTTCTGAAATGCCTGCTTCGCTGCCGCTGCTACTGTGCGATCGAGAATCTCCGGAGGGGAAGGCCCCAAATCCTCAGCTTTGCCTATTGCCTGTTGCCGGGGCTGGGGTCGAAGCGCTCGGCAGAGATGGTGCTCGGTGCTCAGTGTCGGAGGGCTGGTCGGAGGGCTGGTCGGAGGCTCGAAGTTTTCAGATGGACTCAAGAGTCGGCTGCAGTCGGGTGCTTCCAGGGTGCTGCATTGGCAAGTTTGCGGCGCTGGAGGTTCATGGCAAGGAGAGTTTTCTTCCTTCTACTGTCTGCGTGAGATGATGGGACTTTCGAGAGACTTTGAGACTTTTTTTACTGTGCCCATGGTCTGTTCTTTATGAAATTACGGTATTGCTTTGCACTGTTGTAACTATATGTTATAATTATGTGGTTTTTGTCAGTTTTTCAGTCTTGGTTTGTCTTGTGTTTCTGTGATATCATTCTGGAGGAGCATTGTATCATTTCTTAATGCATGCATTACTAAATGACAATAAAAGAGGACTGCGTGTCCTTATAATCTAATCTAAATCTAAATGTTAAAAGTAATTTTGGAGCCCTTCTCCATCTCAGCTTTGTACTTTGCAGAAGATGGACAGTATTTCCCTTCTTGGATAAAGTAGTGGTATCAGTAGTGGTGGCTGTGAAGCCACCTGATTAAGCTAATGTCCTTCAGGGAGGAAGATCTGCCACCTTTCTTGGGCCTAGATGTAGCTTTAGCTCCATTCACGTGGTCGACTCTCAACTATCCCTTTAAATATTCTAGTATGTTACTCAGTTGAAGGAGTAACTTATTCCTCAAAGGATGAATTTGTTTGTGAGTTCTATATCCTGTGAATACAAAAAAAACCACTCTATTGGTTGAGATTCAATAATAGAAGATTGCAAGTTATGGTTGGGGAATAAGTGCTGGCCTCCACTGTGATACCCATCATTTGCAGAAACTCAAAGAAAGAACAGAAGGAATCATTTCAGCACATTGATACTACATTGGTAGTGAGCATTCTCTCCGAGGAACAAACTTCATGTGAAAATAAGCTTGCATTCTGCAGCACCAGACTTCTCATATTTTTTCCAGTCTTGATGAAGTTGAAACATTGACTATTTACTGTTTTCTGTAGATGTTGCCTGGCCTGCTGAGTTCCTCCAGCATTTTGTGTGTGTTGCTTTGCATTCAGCCGGTGCTCTTGTGCTTGCCTGTCAAAAGATCATAGATTCAAGTCCTACTTGAAGGACATGAAAATGCAGATTGAGTCTGATAGTGCTAGAATAGTTCTGAGTGAATGCTACACTCTTAGAGTTTCTGATTTTCACTTTAAAATATGTTGGATATAAGGGAAAGGACTATAATTGAAGCAAACATGGTGGTTCTTTAATATGAATTTGATGTGCTGAAACGATTCTTTTTATGTCATTTTCTTCAAACAATGGGTATCGCAACTGAGGCCGGCATTTATTCTCCAACCCCAAATGCCCTTGAGAATGAAGTGATGTTGAGCCACTTTATTGAACCTTGGAGCTAAGCACAGTTCCAATACTATATTCAAGTTTGCTGGTGGCACCACCGTCAGAGGCCAAATCAAAAGTGGTGATGAACCAGTGTACAGGAGGCAGTTTGAAAATCTGGCTGAATGGTGTAATTACAACAACATCTCACTCCATCGCAGCACGGCCAAAGAGCTGATTGTAGACTTCAGGAGAAGGAAACCAGAGGTCCATGAGCCAGCCCTCATCGGAGGATCAGAGATGGAGACAGTTAGCAGCTTTAAATTCCTAGATGTTATTGATTTGGAGGACTTGTCCTGGGCCCAGCACTTAAAGTACAATTACGAAGAAAGCACGACAGTGCCTCTACTTCCTTAGGAGCTTGTGGAGATTCGACATGTCATCTAAAATTTTGACAAACTTCTATAAATGTGTTTTGGAAAGTATATTGACTGGTTGCATCACAGCCTGGTATGGAAACGCCAATGCTTTTGAACAGAAAATCCTACAAAAACTATGTGGTGATATATATGTACTTTGGTAATAAAATTTCCTTTGAACTTTGAACTTCTGCAGACCTGTGTGAAGGTACTTTACTATTGATCATTGACATTCCACTTGGTCAATAATAGCCTTGATGTTACGGATAATCACTTTCACCTCATTTCCTGAGTTCAGCTCTTTGGTCCATGTTAGTCCAAGTAATTCTATAGCTCAATATTACTGATACAGCTGTAGATTTTACCTGTAGACGCAGGCCACCAGGACACATTGACTTCTAATGTAAACATAAAAAAAGATTAGTGAAGTCACATGTAGCTCACTGAGAGCCAGTAACACAAGAATTCATAATGGAAACAGGGAAATGGCAGAGTAATTAAACAAATGTTTTAGTTTTGATTTCATAAGGAAGTTTCAAGTAACTTTTCAAAGATGGCAGTGAACCAAGAACTTAATGAAATTGAGGAACTAAAGGAAATTAATAAAAAATAACACTGGAAAAATTAATGGCACAGAAAGCTGATAAATCCCCAGGGTCTAATAATTTCCATCTCTTGAGTTCTGAAGGAAGTTGCATAGTGAATGCACTGGTAATTGTTTTCCAGAATTCTGTGGATATTGGAATCATTCTCACGGACTAGAGGGTGGCAAATTGTAAGCCCACTATTTTAGAAAGGGAAGGAGTGAGAAAACAAGAAACTGTAAACCTGTTATTGCAGCATCAGTGCTGGGGAAAATGCTAGAGTCTATTATAAAGGATGAGATAACAGGACCCTTGCAAAATATCAAAGGGATTAGACGAAGTCACCATAGATTTCTGGAAGGGAAACTGTGTTTGACAAACCTACTGGAGTTTTTTGAGGATGAAACTGGTAGAATAGATAAGGGAAAATCAGTGGATGTGGTGTACTTGGATTTTCAGAAAGCCTTTGATAAAGTCTCACATAAAAGGTTAGTGTGTAAAATTAAAGTGCATGGTATTGGAGGTAATGTAATTGTATGTATTGAGAATTGATTGGCAGGAGAGAGAAAAAAAGGATTAATGGGTCATTTTCGATGTGGAAGGTGGCTGCTAGTGGGGCACTGCACTTGGGTTTCATCTACTCAGAACATTTATGGTATCAACATGTCAGATGAGGGGAGAGAATATAATATTCCTCAAACACGAGGAATTCTGCAGATGCTGGAATTTCAAGCAACACGCATCAAAGTTGCTGATGAATGCAGCAGGCCAGGCAGCATCTCTAGGAAGAGGTACAGTTGACGTTTCAGGCCGAGACCCTTCGTCAGGACTAAATGAAGGAAGAGAAGATTTAAACTTCTTCAGTGTAGGCATCACCGGAAGAGGCTGAGGGTCTCGGCCTGAAATGTCGACTGTACTTCTTCCTAGAGATGCTGCCTGGCCTGCTGCATTCACCAGCAACTTTGATAATATTCCTCAGTTAGCTTGCAACACTAAACTAAGCTTGTAAATTGCATGGAGGATGCAGAGAGGTTCTGAGTTGAGTAACCGCCCAAAAGCCATGGCAGATGCAATATAGCAGAAATAGGTAAAACAGAAAGGAGATGTATTATCTAAATGGTGTTAGAATGGAAACTGTTGATGTAGAAGGAGATTTAAGTGTTCTTACCAATGATTGAAAGAAGCACACAGATGAAACAAAATGTTAAGAAGACCCAAAGACCCACACAGAAGAAGATATACATGTAGTAGAAGGTACCTCTTGTACCTAAGCAAGTGGTCACTGAGTGCATGTGCATGGTCTTTTGCTGCTGTAGCCCATCCACTTCAGGGTTTGACGTGTTGTATATTTAGAGATCCTCGTCTGCACATCACTGTTGTAACACAAGGTTATTTAAATTACTTTCACTTTCCAGTCAGTTCGAACCAGGCTGCCCATTCTCCTCTGACCTCTCTCATTAACAAGCCGTTTTAGCCCACAGAATGGCCGTTCACTGGATGGTTTTTGTTTTTCGCACCTTTCTCTGTAAATTCTAGGGACTGTTGTGTGTGAAAATCCCAGCATATCAGCAGTTTCTGAAATACTCAAACCACCCTGTCTGGCACCAACAATCATTCCACAGTCAAAATCACTTAGATCACATTTCTTCCCCATTCTGATGTTTGGTCTGAACAACAACTGAACCTCTTGACCATGTCTGCATGCTTTTATGCATTAAGCAGCTGCCACATGATTGGCTGATGAGATATTTGCATTAACGAGCAGGCATAAAATTGTACCTCATAAAGTGACTGCTGACTGTAAGTACAGGAGCAAGGATACACTGATACAATTATCCATCCCTCCCCCTCCTGTCTTCTCCTATCATTTTGGATCTCCCCCTCCCCCTCCAACTTTCAAATCCCTTACTCACTCTTCCTTCAGTTAGTCCTGACGAAGGGTCTTGGCCTGAAACGTCGACTGCACCTCTTCCTAGAGATGCTGCCTGGCCTGCTGCGTTCACCAGCAACTTTGATGTGTGTTGCTTGAATTTCCAGCATCTGCAGAATTCCTGTTGTTTGTTGTCCACTGTAGGAGTACTGTGTTCTAAGAAAGGATATACTTGCCATAGAGGAAGGGCAACAATGGTTTACCAGAATGATTCCTGAAATGTTGGGACCGATGTTTAAGGACAGGTTTAGGTTTGCTGTGTTTGTTTTCATTCGAGAAGCAGGAGGGTAGACCTCATTAAAAACGACAAAATTCTGACAGAGGTTGGACAGACTAGATAAAGCATGGTGATTCCTTAGCCGGGTGTATCCAGAATGAGAAGTCACGGTCTCATATTACAAGACAAGTGATCTAGAACAGAGATAAGGAGAACTTTTTACACCCAAGGGTAGTGAACCAATGGAATTTACTATGACAGAAGGCTATAGAGGCCATGTTGCTAAAGTTTTAAGAAGGAAATGGATACATTTTTGGAATCAAAAGACATCAGGGATATGGGAAAAAGCCAGACAATCAGCCATTATATTAGTGGCACAGCAGACGTGATGGTCCCGATGGCCTAGTCTTGATCCTATATTCAATGTTTCAATGCAGTTTGGAGGCTTAAATATAAAGGCAGATCACATTTAAAAGGCTGGTATTTCACAAGTTTTGAAAACTAGGGAGCAACCTAATTGAAATATTTAAGATGAATAAAGATTTTGACAGAGCTGATAGAGAGGAATGAATCTTTAGAGAAGAGAAAAAATAACATTAGGCCATGGTTGTTCAAGTTTGTTGTTGGGTAGCATTCCTTTGCACAATTGGTGGTGTACATCTCAAACTTACGCCAAGGGATATGTTGTTAAAAAGCAGCTCAGCCATGATCTAATTGAAGAGCAAATTTGAAGGGATAAATCGCCTTTTGTTCCTGTGAAAATGTAATCTCCTCGGTTAGGAACATTACTGCACAGTTGGAGCAGTATTTTCAGGAGTGCGTTTTCATGAGAGAAATTTTTGTGGGTGTGTAGTCAAAGCTGTCTGCTCTGTGGTGCTCCCTTGGGAATGTCACAGTGTTCAGCTTGCTTGGAGGAAGAGGCGGAGGAGGAAGGAAATGATGCTGCTTGAGGGACTGTTCCCTTACCCGCCCTCATCCTCCCCACCTGGCACACAGCCGACATTAAAAAACATTGTACTTACTGAACTGTGTATTGGTGAACAGTTGTTTTTCATACTGAAGTGATGTATACAGCGGTGTTCCCCAAGGGTTGGTATTGGGAGCACTGCTCTTTTTGATAAATATTAATAACCTGTGCTTGGATATACAGGCATAATTTAAAGGTTTGCAGATGGCATGAAATTCAGATATGTAGCAAAGAATGCTGAGGAATGTAACAGACTGCAGGAGACTGGTCAAATGGGTGTTCAAAGGGGTGGACATTAGGAAGGATGTCAAAGTGTTTATAGAGGAAGAGAAGGGAGGAAGGGCATTTATGTGGGGACTGGAAACGCTGGCTTTTTTCTCCATGAGGAGACTGGAAAAGCTAAGTTTGCTCTCCCTATGTTGTGGAGATTTGACAGAGGGAAGATGTTTCCTGTGGCAGAAAAGTCTGTAATTCAATTTAAGGTGGTTAGTAAAAGAACCAATATCAATATGAGGATAATCCCTCCATGGTTCTAAGGTGTTCAATTTCAAGTAATCAAATAAATTTCTAAAATGTTGCTTATTTCAGTAATCATGGCAAGGAAATTATTGGATAGTTAGAAAAACCCACCAATGTTCTTCAGGGAAGGCAATCTGCAGTTCCTGCCCAGTGTGGCCAATCATGATGTGACCACAGACCCACTAATAGTTACTCCTAGCAATCTCCTCAGTTTAGTGACAATTAGAGATAGATAGTAAATACGAAATAATTGTGGTTGAATCTATTGCTATTAGCATCCTTACTTTGGTGTTTGTTTTGATGTGTTTACGAGAGAGGGGTGCCAGCCTCTTGATTTTATGTTTGCATTGTTAATCATTGCTTCCTTCTCACCCCATGCAAATCACAGATTTATAAAAAGAACACATCACAGTCCGAAAAGGGCATACTGGTTTCACCCTACTTTGGGGACTCTATATACATCTGTTTTTTTGTGAGATGGTTTAGTGAGAGGAAATCCCATCGTAGGCGGAACAACTCAGTCTTCAGCTCCTGTGTAGAAATGGGACATCCTCAACCACTGGTCATTTGGGCAATCAACTCTTTACTGTTGACAACAGGAATTCTGCAGATGCTGGAAATTCAGGCAACACACATCAAAGTTGCTGGTGAACGCAGCAGGCCAGGCAGCATCTCTAGGAAGAGGTACAGTTGACGTTTCAGGCCGAGACCCTTCGGCCTGAAGCGTCGACTGTACCTCTTCCTAGAGATGCTGCCTGGCCTGCAACTCTTTACTGTTCCCTTCTTTCTTGTAAGTGCTGACAGACATGGCAACAAAACAACCGCTGGACAAAATAAAACTGATATTCTTCTCATTGTCTTCTAACACACTGATAAAGCAAGAATGTAACTGTCCTGCCAAGGGGTTTTTGCCCGAAACGTCAACTGTACTTTTTCCCATAGATACTGCCTGGCCTGCTGAGTTCCTCCAGCATTTTGTGTGTGTGTGTGGCTCGGATTTCCAGCAACTGCAGATTTTCTTTTGTATGTGACTGTTGATTAGTTAATTAATCCTTACCAGATATTGGCATGTGGTAAGGAAACTCTCTCGGTGACGAGCTTTGAGAACTGACTCATACAAGGGCCTGGTTGTAAGATAACTGGGGAATGTACCTCATTTGGGGGATTGGTACCTCAGCCAATGTTCTTATATAAGTGAAAACTCTATCTCAGAAATTGGTAAACGAGAGACAGTTGGTAATGCAAGGAAAGACGAAGTTATATAATGTGCATGAAAAAGTATTAAAGCACATTCCAGTCAACAAAGTACTTTTGAAATCTACTTAATGTTATAGCATAGTAAATGTGGTAGCTAATTGCAGAAGTAAAAATCTGCCCCACACACCAGAGCATAATGATCAGGCTATATGCGTAAATGTTTTCAGTTATCAGTAGGATGCTGTGGAAAGCATACACTAGAAAATCTGCAGATGCTGGAAATTCAAGCAACACACGCAAAACGCTGGTGGAACGCAGCAAGCCAGACAGCAACATTAGGAAGAAGTACAGTCGATGTTTTGGGTCGAGATCCTTCGTCAGGACTAATGGAAAGAAGAGATAGTAAGTGATTTGAAAGTGGGAGGGAGAGGGGGAGACCCGAAATGATAGGAGAAGACAGGAGGGGGAGGGATGAAGCCAAGAGCTGTGGAAAGCTCTGTTTTTTGAAAATAGTAGAAATATCTAAATCCATCTAATTGGACCTCTGCTTAACACCTTCCTTGAAAGTTAGCATTGCTCCGTATTTGCACATGGTCTATGAGCCTGGCTTACGTACTCGAGTTTCTAGAGTAGGTCTCATCTGTGAATCTGAATAACTACGCCAGGCTTGTAACAGACTTTATTAAACTGCTGTGGCTGAGTGTGTCCCCACCAAATCATTCAGAGTCTTCTCCAGTCAGCAGCCCTGGATGAACCATGAAGTCTGAAATTTGCCGAGATCAGTGGCATTTAAGTGTGGAGACGAAGAAAGCTACAAGAGGTGCAGGTATGATCTCTGGAAAGCCACCTCATGGGCGAAGTGGAGATACCAGGCCAAACTAGAATCAACAAGGGATGCTCGACAGCTGTGGCAGGGCTTGAGTGCTCTCAGCTCCTACAAAGTTATATCAAGTGACATGGGGGACAGCAGAGCTTCACTTCCAGATGAACGCAATGACTTCTATGCTCACCTTGACCAACAGAACATAGAGGAATAATCGCCAACCCCCACATCTCCTAATGATCCTTTGGTGTCGGTATCTGTAGCTGACATGAGGACTGTCTTCAGGAAGTGAATCCAAGGAAAGCATCCGCTCCGAATGGGTTACTTGGCTGAGTACTGAATACCTGTGCTGACCAACTGGCTGGTGTGTTCACTGATATCTTCAGCCTCTCGCTTCAGCAGTGTGTGGTACCCACCTGTTTCAAGCAGGCTTCAATTATACCAGTGCCCAAGAAGAGCGTGGTAACCTGCCTCAATGACTATCGCCCAGTGGCACTTACATCCACGGTAGTGACGTATTTTGAGAGGCTTGTGATGAATCATATCATCTCCTGCCTGAGAGGTGACTTGGATCCACTCCAATTTGCCTGCCAGAGCAACAGGTCCACAGCAGATGCCATCTCATTGACTCTTCACTCAGCCCTGGAACATCCGGATAGCAAAGAGGCATGCATCAGGATGCTCTTTATCGATGAATTAACACCATCATACCCTCAAAACTAATCAGTAAACTCCAAGACCTGGGCCTCAATCACCGTCTTGTGCAGTTGGATCCTGTATTTCTTCACTTGCATACCCAGTCTCCTTCACGATCTCCATTAGCACAGATGCTTCACAGGCTGTGTGCTTAGCCCCTTGCTCTACTGGCTTTACACCGGAGATTGCGTGGTAAAGTCCAGCTCCAACACCATATTCTTGATTGTAGAATTCAGGAAAGGGAAACCAGAGGTCCAAGAGCCAGCACTCATTGGATGATCAGAGGTGGAGAGGGTCAATATGTTCAAGTTCCTGGGTGTCACTAGCTCAGAGGACCTGTCCTGGACCCATCATGTAAATATAATTACAAAGAAAGCACAACAGTGCCTCTACTTCCTCAGGAGTCTGTGGAGATTCGGCATGTCATCAAAAACCTCGGCAAACTTCTACAGATGTGAGGTGGAAAGTGTACTGACTGGCTGCATCATGGCCTGGTATGGGAACACCAATGCCTCTGAACAGAAAATCCTACAGAAGGTAGTGGATGTGGCCCAGAACATCACGGCTAAAACCCTCCCAACCATTGAGCACATCTACATGAAATGCTGTTGTAGGAAAGCAACATCCATCATCAGAGATCCTCACCACCCAGGCCATGTTCTTTTCTCATTACTGCCATCAGGTAGAAGGTACAAGAACCTCAGGACTCACACCACCAGGGTCAAGAATGGCTCCTAGCCCTCAACCTTCAGGCTGTTGAACAAAATTCGATAACCGCACTCATCTGTTGAGATGTTCCCAATGATCTCACTCTAAGGACTCGTTATCTTGTTATTTCATGTTCTTGTTAGTTATTGCTGTTTATTTATATTTGCATTTGCTCAGTTTCATCTGCACTCTGGCTGATCTTTCATTGATCCTGTTAGAACTACTATTCTCTAGATTTGCTGAGTATGCCCGCAGGAAAAAGAATCTCAGGGTTGTATGTGGTGGCATATATGGATTCCAATAATAAAATTTACTTTTAGCTTTCAACTTTGAACTTAGAGCCTACTGAAGTATTTTGCAATTGCTTGGTAACTTTCTCATCTCCAAATGCATTGAGACCATCTGTAGATGATGATGCCACTTGCTTTAGGGAGAAGAGGACATTGGTAACTGAACTTACCCCTCAACAATCAGGCTCTTGAACCAGAGGGCATAACTTCACTCAACCCATCACTAAACCGTTTCCACAACATATGGACTCACTTTCAAGGACGCTTCTTCTCATGTTCTTGATACTTAGTGCTTATTTATTATTTTTTTTTAAATTATTCTTTTGTATTTACGTAGTTTGTTGTCTTTTGCACATTGGCTGCTTGTCTGTCCTGTTGGGTGACGTCTTTCATTGATTCCATTGTGTTTCTTGGATTTACTGTGTATGTCCACAAGAAAACAAACCTCAGGGCTGTATATGGTGACACGTGTACTTAAATAAGAACTTTACTTTGAACGTTGACCTTTGAAAGCAAAGAACCAACCTAAAATAATTAAAGTAGGTGAACTGCAAAAAGCAAGAAATGGAGATATTCAGGGATCAAGGTTAATGGAGATTACGGAGATAAGGAGTGGTGAGCCATAAGGGACTTGATCACAAGAATTTTCTCTATAGGTGTGGGAATCCCTCTTCAGTTAGTGTATTGTTTCAATTTAAGGATGAATTATATGTGCACCCCCTTTGATCAGGATCTCTGAGGACCTAACCTGGTCCCAACATATCAATGCAGCTATAAAGAAGGCAGGGCAGTGACTATACCTCATTAGGAGTTTGAAGAGATTTGGTATGTCAGTAAAAACACTCATCTACAGATGTACCATGGAGAGCATTCTGACAGACTGTGTCACTGTCAGGTGCTACTGCACAGGACTGAAAGAAGCTGCAGAGGGTCGTGAATTTAGTCGGCTCCATCTTGGGTACTAGCCGACAAAGTTTCCTGGGCATCTTCAGGGAGCGGTGTCTCAGAAAGGCAGCGTCCATTATTAAGGGCCCCCAGCACCCAGGGCATGCCCTTTTCCCACTGTTACCATCAGGCAGGAGATACAGAAGCCTGAAGGCACACACATAGCGATTCAGGAACAGCTTCTTCCCCTCTGCCAACTGATTCCTGAATGGACATTGAACCTGTGAACACTACCTTTCGTTTTAAATATATATTATTTCTACTTTTACATGATTTTTAATCTATTCAATATACATATACTGTAATTGATTTTTTTCTTCTGTGTTATGCATTGCTTTGAACTGCTGCTGCTAAGTTAACAAATTTCATGACATATGCTGGTGATAATAAACCTAATTCTGATTCTGATACGCTTCCTTTAAAAGTATTTTTTTGCAGAGATTCTTCGAAGATTAATCATGATACTGTTGCTTAAACTGTAAGGTTTTACAATGTTTTGGTGATTTTTTAATTTCAAAACACTGTAGATTATTTAAGGACAAGCTGCCCTTATGTGAAGAAATAAGATTATATTGCTTGGGTTACAGAGAAGCTTTGGTGGTCTGGAGAAGTATACAAGCAACCAAACCACTTCAAAGGATTTGAGTGATAAGTCATAAACATGAGAGGTTCTGCAGACGTTGGAAATCCCTGCAGATGCTGGAAATCCAAAGCAACACACACAAAACGCTGGAGGAACTCAGCAGGTCAGGCAGCATCTGTGGTAATGAATGAACAGTTGATGTTCCTCTTCTTCAGGACTGAAAAGGAAGGGGAAAGACACCAGAATATAAATACGGGGCAAAGGGAAGGAGGATAATTAGAAGGTGATAGGGTAGCCAGGTGGGTAGGAAAGTTAAAAGGGCTGGAGAGGAAGGAATCTGATAGGAGATGAGTGTGGACCATAGGAGAAAGGGAAGGAGGAAGGGACCTAGGAGGAGATGATAGGCAGGTGAGAAGGTGTCAGAGCCAGAGTGGGGAATAGAAGGAGGGGAGTAGGAGGATTTTTTTTCAAACCGGAAGGAGAAATTGATATTCATGCCATCAGGTTGGTGGCTACCTAGATGGAATATAAGGTATTGCTCTTCCACCCTGAGGTGATCTCAACTTGGTCCTACCACCAAACATATCTTTACCGATCCCCCTCTGCTTTCCACAGGGATCCCTCCTTCCGTGATTCCCTTCTCTATTCGTCCCTCCCCATTGCTCTCCCTCCTGGCACTTATCCCTGAAAGTGGCTGAAGTGCTATACCTGCCCCCCTCACCTCCGTTCAGGGCACCAAACAGACCATCCAGTGAGGCAACACTTCATCTGCAAGTTTGATGGGTTCATCTATTGTGTCCGGCACTCCCAATGCAGGCTTCTGTATATTGGTGAGACCCATAGTAAATTGAGCGACCACTTCGTTGAGCACCTCCATTCCGTCCACCAAAAGCAGAACTTCCAATGGCCAACATTTTAATTCTGTTTCCCATTTGCGTTCCGACATGTCAGTCCATGGCCTCCTCTTGTGCCAAAATGAGGCCACCCTCAGGGTGGAGGAGCAATACTCTATATTCCGTCCGGGCAGCCTCCAACCTGATGGCATAAGTATCAATTTTCCCTCCCAGTAAAATCTGTTTCCCCCGCCACCCCTTCTTCTATTCCCCACTCTGGCCTTTTACCTCTTTTCCTCACTTGCCTATCACATCCAACCCTGGGTCCCCTCCTCTTTCCCTTTCTCCAATGGTTCACTCTCCCCTCCTATCAGATTCCTTCTTCTCCAGCCCTTTACCTTTCTCACCCACCTGGCTTCACCTCCTCCCACCTTTTATTCTGGCATCTTCCCCTTTCCCTTCCAGTCCTGAAGAAGGGTCTCGGCCCAAAACGTCAACTGTTCGTTCATTTCCGGAGATGCTGCCTGCCCTGCTGAGCTCCTCCAGCATTTTATGTGTGTGTTGCAAAGGACTTGAGTGAATTGCTCATTCTGAAAAATCTGATTTACTTCCTCATATTCAGAAAGCACTGACCTTACTGAATTTAACTCTCACATTTAAGGTTAGTTACGGGTTCAAGTGCACCTGCAGAGATTTCAACCCACAGTCACAGTGCTGAGGGGGAGCTATGTTATCACAGTTACTGCCTGTCAGATACAACCTTAAAATGAGTCTCCGTTTGTCCTCCAATAGTCGTGTAAAAATCCTCATTGCCACTTCTTTAAAAGTAGAGCAGAGTTCCCCAAGGTGTCTTACTCAGCAGTTGAACCTCTTCTGATATCACAATGCAGATTGTCACATTGCTTTTTGTGGAATCTTTTTGTACAGAAGTACCTGCCCCATTTAAGCATAACAGCAACTGCACTTCAAAAAGAACTGAATGTTGTTGTAGGAATACATGCCATTCTTTGTCCAGTTATTTCTCTGTGGGTTATCCCTTTGTGTTCCTGAATGTGCTGTGTTATGCTGCAGTACGGTTCTGCAGGCTTCTCACCTCGGGTAGCTGATCCTGTCTCTTCTTCAATGTTAATGTCCAGGCAATGTGCGGAGGATGGCACACGAAGCCGATGTCTTCACCTAAAATCCATACAAAATCCACTTCCAAGCTTGCATCTCCACTTAGGATCTCTGAGTGCAGATCTAATTTTTCTTTCCCTGGCCCAGAGACCTTAAGGTACATTGAAGCCTCCACCTGCTAGTCTGGTTCAGATCAAGGTATGCTTGAGATCACGACTTGCTAAAGAATAAAAGATTAAGGTCCCTCCATTACCATCCAGGTTGTCAAAAGATACAATAATGGAGTTGTTGATTAATCATAGCAATCAGTCTCCATTGATTACATTACAACTGATCTAGGGGCAGAAAACGCTGGTGGGAGTTGTGTACAGGCCATCTAACAGTAGTAGTGAGGTTGGGGATGGTATTAAACAGGAAATTAGAAATGTGTGCAATAAAGGAACAGCAGTTATAATGGGTGACTTCAATCTACATGTAGATTGGGTGAACCAAATTGGTAAGGGTGCTGAGGAAGAGGATTTCTTGGAATGTATGTGGGATGGTTTCTTGAACCAACATGTCAAGGAACCAACAAGAGAGCAGGCTATTCTAGACTGGGTATTGAGCAATGAGGAAGGGTTAATTAGCAATCTTGTCGTGAGAGGCCCCTTGGGTAAGAGTGACCATAATATGGTGGAATTCTTCATTAAGATGGAGAGTGACATAGTTAATTCAGAAACAAAGGTTCTGAACTTAAAGAAGGGTAACTTTGAAGGTATGAGACGTGAATTAGCTAAGATAGACTGGCAAATGACACTTAAAGGGTTGACAGTGGATATGCAATGGCAAGCATTTAAAGATCGCATGGATGAACTACAACAATTGTTCATTCCAATTTGGCAAAAGAATAAATCAAGGAAGGTAGTGCACCCGTGGCTGACAAGGGAAATTGGGGATAGTATCAATTCCAAAGAAGAAGCATACAAATTAGCCAGAAAAAGTGGCTCACCTAAGGACTGGGAGAAATTCAGAGTTCAGCAGAGGAGGACAAGGGGCTTAATTAGGAAGGGGAGAAAAGATTATGAGAGAAAACTGGCAGGGAACATTAAAAACTGACTGTAAAAGCTTTTATAGATATGTGAAAAGAAAAAGATTGGTTAAGACAAATGTAGGTCCCCTACAGACGGAAACAGGTAATTGATTATGGGGAGCAAGGACATGGCAGACCAATTGAATAATTACTTTGGTTCTGTCTTCACTAAGGAGGACATAAATAATCTTCCAGAAATAGTAGGGGACAGAGGTTCCAGTGAGATGGAGGAACTGAGGGAAATACATGTTAGTAGGGAAGTGGTGTTAGGTAAATTGAAGGGATTGAAGGCAGATAAATCCCCAGGGCCAGATGGTCTGCATCCCAGAGTGCTTAAGGAAGTAGCCCAAGAAATAGTGGATGCATTAGTGATAATTTTTCAAAACTCTTTGTATTCTGGACTAGTTCCTGAGGATTGGAGGGTGGCTAATGTAACCCCACTTTTAAAAAAAGGAGGGAGAGAGAAACCAGGGAATTATAGACCGGTTAGCCTAACATCGGTGGTGGGGAAACTGCTAGAGTCAGTTATCAAAGATGTGATAACAGCACATTTGGAAAGTGGTGAAATCATCGGACAAAGTCAGCATGGATTTGTGAAAGGAAAATCATGTCTGACGAATCTCATGGAATTTTTTGAGGATGTAACTAATAGAGTGGATAGGGGAGAACCAGTGGATGTGGTATATTTGGATTTTCAAAAGGCTTTTGACAAGGTCCCACACAGGAGATTAGTGTGCAAACTTAAAGCACACGGTATTGGGGGTAAGGTATTGATGTGGATAGGGAATTGGTTGGCAGACAGGAAGCAAAGAGTGGGAATAAACGGGACCTTTTCAGAATGGCAGGCAGTGACTAGTAGGGTACCGCAAGGCTCAGTGCTGGGACCCCAGTTGTTTACAATATGTATTAATGACTTGGATGAGGGAATTAAATGCAGCATCTCCAAGTTTGCGGATGACATGAAGCTGGGCGGCAGTGTTAGCTGTGAGGAGGATGCTAAGAGGATGCAGGGTGACTTGGATAGGTTAGGTGAGTGGGCAAATTCATAGCAGATGCAATTTAATGTGGATAAATGTGAAGTTATCCACTTTGGTGGCAAAAACAGGAAAACAGGTTATTATCTGAATGGTGGCTGATTAGGAAAAGGGGAGGTGCAACGAGACCTGGGTGTCATTATACACCAGTCATTGAAAGTGGGCATGCAGGTACAGCAGGCAGTGAAAAAGGCGAATGGTATGCTGGCAATTATAGCAAGAGGATTCGAGTACAGGAGCAGGGAGGTACTACTGCAGTTGTACAAGGCCTTGGTGGGACCACACCTGGAGTATTGTGTGCAGCTTTGGTCCCCTAATCTGAGGAAGGACATCCTTGCCATAGAGGGAGTACAAAGAAGGTTCACCAGATTGATTCCTGGGATGGCAGGACTTTCATATGATGAAAGACTGGATGAACTAGGCTTATACTCTTTGGAATTTAGAAGATTGAGGGGGGATCTGATTGAAACGTATAAAATCCTAAAGGGATTGGACAGGCTAGATGCAGGAAGATTGTTCCCGATGTTGGGGAAGTCCAGAACGAGGGGTCACAGTTTGAGGATAAAGGGGAAGCCTTTTAGGACCAAGATTAGGAAAAACTTCTTCACACAGAGAGTGGTGAATCTGTGGAATTCTCTGCCACAGGAAACAGTTGAGGCCAGTTCATTGGGTATATTTAAGAGGGAGTTAGATATGGCCCTGGTGGCTAAAGGAATCAGGGGGTATGGAGGGAAGGCTGGTGCAGGGTTCTGAGTTGGACGATCAGCCATGATCATACTGAATGGCGGTGCAGGCTCAAAGGGCCGAATGGCCTACTCCCGCACCTATTTTCTATGTTTCTATGACACAAGGTGAAAAGTACAGGGGTGAATTCCCTTAACCATCACAGGTTCAAAGTTACAGGTTCCTTCCAAGCATGTGTCACTTAACATGTGTCATATTGCCCACATACGATATCCTGAAGTGTCATTTGTTGAAAGAATTCTCTTGTGCATTTTTTAATGAATCAATACCAACAACTACCACTACTTTCTGAGGGAGGGTATTCCATAGACTGGCCAGTTGTTCCTTAGATTAATAATATATCTAATCCAGGTACAATGAAAGATTCACACTTCACTCAATTTATTTACCAATGAAGTTAGTGGCGTTTAATGTGACTTAGGGTGCTAAACTAATGTCTAATTCAGTAGAACTCTTACTTGGTTACCTTGGTTAACAGTATGCATTCCCATCCCTCGTCTGTGCCAGTTCTCCCCAACCCCCATAAAGGAGAACAGCTGAACTGTGTAGTAGTAGCAGTTAGCCAAAGAGGTAAAAGTGTTGTGTTGACACTCTTTATCAATTACAATTTCAATAGGATTATACCAGTATTATGTTATAACATAATATGTTTTAGATAATTATTGAAATACCTCAGTGAGGTAAAAGTTCTAAGTAGTAGGTTGGGGGAAAAAATATTTATTATGAACCAGGGAAGGTAAACAAAAAAAAATATTGTCATAAGATGAAAGGTGACCTGACCGTTTGAAAGTGACACTGGTTCCACTTAAAAAGTGTTCAAATAAAAAGGGCCATAAATCCAAAATAGTTGCTCATAAATCCCATTCTGACTATAGATAGTGGTGTGAATGTTAAATTTGCTACTAAAAAAGAGTAGCTGAAGTGAATCGTACAGATGAATTTCAAGAGAAGCTAGATCGGTAGCTTAGGGAGAGAGGAATAGAAGAATACTTGTAGGATGAGAGGAAGGTGAGAAGAGGCTCACGGAGAGCATAATTGCTTTAAGGAAGTGATTGGGTCAAATGCCTCTGGAATTCTTTAGAATTCCATGTAATCCCAAAATCACTAAATTAGGTGTAATCCCAATACGTTTGAACTCTGATCTTTGAATTTTTACATATTTACACAGCGTGGCATGCCTTTCAATGATGGAAGAGTGCTTTGGGAAGTCACGGGGTGAATTACCCGCAGCTGAATGCAGCCTCTTACTTGCTCCTGGAGCCTCAATATATAGGCAGTCTGTGGTGACATCCAAGATATTATTGGTAAGGGATCTGACAATAGTAGATTCTCACTTGTTAAAACGGACATTGCCTATCATTGTGTCGCATGAATTTTATTACCACTTATCAATTTAATCCTGAATATTCTGATCATGATAGATGCAGGCTCTGGCAGTCTCACAGAATCTGATAGGTTGCGAATGGAACTGAAGGCTGAGCAATTATCAGCTTGCATTCCTATTAATAAAGAAGCTGATGAATCAGAATCAGGTTTATTATCACCGGCATGTGTCGTGAAATTTGTTAACTTAGCAGCCGCAGTACCATGCAATAGATAATAACACAGAAATAAACAAAAAGGTAAATAAGTTACAGAAAGAATGTGTATTTATATTAAAATGATTAAAAATAGTGCAAAAACAGAAATAATATTTATTTAAAAAATGAGGTAGTTACTAGATATTTTTCTTTGTTTTATATTATTCATTTATATCCTATATGATTGGGAGTTTTACCATTTAAGTATTATTTGGCTTTATAATCATTTATGTTAATTATAACAATGTATTCCCAATAACTTTGTACTACTACCATGTCATGTTTATATCTTTATGAAACTAATAAAAGGATTGAAAAAGAAAAGAAGAAATGAGGTGTTGTTCATGGGTTCAATGTCCATTCAGGAATCGGATGGCAAAGGGGAAGAAGCTGTTCCTGAATCGCTGAGTGTGTGCCTTCCGGCTTCTGTACTTCCTTCCCTGATGGTAAAAATGAGAAGAGGGCATGCCCTGGGTGTTGGGGGTCCTCAATAATGGACCTTTCTGAGGCACCACTCCTTGAAGAGGTCTTGGATACTACGGATGCCAGTACCCAAGATGGAGCTGACTAATTTTACAACTTTCTGCAGCTTCTGTCAGTCCTGTGCAGTAGCCCCTCCATACCAGACAGTGATGCAGCCAGTCAGAATGCTCTCCACGGTACATCTATGGAAGTTTTTGAGTGTTTTAGGTGACAAGCCAAATCTCTTCAAACTCCTAATGAAATTTAGCCACTGTCTTGCCTTCTCTATAGCTGCATCACATTGTTGGAACCAGGTTAGATCCTCAAAGATCTTGACATCCTGGAACTTGAATTTGCTCACTCTCTCCACTTTTGATCCCTCTATGAGGATTGGTTCATGTTCCCTCATCTTATCCTTTCTGAAGTCCACAATCAATTATTTTGTCTTACTGACATTGAGTGCTTAGTCCTGGAGCACTGCCTTGAGGAATTCCTGTGACGATCTTCTGGCTGAACTATATGCTTCCACTGACACCTCACATTGCATGATTCCAGCAATGAGAGAGTTTTCCCCCTTTACCCCCGTTGGCTTTAACTTCACTGCAGCTTCTTGATGATATGCACAGTACTGTGCACAACTCTTAGGCACATTTATATAGTTAGGGTGCTAATATTTTTGCAAAGTACTGTATTTGCCAATGTGTGACGGAGAATGAGTTTGTAAAGGACATTGGGAACAGTGAGAATGGAGCACTGTGGGAAGGATGTGGAACAGGTGGCAGAGAAGAAGTGCCAGGGTTGGCGATGGGGTTTGGCATGGATGCAGACACACCCAGCCATGAGACACTAGGCATGGTCATTTGATTCCAAACAATTGGTTTATTGATCATTACAGAATGTCTCTCTGGCGTCAACGGCAGATGCAAACTCCATGGCTCTTCACACAGCTTTAGACCACCTGGACAACACAAACACCTACGTCAGGATGCTGTTCACCAACTATAGCTCAGCATTTAATACCATCATTCCCACAATCCTGAGTGAGAATTTGCAGAACCTGGGCCTCTGTACCTCTCTCTGTAATTGGATCCTTGACTTCCTAACCAGAAGACCACAGTCTGTATGGATTGGTGATAACATACCCTCCTCACTGACGATCAACACTGGTACACCTCAGGGGTGTGTGCTTAGCTCACTGCTCTACTCTGTATACTCATGACTGTGTGGCTGGGCATAGCTCAAATACCATCTATAAATTTGCTGACGATACAACCATTGTTGGTAGAATCTCAGGTGATGACAAGAGGGCATACAGGAGTGAGATATGCCAACTAGTGGAGTGGTGCCGCAGCAACAACCTGGCACTCAATGTCAGTAAGACGAAAGAGCTGATTGTGGACTTCAGGAAGAGTAAGATGAAGGAACACATAGAGGGATCAGAAATGGAGAGAGGGAGCAGCTTCAAGTTCCTGGGTATCAAGATCTCTGAGGATCTATTCTGGTCCCAGCACAGTGATGTAGTCATAAAGAAGGCAAGACAGCGGCTATACTTTATTAGGAGTTGAAGCGATTTGGCATGTCAACAAGTACACTTAAAAACTTCTATAGTTGTATCGTGGAGAACATTCTGACAGGCTGCATCACTGTCTGGTATGGAGGGGCTACTGCACAGGACCGAAAGAACCTGCAGAAGGTTGTAAATCGAGTCAGCTCCATCTTGGGCACTAGCCTACAAAGAACCCAGAATAATCTCTTAGGGAGCGGTATCTCAGAAAGGCAGTGTCCATTATTAAAGACCTCCAGCACCCAGGGCATGCCCTTTTCTCAATGTTACCATCAGGAAGGAGATACAGAAGCCTGAAGGCTCACACTCAGCGATTCAGGAACAGCTTCTTCCCCTCTGCCATCCGATTCCTAAATGGACATTGACGCTTTGGACACTACCTCACTTTTCTTAATATATAATATTTCTGTTTTAGCACATTTTAAAATAATTATTCAATATACATAATTGATTTACTTGTTTATTTATTATTATGTTTTATTTTATTTATTATTTTTTTCTCTCTCTCTGCTAGATTATGTATTGCATTGAACTGCGGCTGCTAAGTTAACAAATTTCACGTCACATGCCAGTGATAATAAATGTGATTCTGATTCCCCTTTTCCCGACCGTGGTTCCCCTCTCCCTGTTGGCTTCCCACTCTCAGTCCACAATAGAGACCCATAGTAGAATCAGGTTTATCATCACTCGCGTGTCATGAAATTTGCTTTTTTTGTATGGCAGCAGTACAGTGCAATACATAAAATTATTACACTACTGTGCAAAATTCTGAGGAATTCTAGCTACTCTGTGTGTGTATATATGTTGTAATAGCCATAGGGGAGCAAGTATAGTGCATTTTGCAGATGAGAAATTAGTGATGAGAAGCCAATCAATTGGCTGTTTTGATCTGGATAATGATAATTTCTTTGGGTCTTATTGGAGCTGTAGTCATTCAAATAAGTAGAGCATATTCCTTTACATTCATGAGGTGTGTTTTATCAGTAATGGGGAGGCTGAAGGGTTTCAGGTGAGTAGCTTGCTGGGGGATACTGAAATTCTGACCTGTACTTGTAGCTACTGTGGACATACAGCAAGCCCAGTGACTCTTCTGGTCTAAGATGAACCCAGGAATGTTGATGTGGAATATATAGTAATTATAATTCTGCTGAACGACAAAGATACATGCTTCACCTTTTACATAAAATGATCCTTGGGGTGCATGGGACACCTCTCTGTCCCTTGTTAGTGTGAGTGAGTGAGTGAGTGAGCGAGAGACAGAGAGAGAGAGAGAGGAGAGAGACAGAGAGAGGGAGATACAGAGAGAGAGGGAGGGAGAGAGAAGGAGGGAGGGAGGGAGAGAGAAGGAGGGAGGGAGGGAGAGAGAAGGAGGGAGGGAGGGAGAGAGAAGGAGGGAGGGAGGGAGAGAGAAGGAGGGAGGGAGGGAGAGAGAAGGGAGGGAGGGAGAGAGAAGGGAGGGAGGGAGAGAGAGGGAGGGAGGGAGAGAGAGGGAGGGAGGGAGAGAGAGACAGAGAGAGGGAGAGAGAGACAGAGAGAGAGGGAGAGACAGAGAGAGAGGGAGAGAGAGAGAGAGAGGGAGAGAGAGAGCGGGAGGGAGGGAGAGAGAGAGAGGGAGGGAGGGAGAGAGAGAGAGAGAGAGAGACAGAGAGAGAGAGAGAGAGAGAGGGAGGGAGATGGAGAGAGAGAGAGAGAGAGAGAGAGGGAGGGAGACGGAGAGAGAGAGAGACAGAGAGAGAGAGAGAGAGAGAGAGAGAGAGAGGGAGGAAAAAAGGTGGGTGAAGAATCGTTTTTGTTGTACTGCAGATCATTGCCTCTCTTTGGGAGCTTTGCTATTGCTTGCTTGGTGGGCGGTGGGTGCTGATGCTTTTTGCTGAAATAAGTGGGGGGGGGGAGGGCTGATGCTTTGCTGCTGCTTGTGTGTGGGAGGGGATAGAGGGGGCTTTGGGGTTCTAAAGCTTTTCCTGTCATTCATTCTTCGGAGTTCTCTTCTGCTTTTGTGGATGACTATGAAGAGCAAGAATGTACTGTATACATTCTCCGGTATTAAATGGAGCCATTGAACCATGTGGGAAGCATAAACGTTGCCCAGGTCTCACTGCATGAAAACGTAGACTGTTTCCTTTGCTGAGGTGAATGCACAGCGCTCAATTTCTGCATGGGCAGCAGATTCCTTTTCCCAAAGGGTCATTGTTCAGCAATAACGTAGCACTTCCATTGTCATGATTTTATTCTAGATTATTGAATTAACCTAATTTTAATTCACAGTTCCACATTTTGCATGATGTAAGTTCCAAGTCTTTAGATTATTAACTGACCTTCTTGATCACTATTTTAGTAAGTTTACTACCCATTGCTCTATTTGTGTTTATCTATCATTTCTAACATAGAAAAGGGTCTCAAGATGTTGTCTGATAGTTTATTAAATAACGCCAGGAACTGAGCCACATGAGGATATATTAGAGCGGATGGGATCAAAGATTTTAAAGAACTTCTTAAAGGAAGAGAAGAGGCGAGATTAGAAACAGGGCGATTAGAGAGGAAAAACATATGTTACATCTGGCCTGGGATCTGTGGGCATTGAGGCTGGATGCAAGATGAATCTACAAACATCATGCACCTTAACATAATTTGGTAATATAAAATAACTGACACTAATATGCAAATGATTTTTGACAAAAGGTGATCAACTTTAAATGTCAGCTCTGCTTCTCTCTGCACAGATGCTACCTGACCTGCTGAGTAGTTCCATAATTTTCTGTTTTATTTATCAGTAATGATCTAAGGCCGGTCAATCAGGAGTTGACCGTGTCCTATCAGCGAACGGGATTTGTTAGAAAGGGTGAATAAAAATAAAGCAGGGGCAAGCATTGTATGAATGGGTTCATCAGGATCAAGCTTAGGTGAGGTGAACATCTGGTAAGTTTCTTCACCTTCTTTACTCCTCATTCCTCATCTGTTAAGGCACAGTTCGGGCAGGGAGAATGACTCCAAGGGCTCTGTTTGTACTGTGTGTGAGACGTAGGAATTCTGGGAGACCTCTTGCCTCCCGGATAATCATGTCTGCGCTGGGTGCACCAAGCTTCAGCTCCTCAGAGAAGGTGTTAAGGAATTGGAGCTGCAGCTCAGCGACCTTCGGTTCATGCGGGAGACTGAGGAAGTGATAGGAACTACAGGGAGATACTCACCCCTAGGTTGAAGGAGGTAGATAACGGGGTGCCTGTCAGGAGAAGGAAGGGAGACGAGCAGCCGGTGCAGAGTACCTCTGTGTCTGTTCTCTTCAATAATAAGTAGACCACTTTGAATATGGGCGAGGGGTTCGGCTGAACGGGAGGAGTCACAGCAGCTGGGTCTCTGGCACTGAGTCTGACACTATGGTTCAGAGGAGGTGAAGAGGACTGCAGTTGTGATAGGAGATTTTATAATTCAAGGAATAGAGACAAGATTCTGTGGACATGCTAGTGACAACTGGATGGTATGTTGCCTCCAAGGTGCCAGGGTCAGGGACGTCTCAGATGAGGTCCACGGCATTCTAAAGGGGGAGGGTGAGCAGCCAGAAGTCTTTGTACATATTGGCACCAATGACATGGTAGGAAAGGTGAGGGGGTCCTGAAGGGAGATTTTAGTGAGCTAGGTAGAAAGCTGAAAGCAGGACCTCCGGGGTAGTAATCTCTGGATTACTGCCTGTGCCATGTGACGGTGAGGGTAAGAATAGGATGATATGTCAGAGGAATGCGTGGCTGAGGAACTGGTGCAGGGGGCAGCAGTTCATATTTCTGGGTCTTTGGGATCTCTTCTGGGGAAGGTATGACCTGTACAAAAGGGGCGTGCTATACCTGAACCCAAGGGGACCAATATCCTTGAGGGCAAGTCTGCTATATTTGTTCAGGAGGGTGTAAACTAATATGGCAGGAGGATGGGATTCGGAGTGGTGAGGATGGGATCGTTGGTTTACAAACAGAGGCGGCGTGTAGGTGAGACTCTTGACAAGGAGAGGCTGCTGATAGGGCAGAATTGCAGTTAACGGGATGAGTTGCAGTGTAAAAGGGGGAGAAAATCAACAAGGATGATGAATAGAGGACTGAAGGTATTGTATTTAAATGGACACAGTACACGGAATAAGGTAGATGAACTTGTAGTGCAGTTACGGATTGGCATGTATGATGTTGTGGGCATTACTGAATGATAGCTGAAAGAAGATTATAGCTGGGAGCTTAACATCCAAGGATGCACATTGTACTGAAAGGACAGGCAGGTAGGCAGAGGGGTTGGGGTGGCTCTGTTGGTAAAAATGAAATCAAATCTTTAGAAAGGGGTGACATAGGATTGGAGGATGTAGAATTGTTGTGGGTAGAGCTAAGAAACTGCAAGGGTGAAAAGGCTCAGATGGGAGTTATAGACAGACCTCCAAACAGTAGCAAAGATGTAATCTACAAGTTACAATGGGAGATAGAAAATGCATGTCAAGAGGGAAATGTTACAATAGTCATGGGTGATTTCACTATACAGGTAGATTCAGGTTGATTTTGGATCCCAAGAGAGGAAATTTGTAGACTGCCCATGAGATGGCTTTTTAGAGCAGCTCGTGATTGAGCCCACTAGGGCATCAGATATTCTGGATTAGGTGTTGTGCAATGAACCAGAAATGATTAGAGAGCTTAAGCTAAAGGAACCCTTAGGATTTAGTGATATACTGTAATATGATATAATTTAGCCTGCAATTTGAGAAAGAAAAGTTAAAGTCAGACTTATCAAGATTACAGTGGAGAAAAGGGATTACAGATGCATGAGGGAGGAAATGGCCAAAATTGATTGGAAGGGAACACTAGCAGGGGTGATGGCAGAGCAGCAATGGCTGGAGTTTCTGGGAGCAATTTGGAAGGCACACAGTCTAGATACATCCCAAAGAAGAAGGAGTATTAGAAAGACAGGATGATGCAACCATGGCTGACAAGAGAAGTCAAAGGCACTATAAAAGCGAAAGACAGGACACATAATAGCGCAAAATTAGTGTGAAGTTAGAGGATTGGGAAGCTTTTAGAAACCAACAGAAGGCTACTAAAATGTCATAAAGGCTGGAAAATGAAGGTAAGCTTGCCAATGATAATAAAGAGGATACCAGAAGTTTCTTCAAATATACAAAGTGCAAAAGAGAAGTGAGAGTAGATATCAGACTGCTGAAAAATGATGCTGGAGAGGTAGTAATGGGGTACAAAGAAATTGCAGACAAATTGAACAAACATCTTATATTGTTCTTTTCTGTGGAAGACACTAGCAGTATGCCAGAGGTTCAGGGGTGTCAGGGGGCAGAAGTGAATGAAGTTGACATTACTAGAGAGAAGGTTCTTGGGAAACAGAAAGCTCTGAAAGTAGATGAGTCACCTGGACCAGATGCTCTACATTCCAGGGTTCTGAAAGGAGTGGCTAAAGAGATTGTGGAGGCATTAGTAATGATCATTCAAGAATTACTAGACTCTGGCATGTTTCCTGAGGACTGGAAAATTGCAAATGTCACCCCACTCTTCAAGAAGGGAATGAGGCAGAAGAAAGGAAATTATAGGCCTGTTAGTCTGACCTCAGTGGTTGGGAAGATGTTGCAGTCAATTGCTAAGGATGTGGTTTCAGGGTACTTAGAGGCACATAATAAAACAGGCCAAAGTCAGCATGGTTTCCTTAAAGGAAAGTCTTGCCTGACAAATCTGTTAGAATACTTTGAAAAACAAAACAAGTAGTATAGACAAAGCTGAATGTTGTGTAGTTGGATTTTCAGAAGGACTTTGACAAGATGCCACACATGAGGCCACTTAACAATTTAAGGAAAGATACTAGTATGGATAGAGCATTGGCTGATCAGCAAGAGGCAAAGAGTGGGAATAAACGGAGCCTTTTCTGGCTGGCTGCCTGAGACTAGTGGTGTTCCACAGGAGTCTGTGTTGGGGCCGCTTCTTTTTATGTTAATGATTTGGATAACAGTCATTATGATATGTTATGAAATTATAATGATATGTTAATTATTTGGATGATGAAATTGATGGCTTTGTGGCCAGACAGTACAAAGATAGTTGGAGGGACAGGTAGTGTTGAGGAAGAAGAGAGTTTGCAGAAGGACTTAGACAGATTAGAAGAATGGGCAAAAAAGTGGCAGACGGAATACAATGTCAGGAAGTCTATGTTCACGTACTTTGGTAGAAGAAAATGAAAGGGTTGACTATTTTTTTAAATGGAGAGAAAATCCAAAAATCTGAGATGCAAGGTGACTTAGAATTTCTTGTGCAGCGTTCCCTAAAGATTAATATGCAGGTTGAGTGAGTCGGTGGTGAGGAAGACAAATGCTGTGTTAGCATTCATTTCAAGAGGACTAGAATATAAAAGCAAGGATATAATGCTGAGGCTTTATAAGGCACTGGTACGGCCTTACTTGGAGTATTGTCAGCAGTTCTGGGCGCTTTATCTAAGAAAGGATTTGCTCACATTGGAGAGGGTTCAAAGGAGGTTCACAGAAATGATTCTGGGATTGAAAGGCTTATTATATGAGGAGTGTTTGACGGCTCTGGGTCTGTACTCACTGGAATTCAGAGGAGTGAGGGGGGAATCTCATTGAAACTATTGAATGTTGAAAGGCCTTGATAGAGTGGATGTGGAGAGGATGTTTCCTATAGTGGGGGAGTTTAAGATGAGAGGACACTGCCTCAAGATAGAGAGATGTCCATTTCGAACAGAGATGAAGAGTAATTTTTTTAGCCTGAGAGTGGTGAATCTGTGGAATTCATTAGTCAGGGCATGAAGTGATATGGGGAGAAGGCAAGAGACTGGGACTGAGAGGGAAATGGATCAACCATGATGAAATGACAGAGCAGATTGGATGGGCCAAATGGCTTAATCCTGCTCCTATCTCTTATGGTTATGGTCTTAACTGCTAATTGTCTTTGGACGATAAACAGTTAACAGAAGGTTTGTAAGAAAGAAGCTTCTCTCAAAGAAACAAAGCTTCTCACAGTGGTTCTATGTCTGTCCCAGCAGATCTTCACTGGAGCTTTGGCTCGTCTGCTTGGTTATTTTATTGAACAAGCCTCTGCTGCATGCTCGGCAGTCCAAGTATTTAAAAGTACTCCATTTGGTGATGGAGTCAGTCCCCATATTTTACCTTATATGGCTAGTAATGCGAGTATTGTTGAAGAACGGACTGACAGTCAGCCTGATTGGAACCTGCTGGCCCTGGAGTTCTGCTCCTCAGCTGCCAATTGTTCGGGGCCAAACCTCCCACCACACCCCCCTCCCCTCCAGAAGCCGATGACTCCTCACTGTCTTGTTGCTCAACCATCCTTCCAGTAGCTCAGCCGCTCTACATTTGTGAGCCCTAGCCGTTGGCATCGGGTGACTCATTGTTCAACACAAACTTGCCTTTCTGTCATTGCTGAGTAGAAAGGTTTTCTGTAAGATGTTACTGGTGTGGGGAAGCCTGGCTGGTTTCTCCCTCCTTATGCTGACAAACCATAGCACAGCTACTGCCGGCTAGGATTATCTAGCTCAGAAGAAAGCTGAGGTTGGTACCAGGAACACTGTGCCATTTATTGACCCCAGGCTGAGGTTCCTTTTGTTTCATTCGTGAGGTGTGACATTGGTAGCAAGCTCAGTGTTTAATTACTCTTCCTTCAATACCCTTCTCCTGATTGCTGATTAGGCCATTTCAGAGGGCGCTTAAGAATCATTGCTGTGGTTTTGGAGTCACAGACAGGGTAAAAACACCAAACTCAGTCTCTCAGGAGGACCTCCAGCATCTTTCCATCCACTTACCTGCATTACGTCACCCATCTCTATCCAGGCTACTGATGCTTCTAGACTTGGCTATTAGAACATAGAAGAGTATAGCACAGGTACAGGCCATTCAGCCCACAGAGTTGTGCCGAACCAGCTAAAAAGCAAATCAAGAACACCCAAACACTAATTCCTCCTACCTACACAATGTCCACATCCCTCCCTCTTCCTTACATCTATGTGGCAATCCAAACATCTCTTAAAAGCCTCTAATGTATTTGCCTCTACCACCATACCAGTCAGCACATTCCAGGCACCCATCCCTCTGAGTAAAAAACTTAGCCCTCACAAATCCCTTGTACCTAAACCCCTCTTGCCTTCAATGTATGCTCTTTGTTATTAGACATTTCAACCTTGGGGAACAGATACTTTCTGTCCATTCTATCTATGTTTTTCAGAATCTTATAAACCTCTATCAGATCTCCCACCAGCCTACGGCTTCTTGCTGGCTTTGAGTTTGCCATTTGAGGGAAAAGCCAGATGAGGTAACTGTGCACTTAACACTGCCAAAATGAAGAAAACTGCCAGTCATTGTCACACTGATAGTCATTTACCCAAGAAAGCAGATACAAAGATGCAAGTCACCTTTCTATTTCAAAAGGCAGACTTGTAAAGGGTTGCACATCGCTGGCAGAATGTTCCTCTTTGCAGCATTAGAGAAGATTTATGTACAGAATTCACAGTGCACCACCCCAACCATCACACAGAACTCATAACCTACAAATCATTACTTTGTGCTGTTTATTGACCACAGTTGCAGTGTTATTAGACATAAGACCATAAGGCAAAGGAGCCATTCAGCCCATCAAATCTGCTCAAATCTATGATGATTTTGTTGCCCTTCAAACCCATTCTCCTGCTTTCTTCCATCAACTTTGTTGCCTCCACAACCATCTGTAGCAATGAATTCCAAAGACTCAGCCCTACCTAGCTAATGAATTTCCTCCTAATCTGTTCTAAAGGGACCTCCTTTTTTCCTGAGGGTGTGTTCTCTGGTCCTACACTTTCCAGTTATTGGAAACATATCTCCACGCTATCTAGGCCTTTCAATATTCAGTAGGTTTCAATGAGATCTCCCCTCATTCTTCTAAACTCCAGCGAGTACAGGCCCAGAGCCGTCAAATGCTCCTCATTGTTAACTCTTTCATTCCCGGAAACATGATTAAAGGCAGTTCTGAGCAAAATGGGCAATGGTGAATTCGCAATTTATTCTCACTGAAACTGGGCTATCATAAGTTTCACATCATTGCGTAAGGTCAAAAGAACTTCTAATGGTTCTGCAATTGAAACTGACCAGGTGTAGATGAATGGTAACACATTCAGGTTTGAGTGAGAAGGTTATAAACTGTAATTCCATTCCAATACTTTGCAAAAATAATCCAGTGCAGCACTGTAAAGAGTATTGCCTGTCAAATGTACTGTCTTTTGAATCCGATGTGGAACCGGCTTCCCGAGGGCAGGCAAAAGGTGCCATGGCATTATTTTAATGAAGAGCAAATTCATTCTCCCACGTGCTCGGGCCAGTGTTTATCCCTCAACCCAGATTAGAATCTCTTTACCCCATTGTTGCCTATGTGGATTGTACTATACACAGAATGGCTGTTGCCCCTTCCTGCCTCCACATAGAGCACTGACTACATACAGTTCAAAAGACAATTTAGTTGATGGTGAAGAGCTTTGAGAAAAGGTGCTGAATTTTTAGAAGTGATTTAATCCTACATTGGCTTTAGGCAACTGGAATTAAACTTCCAGTTCATGGCCACGTGTAGAGATTCCTGCCAGATGTAGGTGGAGAATTCAGGACCAGCGTAGCCTGTTGTGAACATTGGCTTGTCCACAATCATTGCGAAGAGGGTTTTGGAAATTGCACACCAGCTTCTGAGAGGGTTGAGGGCAAAAAAAAATTATTAAGGACATCAGCTTGAAATCAGATGAAAGTCTCGGGGGTGGGGAGTAAATGTGATCACTGAAGTCAATCTGAGAATACTGCATGGAGTTTTTTATATATACGAAAAATTATAAACTAGACCTGCACCATCAGAGAAAAAAGTTGCTTATATTGCAGTTGCAGGTGTAAAATATGTAAAATTATCCCTGGTACATATCTTAGGAATAAAGATTGCTCAACAATTTCAGTATTTTGACATTTGCAATGCACATTTCCACCAAATTTGCATAACACTGAGTGCACTGCACGAGCTTTGAAACGTTCTCTAAAACAATAAAACAACAATTTAAATTTTTCAAATCATTTCTGACACATGGACTTTGCCAGCGAGAAACAAGCCTTACTCCGTATTTTTTTTTCTAAAAATTTGCGCTAATAAAATTCGAAAATAATTTACATCATGAACAGAGACTGACTGACAGCAAGTTGCCATGGAGATATTCCCATGGGTTCTGACTCCAAGCTACTGACGGCAGCTGCGAGAAGCACAGAACTAATCATCCTCCACTCACGTGAGCTGGATTCTGACTCAACCTGCCCTCTCTCTCAAATCAGCTTTCATTACACTGTGTTGGGGAAAAGAAATAACATTGCCACTCAGCTGACTATCAACAATGGATGGCTGAGCTGCGTGCTTTGTAACAGAGCTATAGTCACTGTGGGCCTTACAATAGACGCAGTAATACGTGGTTATCAGCAACATAGACAGAGGGAATCATGATAGATACAACAGCCAGTGATGGAACTGAGGGAGTTTGAATGATGCCTTGCTGTTGGTCCTGAGCTGCTTTGGTTCAGTTGGCAAATGCACTGCCAAACTTACTGGGAGAGTCATGGGACTGTGGTGTTAGGGCTTTGGTACACAATGCAAATATTTTTTAAAGAAAGGAAACGCTTGCATCTCTCTTGCACCTTTCATGCTTTATGACTTCCCAAAATGTTTTATAGCTGAATCTTGGTCATTTAGAATGTAGGAAATACACAGCAAGCTCCCTTAAAATCAATTTTAGCACAGCAAGATCACACAAATGATAGCATAACCATGGCTAAGCCAACTGTTTTATTGCCAATAATTGAGGGATAAATATTGACCAGCACATTGGGGAGAACCTCTCTAAAATAACTTCATTTTTTTTTGTGATGTAAAATCCCAATGTGCTTTGTAGATGAAGAACTTCCAGGAACAGTTCCTTTAGTAGTGCAGGAAATGCTCTGTGATTTGTACCCTTCCAGAATGAAACCAGAAGTTGCTGGGAATAGTTGGCACGCCCTGTAGAGAAGAAATTTAAGAAACTAGATTAATCTTTCAGGCTGATTAGCTTGTGCCAGAACTGAGAAAAAGTTTGAGATGTGTCAGGTTTGGAGCAAATGCTTTGGTGCAGCAAATGAATCTGCTGCCTCAGAACTCGAGATCCTGGTTCAATCCTGAGCCTGGGTGCTGTCTGTGAGGAGTTTGCACGTTCTTCCTGTAGCCATGTGGATTTCTTCTGAATGCTCCGGTGTCTTCCCACATCGCAAAAATATGCAAGTGGGCAGGTTAGTTGGCCACTGTGAATTATAAATTGCCCCTGGCGCAGATGAGTTGGAGAATCTGGGGAGTGTTGATGAGTAAGATGGGGAACACACAATGAATCAGGCTAGGATTAGTATAAAAATGGGTGCCTGATATTCAGCGCCGACTGAAAGGGCCAAAGGGCCTGATTCCATCTTTAAAAGCAAGCAATATGAAGGAAAGAACCAAAATGAAGTCCTGTGTGAAGGTGAAAGGCAGAAGGAATTCAAAGACAATTCTCATTCTTTGTTGCAAATTGACTACCCTCTTTGACCGTGAACAATGGGGCAACGGGTAAAGGAAAGAAAATCTGGAATTAGAGAGGAGTATATATGAAAAGCAGAATCATGATATGAAGTTGCAGAATTCTGTGGCAACAGTTGAAGCCATAATGCCTCCAATCAAAAGATGAGGCCCTGTTCTCTGTGCTGACGTTGAATTCTTGGAAAAGTGTATGAGCCTAAGGACTGTGAGATTAAAGTGAATATAAGGAAGACAATTATGATAGAAACTTGGTTCGTATTTACAGAAACTGTATGACGAAGAAGTTCTACAAAGTGTTACCCAATCTGCATTTCCCCAAATATATTCATCTTACGCACTGAATATGGATAATGAACTGAAAGAAATACATCCTCTGAGAGAAGTGTTTGGGAACCCCAGTGGTGAGAAGGGCAAAGGGACAATTGTTATATAAAAGGGAAGGGGATGGGTTGTGAGCGGAGTGATAGAAGAGTTCAGCAAGTCATCACCACAGGAATGGTCACTTTGGAATGTTGGAAGAGGAGGGGATGAGGTGTTTCATGACAGTCAAACTGTGGCTCATGGAAATGGTGGAACAACATCAAATGAATGTGGGAACTGGAGGCCTGAGGTGTGGACAAGGGGGGGCATTATTATGGCCAAGGGTCTGGTCAACCTTAGCGGAGGGGAATACCCAAATCGAGGAAAAGGGGAAGGCACATTAACAGCGCTGAAATGAGAGATGGCTTTATCAGAACAAATATAACAACTGGAGAAATGATGACAATGATATAAGGTTGTAGAAACAGGGAGGGAACACTCCTCCAGATCTCCTTCCCCCATTAACTGTCCTCTGACCTCATCTTTCCTTCAATCTCATCGTTAGCTGTGACTTCAATACCGTCCATGACTGGTCCTCAGCACACACCACAGTGTCATTTTGTTATCCACTTGCACTATGAACCTTCAGCTTAAATCTGTCACCTCTGTCTTTGAGTTCCATTATTTGCCCATGAGCTCCCCTTATCAAAGAGGTGCCTATTCTCCAAAATTCTCATTTTGCCCAGATTTCTCCTTCTGGCTGTTTATCCTCCCCAGAGCTTTTCGCTGAAAAACTCCTGCTTCATTTTTTTCTACATTGGGAGTTCGATGAGATCTTGTCTTTATCAGTCAAGGCATGGGAATACAAGAGCAGTAAGGCCTGGTAGAACTGTACAAAAGACTAGGAAGGCCATTGTGTACGTTCTAGCCACTACACTACAAGAGTCGAACGTAGCACAGCACATAATAGTAATCGAAAAGATACAGACAAAATTTATGAGGATGAGGCCAAGACTGGAATTTTAATTCAAGAAATCCAAGGTTGTTTTTTGTCATTTCCTGTAGACAAATGTAAGGAGAACAAAGTAATTGTTACTCTGGATCCGATGCAGCACAAAAATAAAACAAAGGTAAAGAAACCAATAATAATAGTAATAAAACACCAAATAAATATAAATACTTAAGATAGCTCATATACATTGATTGTTTGTCCATAAAATGACGCTAGGCTACTCATAAGGTGAACGATGGGAAATAATAAAGTTTAAAGTAAATTTTATTATTAAAGTACATATACGTCACTATATACAACCCTGAAATTCATTTTCCTGTGGGCATACTCAGCAAATCTACAGAATAGTAACTTTGACAGGATCAGTGAAAGATCAACCAGAGTGCAGAAGACAACAAGGTGTGCAAATGCAAATTTAATAGTAAAAATAACAAGAATATAAGATAATGAGATAAAATGTCCTTAAAGTGAGATAATTGGTTGTAGGAGCATCTCAGTGATGGGGCAAGTGAGTGTAGTTATCCTCATTTATTCAGGAGCCTGATGGTTGAGGGGTAGTGACAATAAGTGGCAGAGTTAGTGAGTGGAGGTGTTGATCAGCCTTACTGCTTGGGGACAGTAATTGTTTTTGAGTCTGATGGTCTTGGCATGGATGCTACCTAGCCTCCTTCCTGATGGGAGTGGGACAAACAGTCCACGAGCAGGGCAGGTGGGTGGGATCCTTCATGATGTTACTGGTCCTTTTTAGCACCTTTCTGTGTATATGTTCTTGATAGTGGGTAAGCTGGTGCCAGTGATGCACTGGGCAGTTTTGATGACCTGGTGTGGAGCTGTCCTGTTCGCCACAGTGCAGATTCCATACCATGCAGTGATGCAGCCTGTTAGGATGCTCTCCACTACCAATCCACAGAAGGATGTGAGTATACATGGGTATAGTCCAGCTCTCTCCAGCCTCCTCAGAAAGTAGAGGCATTGGTGAGCTTTCTTGTTCTGAGACCACGTGTGTGATGTGCACTCCCAGGAGTTTGAAACTGCTCGCAGTTTCCACTGCTGCGTAAGAGGGGCATGAGTGGTGCAAGTTCTCCTGAAGCAGATAACCATCTTGTTTATCTTGTTGACATTAAGGAAGAAGTTATTTGCCTGGCCCCAGGTCTTGAGCTCTTCCACCTCCTCTCTGTAGGTTGTCTCATCAACGTTGGTGACGAGCCCCACCACTGTTGTGCCATTGGCAAACTTTGGCAATGTGATTACTCGGGTGTTTGGCCATGCAGTCAAATGTGCGAGCAGAGTGTACAGCAATGGGCTTAGCACACAGTCCCGAGGGGCCACCTGTTTTGAGGATGATGGGGAGGGAGGAACAATTGTGCATCCTGACTATCTGAGGTTTGTTGGTTAGGAAGCCCCACGTTCAGATGCACGGTGGTGTATTTAGACCAAGGAGTAGGAGTTTGTTCACCAAGGTCTGTGGGACAATAGTGTTGAATGCCGAACTGAAATCCAGAAACTGCATTCTGACATGTGTCCTTGTTTTCTAGGTGTGTCTTCCCGGGTGACTGACAGATTCTATGGCATCTGTTGTGGAATGGTTCTGTTGGTAAGCATCTGTGTCATTACCAGCCATTCAAACCACTTCTAGATGATTGGCATCAGTACCACTGGGCAGTAGTCATTTAGTTCTGAAAGTGTAGAATTCTTTGGTACAGGGATGATGGTGGCTGATTTGAAGCACGTGGGGACAGTACCCTGGATGAGTGAAGTGTTGAAGATGTCTGTGAAGGTGACAGTGAGCGAGTGTGCACATTCCCCGAGAACCCAGCCGGGGGGTTGACTTTCTGCAGAACCCTTCTCACGGCCACTGCTGTTACAGAGAGTGGCTGCTCACTTTTGTCTTGAAGCATGCATAAAAGCTGTTTAGAGCACCAGGGAGGGAGGCATCACTGGTACAGTAGAATGATGAGGAAAGATTGGAAAGATTTTTTTTCTTTCCTTTGAAACAGAGAGGCTAAGGGAATCAATGTCCAACCTCTTCGAGACAGTTGTAATCCAGCTGTCACTGTCCTGTTCAGCCCGGCTGAAATTGTTTGCACAATGCTTCTCCAGTGCTACCAATAACATCTTGCTCCTCAACTATGGATTCCTCTCTACTGTCACTGACAGTTTTCTTAATTGAGTCCAGTGCAATTCCTGGACTGCTGCAACCTTTATCCTCCTTTCTAGAACCACTTCTAAAATACTCCCTTTAGACCAGAAGGCCATAAGACAGACCATTCAGCCCTTAGAGTCTGCTCCACCATTTCATCATGACTAATCTCGGATCCCACTCAACCCCATACAACTGCCTTTTTGCCAAATCCATCGATGCCCTGACCGATCAGGAATCTATCAACCTCTGCTTTAAACATACCCACAGACTTGGTTTCTACTACAGTCTGTGGCAGAGCGTTCCACAGATTCACTACTCAGAGCGCTCTTTAGAGCAGTGCAGTTGTCTTAGTCACTTTGAACCCTGAACATTGTCCACTCATCCCTTTCCATCCCCTGGCACTTCTGTCTGCAACAATAGGGGAGATGTAATATTTGTTCCTTCACTTCTCCATTCATGAGGGACCTAAACAGGCAGAGGTTCACCTACACCTCTTCCAAACTGGTCTACTGCATTCACTGCTCACAATATAGCCTCTTCCGGAAGGGCAGCTTTCAGGGGAATCTGACTCCATTGATCTCCTCACCTCAATCCTTCAGAAATGCAGGTTTGTGGGAAGAAACTTTGACAAGTTGCTCAGTGCAATTTGTAGATTGCACATAGAGCATTTAATGGCAATGGGTGTAAATGTTTAGGGTGACAAATGGACTTCATGAAAGAGTTGCCTGGTTAATGCTTGGTTTCACCCGTTACAGGAGGCCGCAGTGGGAACATTGAATGTAGTAGATAACATTGGAAGTAGATCAGGTTGGAAGAGGTATAGATAAACCTGTTTGTTGAGATCCCTCATGGAGGGGAAAGTGACGGGACAGATATTACATGTCCTAAGGTTGCAGAGGAATGACCTGAGGTTTGGACGATTTAAGCGCAGGGCCAGATTGAAATGGGTAGGGTGTCAGGGTCAAAACAAGAGATGGGCTGGTTCAGCTTGCTGCTCTGCCGGGTTTGTTCGAATCTGTGTTGGACTGAGGCTGTGGCCTGCAACTAGTGGACGTCTAGATGGGCTGCAGTGATGCTGGCGTTGTGAACTTCAGTTCTGAATGTGCTTGCTTTTATTGTTTGCACGATTTGTTTCCCTCTGTCTCTGCACACTCAGTGTTTGACAGATTTTTTTTTTTTTTTTTTGTTTTTAATGGGTTCTATTGGGTTCTTTGTTTCATAGCTGCCTGTAAGGAGGCAAATCTCAAGGTTGTATATAGTATACATACTTTAAAAAAGGCTCTGGTGCTTTCCCAGCATATATGGCAAATAAACTCTTTTTGGGCTTCCAGCCAGGTACGGGTATCGATTATAACCGCCATTTCAATGAAGATGGCGGAGTTTGTCATCGAAACGTCGATTATAATCGATACCTCTACCCGGCTGGAATCCTAAGAAGAGTCTGTTTGTACATTTGTATACATACTTTGATAACACAATGTTCTTTGAACTTTGCTGCTCTTGCCATCTCCAGTTTCCAGTTGCATGTCATTTCCCGGTCTCACTGACTTGCCTGTACAGACTTCTTTATCGCTATGGAAAGGTCAAACACAAAATGGAAGAACGTCTCATAGCCCACTTGGATAGTTTACTTCCCAATGGTATGAACATTGAATTTTCCATTTTCAGGTAACTCACACCCCAGCTCTCTCCTCCAAATCACAGCCATCTGTCCACCTAGTTTCCTTCTCCCTCTGCCCTATCCCCTCTTCCCATCTGGTTCCATCTCCTCATTGTCCCCTCCTGTTTGGTTCCACCCATCACCTTCTATCCCAACAACACCCACCCTCTCCTCCAACCCCACCAGAACGACTATCCAGTGGCAATCTTTCCTCTTCCCTCTCAGACCTGATGCAGGGTCTTGCCCTGAAACATCAGCCTTCACCTTTTTACATCCACAGATGCTTCTTGACCCAATGAACTCTACCGGTGTTCCTTTGATTGCAGCATTAGCGTCTCTTTTGTCTCCAAATCAAAACTCATGGGCTCATGATTTCGCCGCAGAAATCTGTGCACACCGAACAGGAGTCAGAGTCAAAGTCAAGTTGGCTGTTGTGTGCACAAGTCCAATGAAAAGCTTACTTGCAGCAGCATTACAGGCAAATAACAGCAGATAAGCAGCATTCACATAAAAACGTAAATTGTATATATATATTATACACAATTTTTACAAGATGGAGCACAACAGGCTGAAGTAATGAGGGAATGCAGTGAAATTAAAAATAAAAACTGCAGATGCTGCAAGTGTAAGGTAAAGGCAAAAACACTGGAAATATTCATCTGTGGGAAGAGAAACAGAGCTGATGTTCCATGTCATGTAACATTTCAGAACTGCGTTCTGTGAAAGGGTGTTTGACTCTTTTCCCATATAGGCAAGACTGAGTATTTCTAGTATCTTCTGTTTTTGTATTATATAAGAGAATTCCACCATCCAGGACATACTTTCTTCATGTTGCTGCCATCAGGAAGAAGGTGCAGGAGGCTCAGGCCTCTCACTACCAGGTTCAAGAACAGTTATTACCCCACAACCATCAGGCTCTTAAACCAGAGGGGATAACTTTACTCACCCCATCACTGAAATCTTCCCACAACCGATGGACTCACTTCCAATGACTCTTCATCTCATGTTCTTGATATTTATTGCTTATTTATTTATCTAAGAGGGGAGGAGAAGGCAGCGTGATGCAGCGTGTGACTGCTCCGAATTGATATCATATTTGTGAAGTAGGATGCCGTGCACAATCCTGATCTGATGGAGGCAGCCGTGAGAAGCATGGAGGAACATCTGGACAAACTTCTGAAATGCCTGCTTCGCTGCCACTGCTACTGTGCGATCGAGAATCTCTGGAGGGGAAGGCCCCAAATCCTCGGCTTTGCCTATTGCCTGTTGCTGGGGCCGGGGTCGAAGTGCTCGGCAGAGATGGTGCTTGGTGTCGGAGAGCTGTTCGGAGGCTCGAAGTTTTCGGACGGACTCGGAGTCGGACTGTGGTAGGGTGCTTCCAGGATGCTGCATCGGCAAGTTTGCGGCGCTGGAAGCTCACGGCAGGGAGAGTTTTCTTCCTTCAACCGTCTGCGTGAGATGATGGGACTTTCGAGAGACTTTGAGATATTTTTTTTTTTTTTTTTTTTTTTAAAAACTGTGCCCATGGTCTGTTCTTCTATCAAATTACGGTATTGCTTGCACTGTTGTAACTATATGTTATAATTATGTGGTTTTTCCTCAATTTTTTTTTAGTGTTGGTTTGTCTTGTGTTTCTGTGATATCATTCTGGAGGAACAAATTGTATCATTTCTTAATGCACGCATTACTAAAAGACAATAAAAGAGGACTGTGTCCTCATAATCTAATCTAAAATCTAAATCTATCTTTCTATGTATGTATGTATGTATGTATGTATGTATGTATGTACACAGTTCATTGTCTTTTGCACACTAGTTTGTTGCCCTGTTGGTGAGGTCTTTCAATGATTCTATAATGGTTATTGGATTTATTGAGTATGCTCACAAGAAAATGAATTGTTGTACATGGTGACGTGTACTTTGATAATAAATTTACTTTGAACTTTTAACTTGAACACAGTACTGTCAATGGTGCCAACTTTCAGGTGAGATGTTAGACTGACATAGAAACATAGAAAACCTACAGCACAATACAGGCCCTTTGGCCCACAAAGCTGTGCCAAACATGTCCTTACCTTAGAAATTACCTAGGGTTACCCATAGCCCTCTACTTTTCTGAGCTCCATTTGTGTGTCCAGGAGTCTCCTAAAAGCCCCTATTGTATCCGCCTCTCCCACCTTCGCCGGCAGCCCATTCCACGCACTCACCACTTTCTGCGTAAAAAAACTTACCCCGACTCTTCCTCTGTACCTACTTCCAAACACCTTAAAACTGTGCCCTTTCGTGCTAGCCATTTCAGCCCTGGAAAAAGCTTCTGACTATCCACATGATCAATGCCTCCCATCATCTTATCAGGTCTATCACCTCTGTCAGGTCACCTCTCATCCTCCGCCGCTCCAAGGAAAAAAGGCCAAATTCACTCAACCTATTCCCATAAGGCATGCTCCCCAATCCAGCCAACATTCTTGTAAATCTCCTCTGCACCCTTTCTATGGTTTCCATATCCTTCCTGTAGTGAGGTGACCCGAAGTGAGTGCAATACTCCAAGTGGGGTCTGGCCAGGGTTCTATATAGCTGTAACATTACCTCTCGGCTCCTAAACTCAATCCCATGATTGATGAAGGCCAATGCACTGTATGCCTTCTTAACCACAGAGTCAACCTGTGCAGCAGCTTTGAGTGTCCTATGGACTTGAATCCCAAGATCTCTCTGATCCTCCACACTGCCAAGAGTCTTACCCTTAATACTATATTCTGCCATCATATTTGACCTACCAGAATGAACCACCACACACTTAAGGGTTAAACTCTATCTGCCACTTCTTAGCCCAGTTTTGCATCCTATCAATGTCCCGCTGTAACTTCTGACAGCCCTCCACACTATCCATAACACCCCCATCCTTTGTGTCATCAGCAAATTTACTAACTCATCCCTCTACTTCCTCATCCAGATTATTTGTAAAAATCACGAAGAGTAGGGGTCCCAGAACAGATCCCTGAGGCACACCACTGGTGACCGACCTCCATGCAGAATATGACCCATCTACAACCACTGTGCCTTCTGTGGGCAAGCCAGTTCTGGATCCACAAAGCAATGTCCCCTTGGATCCCATGCCTCCTTACTTTCTCAATAAGCCTTGCATGGGGTGCCTTGTCAAATGCCTTGCTGAAATCCATATACACTACATCTGCTGCTCTACCTTCATCAATGTGTTTAGTCATATCCTCAAAAAATTCAATCAGGCTTGTAAGGCACGACCTTTCACAAAGCCATGTAATCATATTATGCCTCTCCAAATGTTCATAAATCCTGCCTGTCAGGATCTTGTCCATCAACTTACCAACCACTGAAGTAACTGGTCTATAATTTCCTGGGCTATCTCTACTCCCTTTCTTGAATAATGGAACAACATCTGCAACCCTCCAATCCTCCAGAACCTCTGGCAAAGATCATCGCCAGAGGCTCAGCAATCTCCTCCCTCACTTCCCACAGTAGCCTGGGGTACATCTCATCCGGTGACTTATCCAACTTGATGCTTTCCAAAAGCTCCAGCATATCCTCTTTCTTAATATCGACATGCTCAAGCTTTTCAGTCTGCTGTAAGTCATCCCTACAATCGCCAAGATCCTTTTCCATAGTGAATACTGAAGCAAAGTAGTCATTAGGTACCTCTGCTATCTCCCCCTGTTCCATACACACTTTTCCACTGTCACACTTGATTGGTCCTATTCGCTCACATCTTATCCTCTTGCTCTTCATATATTTGTCGAATGCCTTGGGGTTTTCCTTAATTCTGTCTGCCAAGTCCTTCTCATGGCCCCTTCTGGCTTTCCTAATTTCTTTCTTAAGCTCCTTCCTGCTAGCCTTATAATTTTCTAGATCTCCATCATTACCTCGTTTTTTGAACCTTTTGTGAGGTCTTCTTTTCTTCTTGACTAGATTTACAACAGCCTTTGTACACAATGGTTCCTGTACACTACCAGCCTTTCCCTGTCTCATTGGAACGTACCTATGCAGAACTCCACGGAAATATCCCCGAACGTTTGCCACATTTCTTCTGTACATTTCCCTGAGAACATCTGTTCTCAAATTATGCTTCCAAGTTCCTGCCTGATAGCCTTATATTTCCCCTTACTCCAATCAAATGCATTCCTAACTTGTCTGTTCCTATCTCTCTCCAATGCTATGGTAAAGGAGTTAGCATTGTGATCACCATCTCCAAAATGCTCTCCCACTGAGAGACCTGACACCTGACCAGGTTCATTTCCCAACACCAGATCAAGTACAGCCTCTCCTCCTGTAGGCTTATCTACATATTGTGTCAAGAAACCTTCCTGAATACACCTAACAAACTCCACCCCATCTAAACCCCTCGGTCTAAGGAGGTGCCAATCTATATTTGGGAAATTAAAATCTCCCACCATGACTACCCTGTTATCATTACACCTTTCCAGAATCTGTCTCCCTAGTTGCTCCTCGATGTCCCTGTTACTATTGGGTGGTCTATAAAAACACCCAGTAGAGTTATTGACCCCTTCTGTTCCTAACTTCCACCCACAGAGACTCCGCAGACAATCCTTCTCAATCCCTGACACTCTGCCACTCACATTTACTCATTTGTACTATTTGAGCTTGGTGGCGGGGTGGAGATATGTCTCTACCAAAGGAGGTGTAAGGCGCTCCTTTCCTCTGCTAGCCTGCAGGTCACCCTTGGGCAAGGTGTAGCACCTGCTTAGCCCCCGATCGGGGTCATGTGAAAATATGGGAGGAGGTGGTGGATGGTCATATGACCAGCTGGTGTATATCACAAGTCCAGTTTATGTGACCACTGACGCCAGGCAGACAATCTGTGAAGAGTATTGATAATGGCTGGGGGTGACCTGTCTTGTAAAGACACCGGCCAGAAGGCGGCAATGGCAAACCACTTCTGCAGAAGACCATGATCGCTCATGGCATATAACGAACGAGTAAACTATTAAGCTGGGTGAAGTAGGGTGCAGATTGCTCCATGCCCTCTAATTTCTCACATACCACAATGGAAAGGTCATGGGGACTGAACCTGAACCGTCTCTGCCATTCACTTGCTATACAATGGACTACAATCTCCAGACTGATGCTTCAAATTTTGGGGTTAATTACTTTTTTTTGAGGGAGTTTGGGGTGTGGTGGGGATGCTATTTATTTTCTAATTTATTTACTTATTTCAACTTTGATGAATACATTCGAAGTCAACAGAAACCTGATCCCTAAATGTCTAGTATAAGCTGAATTTTCTTCTCCTTTGGCAAGGGGACCTGAGGGCAATCCCCGACGTGTGCAGTACAATCCCCCAAGTATACACTGTATATACCCCTATCATGTGTACTGCAGCCACAGAACGCACATTTCAACCCTCAGCACATGCACCGTAGCCCCCTCACATACAGTACAAGCTGAACTATCTCTTCAAGGACAGAGTGCTTACTCACTCAGTCATTCATTCCACCCATATTTTAACGTTGGGATGGAAAGTAGATGCAGGACAATTGTTGAGGCATCTTCATTCTCTTCCCTGGGTGTTCAATGAGAAATGGTGGAAGGATTCATGTGATAAACAGACCCACAGGGAAAGCACTGATGGACATATAATGTTAAAGCTATACGCTAATGTTAAAGCTATATAAGACCTTGGTTAGACCCCACTTGGAGTACTGTGTTCAGTTCTGGTCACCTCACAACAGGAAGGATGTGGATACTATAGAGAGAGTGCAGAGCAGATTTACAAGGATGTTGCCTGGATTGGGGAGCATGCCTTATGAGAATAGGTTGAGTGAACTTGGCCTTTTCTCCTTGAAGCGACGGAGGATGAGAGGTGACCTGATAGAGGTGTGTAAGATGAGAGGCATTGATCGTGTGGATAGCCAGAAGCCTTTTTCCAAGGCTGAAATAGCTAACATGAGGGGCCATAGTTTTAAGGTGCTTGGAAGTAGGTACAAGGGAGATGTCTGAGGTAAGTTTTTCCCACACAGAGAGTGGTGGGTGCATGGAATGCACTGCCAGTGATGGTGGTAGAGGCGGATACAATAGGGTCTTTTAAGAGACTCTTAGATAGGTACATGGAGCTTAGAAAAATAGAGGGCTATGTGGTAGGGAAATTCTAGGCAGTTTCTGGAGTAGGTTACATGGTCAGCACAACATTGTGGGCCGAAGAGCCTGTAATGTGCTGTAAATGTCTATGTTCTATAACTGTTATAATTATCTTTATCCTCGGTGAAACAGGGTTTTGTCCTATAGGGTTTATGATCCTCTGGTTTCATTGGCGACACACCCTCTGTTTTCAGTGTTGAGCTCTGGTCTCCCCTCTCTCTGGGACAGTTAACAGAGCAAGGAAAAAGGGATCCACCTCACATGGTAGCTGTCTTTCATTCTTGGAGGGAGACAAAATCATCACTGCCTCATGCCTGGTCCAAAGAAAGCAAAACAGAATTAGCACTTGGAGCATTAGAAAAGTGAGACTGCACTTGGAGTATTGTCCGCAATTTGGGTCACTTTCAGTAAGAAAAGATGTGCTTGCCACAGAGGGAGTGCAATGAAGATTCACTGGATGAGTTCCAGGGACTGCAGAGTTGCTATATAAGGAGAGATGAGCAGACTGGGATTGTACTCTCTAGTCTAAAAGAATGAAAGATCTCATCAAGACATATACAATTGTTAAAGAGCTGGATGGGCCAGATACAGGGATGTGTCTCCTACTAAATGAAGAGTCTGTTACTGGGGAGTTGATAGTTTGGGCTGAGATAAGGAAAAACATCTTCAGTCAGAGAGTCCAAAGGACTCCGAGGCCCAGTAGGGGATCAATGGATATGTGGATAGAGCTAGAAGATAGCACTGAGGTAAAAGGTCATCCATGATCTCAAAAGGAACAGGCAGGAGGTGACACATTGCCTGTTTCTGCTTCTTTTTCTAATGGGGAGCATTTGGGATTGCCAGGCCTTCAGATTTTTCAGGAATTAATGGTCGGGCACTGCTGTGAGCAACCTGGCATCAATTTATTGTATATCTTTTATTTTCCATTCTCCCTGAGTGCTTTCACTTTTTAGTGATAAAAATATTGTCGTTTGGAGGGCAGGCTATTTGACTTGCTGAGAAAACGCAGCCAATCAGATTATTTATTGAGATACCGTATGGAACAGACCCTTCCAGCTACATTGCTCGGCAAACCCCTATTTAAACCTGGACTAATCATGGGACAATTTACAATGACAAATTAATCTATCAACCGGTACGTCTTTGGACTGTGGGAGGAAACCGGAGCACCCGGAGGAGACCCTTGCAGTCATGGGGAGAACAAGCAAAATTCTTACAGGCAGTGGTGGGAATGGAACACTGGTACTGTGAAGAGTTCTGCTAACCATAATGGACACTGTAATGGACTTAACTGGTCAGACACCTCAGATGATGAACATTTTGAAGAACCCATAATAGCAGCCGGCCAGGTAGTACTCGGGTGACTATAGACAGTGAGCCAGTACACTTTGATGTACATGCTCAATATTGAAATAGAAATGGCATTCAAAGTCCCAGTGAAATTAGTTGGAATTGCACAATGGCCCTCGATTCATCAGCTGGGATGTCCATCATCCATGTTAAAGTGCACCATACAGAGGTCTTTGTAATCATACTTCAGAGTCAGGTAAGAAGTACTAGCCCCCCCCCCCCCCCACCCACAAAGGACACTCGAGGGCAATAGTTACAGTGAAGTATTTAAGTATGTCACACTCTCAGACGTTCCTTCCTTGGAATCATCTGCCAATACTGTCTAGGTTCACATAGAAAATAGGTGCAGGAGTAGGCCATTCAGCCCTTCGAGCCTGCACTGCCATTCAGTACGATCATGGCTGATCATCCAACTCAGAATCCTATACCTGCTTTCTCTCCATACCCCCTGATCCCTTTAGGCACAAGGGCCATATCTAACTCCCTCTTAAATATAGCCAATGAACTGACCTCAACTGTTTCCTGTAGCAGAGAATTCCACAGATTCACCACTCTCTGTGTGAAGAAGTTTTTCCTCATCTCGGTACTAAAAGGCTTCCCCTTTATCCTTAAACTGTGACCCCTTGTTCTTAGAGAAATTTATTACTGTCTGGGTTCACCTTTCTGAGAGGCATTTGTTCACTGGTAATGCAGCAGTTAGTCCACATTACTAGTTACCTCATGAGAAGTTTGTGGTAAGCTTTTTCTCAGTGGCTGCATGGGCAATGATCGTTCATACGAACCTGCCGTCCTTATCCTTGTCGGACATGTGTGAGCTGCCATTGAAGAAACCTTTAGTGAAACTTTAGTTATCATGACACATGCCAGTGATAATAAATCTGATTCTGATTCTAAGATAGTACACACTGGTGATGAGAGTGTAGATACTTAGATAGCGATGGGGTGCAGATTAAGTAGATTTGTTCCAAATGGTGCAAAACTTTCTCAATATTGCTGCAACTACATTAATCCAGACAAAGTGATCCTTTGGGCTCTTACCAGTCCTTAGGTAAGATGTGAAGGATCTATGAAAAATGATTAATTTGCAAGAATTGTCACATGGGGTGCCGGGAATGGACCCAAATGCGAGACACAGACACTGAAGTACAAGGAATAGGACTTGATAGGAGTAGGGACGTGACAGGATTCAGGCAAGGAGCGGGGACAAGAACGCAGACTTGGTCTAGGGAAAGTGGGATCAGGACTAGGAGACAAGGCTTGGACTCCAAGCCCGTGACTGGACAAGGACCCAGCACCTGGGTCTTGCCTCAGGCTCGGACCCCAGAACCAGGCAAGGACATGACATGGCTTCAGGACAGGACGTGGCTGGGGTCTAGATGCCTGAGCTTGGAGACAGACTGAGGTCTTAGCTCTTGAGGCTCGAGGCTTGGGTTCTTGAGTCTGGAGCTTGGCTGCGGGGTCCTTGAGGCTTGGGTTCTTGAGTCTGGAGCTTGGCTGCGGGGTCCTCGAGGCTTGGGTTCTTGAGTCTGGAGCTTGGCTGCGGGGTCCTCGAGGCTAGGGTTCCTGGAGCTTGGCTGCGGGATCCTCGAGGCTAGGGTTCCTGGAGCTCAGAGACAGATTGGGAACTGATCATCAACATAGAGCCAGGACTTATCCTTTGACAAGCCAGGACTCATCTTTAACATGACACTAACATGAGACAGGATAGAACATAGACAGAGTCAGGACTTATACCTAGTCAAGCTGGGACTCAACTTCATCTCCACACCAAGGTGGGACAGGTCTCTCCGTCAGGTAACAGCAGGTCAGCCAGACTTACCCAACAGAGGCAAGGACAAGACAAGACAGGTCCCCCTGCAGGGCAATGGCAAAACAGCCCAACTTACCCCACAGAGGCGAGGACAAGACAAGACAAGACAAGACAGATCCACTCAGCCACTGGCAGCCACTCAGCTGGCCCAGGAAACAGCCAAATCCATACTGCAAAGACTACTCCCAACAAGTGGCAACAAGGCTCCATGAAGCAGTGGTCCTCCAACCAGGCCCAGAGATCACAAGTGGTTTCACTAACCTTCCATCAGCAGGTTGTTCTAAGGGGGGCTGACAAGACAAACCAGCAGCCCACACTCAATCCAAAGGCTACTTATATTGCAAGCCCAAAGATGGGAATCAGATGCCTATGATTAACTCAAACAAGGGACAGCTGGAAGACCCAGAATCCTGAGACAACGGACCGGACCGCGAACTGGAATGCGGACTTCACGGACCGGACCATGACAAGAATACCTTGTCTCTTATCCACTCCAGGACCCTCAGCTTCATATGGCTGCTCCTGGAGAATAAACATATGACTATCTGGTTAATGCATTAAAATTAGACTTCAGTTCAAAGCTTGAACTTTAGATAATAAACTGAGAAACAGAAGCAAAAAGAGAGACAAAATCTGGTTCTTTTTGGTGGAAGATAATAAGGGCAGTATTGGTAAGGAGTGTTGTAAAATGCGACAACTCTTGTGTCTCCTGGGTATTCAAGACTGACTGATTTTAATCTCAACCAAATAACCAACTAATTTCAATTTCATCTAATTAATTTCAATTTTTGAATCTATGGTAGGAATATTAAAGAGAGAGTGAGGCACCTGAAGGGATTTTCAGTAAATTTTATTTTTTTTTGTAATACATTCTGGATGTGACTTATGTAGGTCACCCTGAGAAGCGGCTGCTTCAAAGGCATATTCTGTTGCTGGCACAGAGGGCGGTTTGCATGTGGAGTTTTCTCTAGCAAACCATCACTAAAGCAGAGTTCATGAAAGGGAATTAGATAATTTCTTGGGGGAAGAATAAAGGAATATTAAAGGATTCAGAAAAGAGATCAAGATTGGGATTAAACTGGTAGGTAATAAAAAGTATGGGGTGAGGAGGGGACTAGGATTACACTAAATGGGGAAGGAATATCGATTAAGAAGTATCTGAGCCAAAGGGTTGTTGAACAGGAGACAATAGGATTAGACTAGATTGAAATTAGAAGCTATGGGGTCTAAGCAGGTCTAAACTTGAGCAGCATATTAAGTGGGATGGGGAGTGAGGAGAGAACAGGAGCTAGATTGAGATGTTAAAGGATATGGAAAAGAGCAGGAGATTGAGTTTACTTTCTGAGATGTTAGAGTCTGGCGATTATGCAGGACACTGGGATTGGACTGGGTTGGTAACTAAAAGACAGAAGGCAGAGCAGAAGAATGAAATTTAACTAGATGACTTTTACAAAAAGAATTCTGGCTTATTTAAATGATGGGAGATATGGCCTACTTTTATGCTGGAAGATTCTATGAGTCAATTGCTTTGAAATTAGTATTAATATTCATGAGGCAAAAGAGAAATATATTCAAGGCAGGAGATGAAAATCAGAATTTTCTCTCTTTCTCACATAAAGAAAGGTAAGGGAATTATTGTCCCAATGTTCAGACCTATGTTTGTTCCTCTAACAGCACCACAATAAAAAGAATAATTTCTCTTCTGAAGCTGCTCCTCAGGATTGAGGGTGATGTGCATCCAGTTCAGTTTCATAGGTTCTGAGATGGCTGAGGAGCTTATTGTGAGATCAGCAGATTTTATCACGGTGGGGGGGGCAGCAGGGCAGGTTACTAGGGGAGGAGGTGTGATCCACCACCTTCACTGGGCTTCTCTCTGCTCTCAGTGAAGAAACTCTAGGTTCTCAGCCCCATTCCAGATGCTCCATTTCCACTTTAAGTGCTTTTGGTCCAGGATTCCTTTGTCTGTGAGGATGGTGCACACCATTTCACATACAGAATACCTGCAGATGCTGGAAATCCAAAGCAACATGCACAAAATGCTGGAGGAACTCAGCAGGTCAGGCAACATCTTTGGAAAAGAATAAACAGTCAACGTTTTGGCCGAGACCCTTCATTGGGACTGATGCACCATTTTGCAGATGCTTTGAGGCATTCTTGAAATACTTTCTTTATCTCTCTAGAGAACTCTTAAATATTTTAGGAGTCTGAGATCTGGTGTACGAATGACCATAGGTTGCCCATCACAGAAACATAAATAATAAGTGGCCAGTATTACACCATTGGTTATGGAGTTTGCTGTGTGAAAGTTAGCATTACAGTGACAACAGTTCAATTGTACTTTAGAGTTAACAGTAGGATGAGAAAGCATAATAAATTTACATCTCTTCCTTGTTTTTCTCCTTCTCAGATGTGAGTTCTCCTAAGCTACATTTGGGCCCCAAGACAGCTGGTGTGAGAGGATATTCAAGATGGGGGAAGTGTTTCTGAGGTTACGCCCCAGCAATATGAATATTTAACACTTGCCAAAAAACTCATCTGCCTAACCTTCTTTCAGGAGAAGGCCTTCCTGGGAATCGGGGACTATAGATAAATGGAAACAGCAGGGAAACCAGGACAGATCTCCTTAATACGGAGAAAGTTAAGGGAAGGGCTATTAAAACAAGGAGAATCATTTTACTAGTTAGAAGGTCAGTAGTCAGAGAACACAGACATAAGGTGATTAATAAAATAACTAGCTGAAAGTTGAGAGTTTTTTTTGACATAGCAAGTTGCAATCTGGAACTCATTACATGAAAGAATGGTGGAAACAGATTCAAAAGCAACTTTCAAAAAGAAATTAGATAAATGGTTGAGAGAAGGAGCATTGTAGACCCATGGAACTATTTGGATAGAGCTATCAAAGGTCTGGCACAAAGATGTTTGGACCAAAATGTCTCCTTTCGTTATTAATTTCAAGATATCCTGCTGAGCATTTCATCCTGAAAGATGTCATAGGTGACACTAATTAATTTCTCTTCTGATATCCAGGTGAGCACTTTTCACGAGATTATAATAAAGAATGGGAAACTAGTTTGTCCCCTGTCTAAACCCAGATCCTGTTTCGTCCTTTTGAATTTGGCAGTGGTGAGGGCAACAGTGGTAATTCTTGCACCAGCCACCTGAGAGGGCTTTGGAGGCAGCACCTCTGGTCGTGCAGAGTTCCACCAGCATTGCAATAGTGTCAGGTTGCCAAAGTACTATCAGTGCCTGGAAGTTCAAACTATTACCTACTCAGGTAGGTCACTGATAAACGGCTCTGGCTTTTAATGATACGATTGAAATGGGAATGTACCTGTAGTAGGCATATCTACAACTGTTGGATCCTAAAAACTAGAATTTCCCTTCCAAACAATCACCTCTTCTTTAACCTTTAAGATGTGCCATAAAATCACCCTCTTTGACCAAATTTTAGATCATCAGCCCTAATGCATCCTTATGGGTACAGGACTGAAAGTGTTACATTCAAATGCACACAGTATATGGAATAAGGTAGATGATCTTGTAGTGCAGTTAGAGATTGACAGGTATGACATTGTGGACATCACTGAATTGTGGCTGAAAGAATATTATAATTGGAAGCTTAACATCCAAGGATATGCATTGTATGGAAAGGACAGGCAGGTAAGCAGAAGGGATGGGGTTGCTCATTTGGTAAAAAAATGAAATCAATCCTCAGAAAGAGGTGACATAGGATCAGAAGATATAGAATCCTTGTGGATAGAGTTAAGAAACTGCAAGGGTATAAAGATCCTGATGGGAATTGTATACAGGCCTCTGAATGGTAGTCAGGATGTAGAATTTGTAGAATGCCTAGAAGATGGCTCCTTAGAGCAGCTTGTGATTGAACCCACTAGGCCGTTGTGTAATAAACTGGTTTTGATTGGGAGCTTAAGATAATGGAAATCTTAGGAAACAGTGATCATAATATTATAAAATATATCCTACAATTTGAGAGGGAGAAGCTAAAGTCAGATATATCAGTATTACAGTGAAGTAGAAACAGTTATAGAGGCATGAGACAGGAGCTGGCCAAAATTAATTGGAAGGGGACACTGGCAGGGATGATGACAGAGCAGCAATGGCTGGAGTTTCTGGGAACAATTTGGAAAGTGCAGGATAGCTACATCCCAAAGAAGAAGTATTTTAAAGGCGAGATGTCACAACCATGGCTGACAAGAGAGATCAAAGCCAACATAAAAGCAAAAGAGAAGGCATATAATAGAAGAAAAAATAGAGGACATTTAGAGAATTGGGAAACTTAAAAACCAACAGAAGGCAAATAAAAAAATCTGTAAGTGGGGAAAAGATGAAATATGAAGATCAGCTAGCCAATAATATTAAAGAGGATACCAAAGTTTTTTTCCAGATATACAAAGAGTAAAAGAGAGACAGAATAGATATTAGACCAAAGGACAATGAAGCTGGAGAGGTAGTAATGGGGTACAAGGAAATGGCAGGTGAACTGAATAAGTATTTTGCATCAGTTTTCTCTGTGGAAACACTAGCAGTATGCCAGAAGTTCAAGAATGTCAGGGGGCAGAAGTGAGTGCAGTTGTTATACTAGGGAGAAGGTGCTTGGGAAACTGAAAGGGGTGAAGGTAGATAAGTCACCTGGACCAGATGGACTACACCCCAGGGTCCTGAAAGAGGTAGGTGAAGAGATTGTAGAGGCATTAGTAATGATCGTTCAAGAATCATTAGACTTTGCAATGGTTCTGGAGGAGGAAAATTGCAAATGGCACTCCACTCTTCAAGAAAGGAAAGAGGCAGAAGAAAGGAAATAATAGGCCAGTTAGCCTGACCTCAGTGGTTGGGAATACATTGGAATTGATTGTTAAGGGTGTGGATTTGGTGTACTTGGATGCACTTGATAAAATAGGCCGTAGTCAATAAAATGTGTGGGAGAATCTTGCCTAACAAATCTCCTGGAATTTTTTGAGGAAATAACAAGCAGGATAGACAAAGGAGAATCAGTGGATGCTGTGCACTTGGATTTTCAGAAGGCCTTTGACCTGAGGCTATTTAAGAAGATAAGAGCCTATGGTTTTACAGGAATAGTACTAGCATGGATAGAGCATTGGCTGATTGGCAGGAGACAAAGAGTGGGAATAAAGGGAGCTTTTTCTGAGCTCCCGGTGACTAGTTGTATTCCCCAGTGGTTGTATTGGGACAGTTTCTTTTTACGTTGTACGTCATTGATTTGGATGACGGAACTGGTGGCTTTTTGGCCAGGTTTGCAGACAATATAAAACTAAGTAGAGGGGCAGGTGGTGTTGAGCGTGGTGTTGGTGAGGCTGCAGGAGGACTTAGATTAGAAGAATGGGCAAAGAAGTGGCAAATGGAATACAGAGTTGGGAAGAGTAAGGTCATGTACTTTGGTAGAAGGAACAAAAACATAGACTATTTTCTAAACGGAGAGAAAATTCAAAAATCTAAGGTACAAAGGGACTTAGGAGTGCTTGTGCAGGATTCCCTAAAGGTTAATTTGCAAATTGAGTCTATGGTGAGGAAGACAAATGCAATGTTAGCATTCATTTTGAGAAGACTAGAATAAAAAAGCAAGGACGTAATGCTGAAACTCTATAAGGCACCGGTTGATGGGTTCTCGATTAGTCAGGGTGTGAAAGGTTATGGGAAGAAGGCAAGAAGATGTGGTTGTGAGTGAAATGGATCAGCCATGATGAAATGGTGATTGGGCTGATTGGCCTAATTCTATTCCTATGTCTTAATTCTTCA